>NW_024352947.1:1354737-1449777 GCF_902729225.1 Pteropus medius | reverse complement strand
AGAAAGAAAGAAAGAAAGAAAGAAAAACATGGAGAAATGGAAAAAGTCCATGACTATAAAATTTATGTCTGTCTGTATATAAAACAGGGAGAAAACTGCGCATGATTGCCAATCTGTGGGCATGGGCAGGAATCTAAATATTCGGTCGCGGCAGACTTTTCCCTGATGCCCATTCTTCTCGACGCAGCCCCCTGTGTCCCCACAGCCCTGCACACTCCCGTGAAAACAGCAGCTGTCTGTGTTGTCCCTGCGAACTCTTCCAGGCGGGACCCTCCCTAGTCTGTGCTGAGGTCTGCGGGGCGCCCCACAGAGCACGGGCAGCGCTTAGGGGCCTCTGTTAATGATTGAACTGGTTCCCCATCCCGCTCCACCTGGTGGCCTCAGCCTTAACTTTCAGGAGCTCCTTTTCAGAGTTCCATGAACTGAATTTGGGAGGTACACTTGGAAACCCAATCATAAGATGATGGCTTTGTGACAGAATATCTGGAGGCGAGGTGTCCGTGACGGCGGTAGTTGTCCTTATCTATAATCTTTAAATGTTTTTACCTACCTGTCTCCTAAGAGAATTCTGAAAAACTATTTTTAAGTTTACGTCAGATTTTTTCATTTTAAATTTAAATAAGTCGCAAAGTACGTTAGAGTTTTAAAAATATTTTAAAGATATTATATAAGTAATTAATGTATTATATTTATATTAATTAATTTATCTAGTGTTTAGTTTATTTACCTAGTGTTATATTGGATTTATATAAATTAAAAAATAAAATAAAATTGTTATTTTAATTTTATCTGATGGAATATAAATACTATATATATTTAATTCTAAATACCAGAACGATTTGATATCCTTCAACATAAAAGTACGTGTACATATGTATTTAAAAAAACAATTAGCGACCACAGAATCGAACCGTTTCTTCTCGGTTTAATTATAAGTATTAATAGGACAATATCAATCAAAATAAAAAAATTATATTATAAATTTTGATAATCACTAAATAGAAAATATAAATTGATTAGAAATGCCTTTTTAAATGAGTTCAGTAGGGCATTTTTTAGATTAGTTTATATTTTCATGGGTGAATATTATATAAATGTTGCTAGTGTGAGACAGTGTTTGCCATCAGTTTTATTTCTTTTTTTCATGTTTTATATGCAAACACTAAGAAACACATAGAAGGGAATAGGAGGAGTTTTGTTGTAAAGAAGTAACAAAGTGAACTTTTCATTTATCTCTTTTTAAATTAATTAATTTATTTTAATTAGTTTCAAGTATACAGCACGTTGGTTAGGGATCTATATAGTTCATAAAACAGAAAACAGAATAGTTCATAAGACAGAAAAACAGAGACAGACAGAGAGACACAGAGAGACAGAGAGACAGAGAGAGAGGGAAAGAGGTTCCTTACAGTTATTCTTTGCTTCACCTCAAAGCCTCTTCCTCAGTAGCAATAAACTCTTCGGCAAAGACCAGAGGGTGGGAGGCATAAGGACATGCAGATCAAAATGGTGAAAACTGTTGCTCCACTCAACAACATACCTGTATCCAAAGCACCGACAGCACAGGCCCCGCCCCTCATTTCTAATACCACGCTTTGCTCTAAGCAGAAATGGGCGTAATCGATGCAAAGACTAGAAGCCCCAGCAGGGTGATTGTGCTTTAATGAGAGCAGGCCATGAGGCTTCGTGATTCCATTATTTTGCCTTGTCCATTTGTTTGTATCCTGGAGTTGTTTGCACCCCCTTGACCTTGAACCTAGGAAAAGTCAGGGCTGCCTACAGGCCTGTGGTTCTTTTGCAAAGTGGGAAGAGGGCAGTTTCAAAAGCGGGTAGTTATAGAAGACTGATGTGGAATGAACTCCAAAAGGGTCTAGAAGCTTTATCTAGACATAAATGACGAAGATTTCTTCAAGGGTCTTGGGGTTTGCAAACTGAAGACACAATGAGGCAACACCCAGAATGTTTCAAAAAAGAAAAGCTGAGCTCTTCTAGTGAGAAGTACGTTCTTAGAAGCCCCTGTCCTGTCTCCTTAGCCCCTAGGCAGACCGAGATGGTCATCCCCCCGGTAACAGTGGCCGGGTCCTGGACGCGGGCGGTCAGGCAGGTGGTCTGGTTGTGTGAACGCTCCGTCCTTAGCCTCCACGGTAATCAGAGGGTTACCTGGAGGTCTGACGGTTATTGTTATCCAGGCATCAGCAGGGCCGGGAAGGTCAAAAGTTTTAAGTCCCCAGGCCCGTGAGAACAAGAATCAAAAGGTCTCCCGGTGCCTCAGAGCTGCTGGGGTTTAGGTCGCTCTTAGAACAGATTTATAGAAGTAGAAGTTTTTCAGCTCCTGGGGAGTTACGCTCCCACACTCATACCTTCTCGCAGTGGGAACCTGTCCACCTCCATCGCTCTCTTCACCGTTACCAGTTTTCTTTGGGTCGATCATGTACAACTGAAATATTCACCTTGCCCGAGCGCTTTGCATTAGACCCGGTTCTTGCCAAGGAAACCGAAGCCGAGTTTCTGGGGGAGGGGGCCGTCCTCGGGGCAATCGTTTTGTGAGACAATGGGACCAGCTCAGCTGGCATACCCTTTGGCCTTTTACTTTTTCCTCCTTTATCTTCTTGGAATGTAAACACAACCTCAGGGGGCGTAGCAATCATTTTATAATGAGCAGAACAAAAGCCACATGTTTATAGCAGGAACAGATTAGTGGGTGAAGCCTGGATCGTTTTTTGGCCACCTTGGGAAGCGGCGCAGGTTCGAGCTGCCAACGTCTAGAATTTCGTTGCATGAGAAGAATAAGCCCTACTTGTTTAAGCCCTCGTTGTCAGGTTTTTTATTTCTTGGCCCCAAATCCTAACTGAGACAAAAGATTGTCCTCTTCCCCGTGCCCTGGGGGAACACGTGATTTATAGTTCTGGCCTCAAAGATTTTGCTAAGTGCTGTAGGGAATGCTAATGAACTGCTACACATCATCTTCACACATTATTATAGGCATCTGTTTTCCTAACCTCAGTAAGACAAATGTATAAAATAAACGTTTTGAACACCACCCAAAATATTACAAGGTTTTCGTGGGCATCGCATCTTTGTAATTTCTGTTCTGGGAAATAGTAGGCAGTCAGTCAATATTTCTCCAACAGGTGAGTGTAAAGGGTAAAGAGGCCAACTCTAACATTGTTTTTTAACGTAATAATAGGAAATTGTAATAAATGTTTGAGAATGGCTTGTGAAAAATCTATAAATTCAATTCTAACTGTTCATGAAGTAGTTATAAATCCCAGTACCTGGGACATTGGAAATAAGATACAGTGTAATGTAATATTTGAGTAGCTGGGGAAACTTCAGCTGAAATGAGAATGGTGCTTTGTGACTTGGGGACTTGATACATTTATGAAAATTTATCCGTGAACTCGATCCAGTGCTATCCCAGTTGATAAATTGCCTAAAAATCTGAAATGAATCACAGTAATTATTCATTGAGAAAATGGCTAAGTGCACTGGTTGAAATCTCAAAAATGGCACCAAAATAGCACCCAAAATAACACCCCTACATATACAACAATAATAATATTCCTGAGCACTTCAGATGTATTATGTCATATAATCCTTTTGACGACTCTAAACGTGAACATGGATATTATTTTCCTCATTTTAAAGACAAGGAAAGTAAGACGCAGATAAATTAAGTGGCCTGCCCAGCATGCCTTCAACATTACTCAGTTGAATTTTTATGGGAAAGAAGCTCAGTTAATACTGTAAAGTGCTCTGGGTGGTGCTTGGCACGTCGTTTCTATGTTATGAGCAGTGAATAAGTCAGGAAATGTCCTAGTTGTCGTGCGCCGTGGGCGAGGTGGGGACAGGGCTTTCTATTTAATGGGCTGGCCTCTGAAGAGGGAACACTGCACCGCGTCCTGGCTGTCGTGAAGAAACAAGCCACACAAGTCCCTGGAGGCGAGAGCTCTGGGAAGAGGGGCAGCAGGTCTTGAGGGCTGTTCAGGGGACAGCCAAGAGGCCAGAGCGGCCACAGTAGAGTGAGCAGGGCGCTGTGACAGGCCACGAGGTCGGACAGGCTATCGGCGCCAGACCGTGGAGGCCGGAGGCGCAGGGCAACGAGGTTGGGCGGCCATTAGAGTTGAGGACAGAAGAGTGACCCGTCAGTCTGGCCGAGGTATGACGCGTCGGGGCGGGTTCCGCAGGTCGGTCAAGGGCGATGGCATCTTGGGTGACATCGGCGGAAGTGGAGGCGACGAGCAGTGGTCCGACTCGGGCCCCGTGCGGAAGCGAGGGCTTCGCGGGTTCGCTGGCGACGGGCGGGGACAGGGAGGCGAGGGCTTCCCGGCGTTCGGCCCCAGCCGGCGGGTGGGTGATGATTCACGGACCAAGACGGGGACCGTACCCGTCACGGTCCAGTTAGGAGAAAGAAATCGCGCCATTTCTTTAACAGAGACAATTTACTATTTAAAAAAAAAATTAGTATTAAAAAAAGCTGTAGATGTTGAAGAACTCCAAGGGCAAAGCAAGCTCCGCGGTGTCGTCGGGGACGTCGTGACCTCGGGTGGGAGCCACCAGTTCTGAGGCGGGGAGAACGGAGGCGAGATCGGGGTCATTAACGCTGAGAGGGCTGGGAACGGGGCCCCTGGGGCTGCGAGTAAAATGACAGGGGTGCCGCTTAGCTGGTGCCGGCGTCTCCCAGCTTGGAGGCAGAGCCGGGACCTCTGAGAAGGGGCACCAGGTGGTGCGCTGTGGGGTTCCCCAGGGAGACATAACGAGATCTGGAAAAACTTCAAACTGGCATCCTGCCGGTGTTGGAACAAGCTGCTGCTGACAGGCGGAAAAGCATTTAGGGTCACGTGGACAGGAACAGGGAGCCAAAACAAGAAGAGAACGCAAACCAGGAATAGGAAGCCAACAGGAAGGAAGCGCCCCCTCTTCCTTCTCCAGGGTCAAGGTCACCGTCTAGCACCCTCTACGTGCAGCGCCTACCAGGGAGCAAAGCAAAAAGACTAAGCTGAGAGAGCTCTTAACAGCAGACAGAGAGCCTGGTTTGGGGGGCTCGTCGGAGTAGGAGAGCCTGGTTTGGGGGGCTCATCGGGGTAGGAGGGATCAAGAATTCCGTCTGATCTATCATGATGCTAAAAGGAGGTGTCCAGACAATGGGCTGGATAGTCAGGAGCCTAAGGAGAGGTTGAAACCGGAGATGGAAATGTGATGTCAGCAGCCACGTCACTTGATTTATATCCACCAACAAAGGAAACCAAAGTCAGGCATTACAAACTAGATCCTCAGCATCCCATGCTTCCCTGACTGAGCCGCACCGAAACACGACATGTTCAGATCATTTTTTCTTTCTTTTTGCTTAAAAATTCGATAATGTGGAATTTAGGGAAAAAAAATGGAAAAATCTGGATAAAAATTTTCAATCTGGCAAAAGAAGTTTAGGGCTTGGTGTAATGGTGGAAAGTTTCTCTAACTGCCCTCCACTCGCTGATACCTCTTCTGGTAAGGATCGTATAGAAACGATCCCAGAAACATAGCTGTCCACTCCGTTTTGTCTTCATGTAGACAGTGCAAGTTCTTTCCTTGGCATTTTAGTAAAATATAGCATTATACAAGAAATCGAGACACTCATAAATTTCTTTAACCAAACCAAAATGGTATGAGATATATTAATTTGATATTTTCTACTTACATCATCATCATTTCGAAAGGACCTTAATACACTTTACTGACGCTCTAAGTAATTAGTCATGGCAGGAACCCTAGACCGTGAAAGAAGCAGATGTCGTCATTCCTCTTTATGATTGTGGAAAAAGCAAGACACGACATTGTCCAGAGCCCCAGGGATTACTCATTTTAGGATTTAGACACACTGAGCACGCGCGTAGGTCTGGTGTTGCGATGACCTGCCGTGAGTTTATGGCACAGACGATTAGAGGCCCCTGAGAAAGAGCTCACCCAGGGACAGGGAGCCGGCGCACAGCTGTGTCCAGTGTTAGAGGCCCCGGGCATGGTGGAGGTGGGGACTGGGCAGTACCATCTGCCTGCCGCTAAGCTGTCCCTCTGAGCCACTTCCGTGGACTCATCTCTGAGTTCCAGGGAGAGATGTGTGGCAAATAAAAACCTGGTTTTCTCACCCAAAACTCCGTGAGACATTTGTTTTTCTTTTTTGAAAATATTTTTTATTTTTCAATTACAGTTGACATATTTTTGTTTCAGGTATACAGCATAGCGGTTAGACATTTATATAACTTACGACGTGATCCCTCTGGCAAATCTAGTGCCCATCAGACATCATATGTAGTTATCACAATACCATCGACTGTATTCCCCGTGCCGTGCTCTAGGTCCCTGTGACTGTTTTGTAACTGCCAGTTTGTACCTCTTAATCCCTCCCGCCCTTCACCCATTCCTCCAAACCCCTCCCATCTGGCAACCATCGAAAAGTTCTCTGTATCTGTGAGTTTGTCTCCGTTTTCTTTGTTTGCTCGTTTTGCTTCCTAGATCCCACATATAAGTGGGGTCGTAGGATCTTTTTCTTTCTCAGTCTAATTTCGCTCAGCACACAAAATATCCTCTCAATCCATCCACGGTGCAGATGGCAAGATTCATTCTTTCCTATGGTTGGGTGACAATCCATGTGTATGTACCTTTTCTCTGGCCACTCATCTACTGATGGGCACTTAGGTTGCTTCTATATCTTGGCCATTGTAAAGGACGCTGCAGGGAACACACAGATGCAAGTGTCTTTTTGAGTTAGTGTTTGGGGTTTCTTGGGTTAAATGCCCAGAAGTGCGATTGCGGGGTCCTCTGATGACATTTATTTTCAGCTGAGCGTGTAGTGCTTTTTGTCGCTGCCTGTCACTCCTCACCCCCTTCTGAGAACAGAGCTTTCCCCTCCTGGCGGGGCGCCCTACCCTGTCTTGTGTGGGTTCAGTGGTGCCCTAAGTCTCCATATCTTATCGCTCAGCAGCAGCCATTGGCCCAAGGAAGAGCATCTGACCCGAACTGGTCCAGATCGTGTCTTCGGTAAACTTTTATAGATGCCCGTTGAAAGAGAGAAGCAGGAAGTCCCCTCTGAGGCTGCTAGGCTGGAGTGACGTAAGCCTGGCTGGGTGGGAGGGAGGCCATTTCTCCTCCAATCCATCTTCACAGTGAGAGGGAATGAAGCCAACAGAGAGCGAAGCGCAGGGTTTGACACCATCAGAGTGAAGTGAGGCCAAGGGGGGCAAGGAGGAAGGGGGAGGGAGGGGAAGGCGGGAAGGAGGAAGAGAGAGAGAGGGGAGGGCGCTGTTTTAGCACCATGCGGTGTCTGAAGGCTCCTAAACCGCCTTGCAGACGTCGGCTTGTACAGCATCTCACACATCCCCGTTTTCCGAAGCTCGGAGAGTTGTTTAACGGAGATTAACCTGGGAGAGGAGAAAAGTGCTTTCTCCTGTCACGCCAGCCAGACGCGCTTGGCCCTGTGAAGGCCCAAGGCATGCGGCCCAGCTCCAGAGCCTCGAGTGCCCGGCACACGAGCAGCACCCTCACGGGGACACGTCCGGGAGCACGCCAGCGGCACAGAGCAGCGCCTTAGGAATAGGCAGCTGTAGAAAGGAACAGCTTTAGCAGCATCGGGAGGTGACAGAGCGATTAGAAAGGGCAAGGGAAGCTTCGGAAGAGGCGAAGGGTGCGGTGTCCTCGGCAGGCATGCGTCACCCTTGACGTGACTGGACATGACCGTCGTCACGATTGTAATCGTCGATGTCTCTCGCTGTAGACATATTACTAAAAGGAGGGGGGCGGGCGGGGCAGAGCTCAGGAGAGGAGGGAGAAATTAGCAGCCACCATGGGAAACCATAATGAGAAACCCTTTGCTGGCTGAGCTCGTGTGACCCAGGTAATTTATCACTGAATGGGGAAGTTTTGGGAGTGAAAGCCACGCCATTAATGACAACACACAGAGGCGAAAGCCGTGATTGGCCCCGTCAAACCGGAGCAGACGGTCTCCCTACTCATGCTTCTGTTCATTGTCACATGAAGGGACTTCGCACAGCTTGGGCCTGTTTTTCTTTCTTTTTTTAAAAAACGAAGCACACATTACTTTAAAGATAGATAATGGTTGAAGCGAACAGTGTCTGCAGAACCAAGCTTGGATTGGCGTGGGGATGTGACGATGAGAGCCGAAGCATGAAGCCCCGTAAGTTTCAGGTGGCACCCATGGCCCCCTGGACCCCTCACAGACCTTGTGGAGGTCTCAGCCACTGGTCTCCCCCTGGCTAGGCTCCTCGCTATCCTGGCTCGCACCCCCAGCTTGCCTGGCACGACTTAGGCCGCTTGCTACAGCCCACCAGTGGCAGACGGCAGGTCTGTATTTATACGGGCCCGTATTTAGTCTCATTGTGACACCAACCCCCCCACCCCGTCACTTTCTCTGCCACTCAGTATTGGAAGGAAGAGAATCCACGGCTTTAACGGACTGTCCTAGAGTGACTTACGTAGATGAAATAATTAGGGTGCTGGAGGTGGGGGGCGGGGGACAAATGGGAGAAGGCGGTCAACAGGCTCACCCGTTCAGTATAAATAAATCAGGCCTGGGCGTAACGCGTGCACAGCGACTATAGTTAACAATACCGTGCTGTGTATTCGAAAGCCGCTGGAGCTTAAAAGTTCTCATCATGAGAAAAACATTCTGTAACTGTGGTGATGGGTGCTGACGAGACTCCTTGTGGGGACCACTTCACAGTGTAGACAAATATCGAATCGTTACGTTGTACACCTGAAACTAATATACTATTCTATGTCAATTACATCTTATATGCAAAAACAAAAACAAAAAACGCTTAGGAAAACACGAAAACAAGGAAATACCCAGCGTTTTCTCATGTCTTGTTCATCTCAAAATCTCACCGCTCTCTCACTTACTGGAACGAGCCACAGGACGTTTGGGTTGTGGCTCCCGCTCCGTTTACGTCACCAAGTGTTGACCGGAGGCCCCCGGGTCTCCACGTGAGTCTCGGCGCGTCCACGTGAAGCCGAGCGACCGCCTCGGGCCGCGGCGTCCGCGTTGTCTCTGCGTCCGTGCTTCTTAAACCATTGTCCGTCACCCACCCAGACAAATAAACGAAATAACCCCAAGGGAAGCAGGGAACGTGCTCTCATGACTGGGCAAGAGCCGCGAGGAAGCGGGGCGACCCGCGACCCAGAACAAGGCCTGCGATTGTTCCGAGAGAGAAATGGCCCGTTTGGAAAATCCGAGCCGAGAGGCGGCCCGGGGCGGAGCTCTGGTGGCAGGCGTGATGGGCACACGTCCTGTCCGCTCCTCGGCCTCTGATCAGCACGACACAGTCATGCAGCCCGCGCAGGGACCAAGCACCACGCTGTCACCTGTGTGGCTTGTACGAACATGGCCGCAGTGCTTCTGGTGGGCTGGAGCACGTTAGCCTCGTCGAGGGGCTGATGGCGCCGACCGCTCTCTCCTCCTCCCCAGGTTGCCCCCAAACACGGCTGGCCCGTGAGAATTCCAGGGGGGCCGAGAGGCAGTGTCTGTGGGACCATCCCTGTGGCTGTGGCTTCTCGGTGACACGTAGAGTTGCTCATAAATGCTGTCCTCTGCCAGGAGCCACACTTGTCCACTCCGAGCACAGCCGTGCTGGTCCACGTGCCTGTGGGGGCCACGAACTAGCACAGCAGGGAGCCAGTTACTCACAGCTCATCCTTACACACACAGGTGTGTCCACACACACACGTACTTCCCCGAAGCGTGACTGCCGGGCCCAGGGACAGGGTCTGGAAGGCCTCTAGCACCTTCGCGTGGTGGCCTGTGCCCAAACCAACCCTTTCAATGACCACCGAGGCCCTCGTCTGAAGCCTGGGCCATCGGCATGTTTTAAAATAAAGTTTCTTAATAGAAAGTGTGAGGGGTAGTAAGGCTGGCAGAGCAGAAGATGACCCACGTTGGAAAGATAGTTTGTTCCTCAGAGTTCCCAAGAGGAGGGGACGCGCCACGCCGTGGGCGGGGGCGTGGTGCACACAGGGAAGCACCGGGGCCGGTCAGGCGGCAGAGACGCGGAGGGCTGGGGACGCCAGCCTTTCTCATGGTCTCTGTGGGACAAGACGGGACTTGGTAGTATGAATGATTTCAGCGCTCGGGGGCATGGGGACTGTCCCTAGCTGTCTGGTACCTGCCCTGGGTGACTGGAGCCCCGGTGTGAAAGTCTCGCGGAGGAGGCAGTGGGGGTGCGGGCTCCGGGTAGGTGAGTTGTATTCGAAAGGCACACTCCCAGGTGAGTCACCTGCTCTCTGCAGGTGCTGACAGACCCTGGGCGTCAAAGCGTCAGAAGACAGAGAAAGCATGGCCGACACACATCTTGACTATTTCCTCTGTATTGTTTTATACCTGGCACCTAATCGTACTTCTCTGTCCCTGGACACAGTTCAGGACTTCCTTGTCCACCGTCTCCCCGACTTTGAAACTCGGAACTGAGGCTTGCGTCCACACCCTCTCACAGAGGCCCTGGATCCCTTCCTCTCTTGAAGGGTCGGCCTTGACCCCAAGGGGCGAACTATCTTTGCTAAGGCACTCAAGAAACGGAAAGCCCTGTGTCCACATCTACTGCGCTCAAGCCCTGTGTCCACATCCACTGCACTCCGAGTCAGGAAAGGATGTCGCCCATGCTTTGAGCCCCTACCGACCGCTATGCCGGCACACGGGTTTCTGTTTAAAATACCAGGCCAGACGCCGACCTGACCTCTTCTGTTCCTTTTGTGCAGCTAAGCCAGACCAACGTTTAAAAGAAACTGTGCTAAATACGGAAGGGAAATATTTAGACAAAGCTTAATTTTACTTACACTTAAAAAAGCATCATTGTCTAAATGTATCGTTATCACAAAACTCAGTGAAATAAACAGTGTCATTATCCAAACTTTACAGAAGGGGAAACTGCGCTTAGGCAAAGTGACACACCAGAGATCACCCTTGCACCTGGTCCCGATGACAACAAACACAACTTCTCATGACATCCCGCCCTCGTCGTTAACCCACTCAGAGAAGACAAACAGGGCAAACGCACCTATTGCCAGAGGATGTATTTCTGATTTAGTCTTGTTTATCTCTAAGGAGAAAATGGCACAGCAATCGGAATGAGGATTTCGAAGCCAGAGAGACCTGCGTTTCGGTGTTAACTCTGCCACTTGCTAAACGGACGCCCTTGAATAAGTCGCTGCTTCTGAGCCTCAGCTTCGTCATCCGTAAAATGGGGATGACCACAAGGCCACCTTCCCAGTCGCATTGTGTTGAAGACAATGCACGTACAGAGGTGTCGGGCACAAAATGAACATGCAATAAGGTATCGGTGAAGTTTGTTATCACACGCTGGAGGGGATATCATTTCGCAGATGTTTATCTCATTCATTCGACAGTTACTGAGCACCGGCTATATGCGGAGAATAAAGGAGGGTTTTCTAAGTTGACAATAGACCATTTAGTAGAGAGAAACTGACCTTGAAACCAGTAAATGCAGTCAAGGGTCCTGGTTGCCCGGGCCAGCGTGGTGGCCGCAGGGAGAGCCTGTCTGTCCCCGAGGTGATCGGAACTGTCCCACGGAGGAGTACGCAGCCGCCAACACGAGAACAGAGGCAGTAAAGGGTCTATAAAGTGTTTAAAAAATACAGTTAAGAGCTAAAAAGAATTCGTAAACAGCAAGATCAGTTTGAAAGCGGACGAATCCGCTGAGTCGTCAGAGTCACGGAGGGGCCACGTGGATTATCGGGGCTTGGACGAGCGCTTGGGAACACGCACCGTTCACCAGCTTCGTTTTGGCCAATCTGCCTCGCCTGAAAGATAAAACGTGAATTCATGAAAACACTGCCAGAGGCGCATCACGAAACATCCGAAAACCAGACACTGACGAAAGGAAGACAGTCACTCCGTGGCGAGTCTCCCCCTGCAAGTTAGCCGTGAACCCCAAGAAAATCCCCCAAACTGGACACAAGCTACTAACGGCATGAAATGTAGAGGAAAACATAAACGTTCTCAAGGACTGAAAAAGGAATGGCCGAAAATATTTATTTTAACCAATTAATCATGCCGGTCAATTTGCTTTTTGTTATTTATCGATTTACTTTTCTATTTCTTTATAGTAAATTCTGTTCCCTGTTTGCTGCATATTGAGGAGGAAGGGGCGGAAGAGCAGAAGTAGCGGGGGGAGGGGAGAGAGATTGGGGACGGAAAGCAAAGAGAAGAGGGAATTTTAAAAGCAGAAGAAAGACGTGCACGATTTGGAAAGTGAAGCTAAACTAATGACAAACGCCACACGCACCCCAAAGAAACATATTTTGTAATAGAAGCCGAATCTCGTGGTTTTCTTTCTGTTTTTCGGCTTTCAGTGCCCTCCTGGGGTAAAGGGAGGCTTCTTGGGGGGAGCGATCCAGATGGGAGGGTGAGTGGCTAGGGGAGAGCTTTAAAACACAGTAAGGGGGACGTTTGCAGAGCTTGCTGCAGCCCCCAGCGACAAACTGAAGAGGCCGTTCAGAAGCGGGGCTATCAGGTATGTGCTGCTGCTTAACGAACCACCCCGGGATTCAGTGGCTTAACACAGCAGCCCCGGATTTGCTCAGATGTGAGCTGCGCTCATTCGACCGACCGTTTGGGGCTCGGCTGAGATGGCCTTCTCTCTGCCCGTCGTCCCTCTTCTTCAAGGAGGCCAGCAGGGAATTGCTCAGATGACAGAGGGGAAGATGCCTCTGGCATCACGGCTGCTGTGGTCTGTCCGTCACAGTGAGTCACCGGGCCAGCTCCGACGGAAGAGGTGGCCAAAGACTCCAGCAGGTCATGGAGGAATGGCAAAGAATTGGTGGCCGTTTGTGATCGCCCACGACGAGGAAGCCACTTTCTCCCCATGGAACACCCTTTTTCCCTTAGGGGCAGCCCCGTCCTTTGAGAGGAAAAGGAAGGCGCCATCTCCACATGTGGCCTGAGTTTCCAGGCAGGCTCAGCTGCCACCTCAGCTCCATCAGAAATACCTGGAAGCAGAAACCTGGTGTGAGACGTGCCCCTTCCCCGGGGACCTGCAGGTCCTAAGCCAGCCTTTCCCTCAGGCCCTGCCTTCGGCTGTGACCCTTAGCAGCCCAGAGGGCTTGAATTCCTCCCTGCCTGAGCCCAGCTCAGAACTCCCCAACGCCACAAAACGCCTGATGTCCAGAGGGCGGGTGACTTCAGTGGGTGAGTCCGGCCCCTTCCCAGACTGTCGGCCAGGAGAACAGAAACCTTTGCCCTCTGCCTGCCAGCCCAAGCCCCAACCTGCTCCAGGGCTGGGGCCCCTGTGGACTCGCCGCTCCTCTGCCTCAAGCCAGCCTCCCCTTTCCACCCTCCCCTCCATCGCCCTGGGACCCACTCCCCGAGTCTGCTAGAGCCCCCGCTTTTACACCTGCCTCTTCTCTGTGGGTTCCTCTCTCGGGCACGGGCTTCTTCGTCCGACCCTCTGTGAACGTTTGTGATCCTTTAGCGTAACGTAGAGAAAGCTTGAAGATGAAGAGACTCGCTGACCTGATACAGATATTAACGAAAGGAACCCATTTTAAAGCACATTTGCCCCACATAAAGGGGGAGCCGTTCTTACCTCTAAAGTCCTTCTAGCCTTCGACATTTTATTATTTTCTTTTTGTTACTGATTTTTAAAAAAATTACGCAACACATTTTTCCGTGAGGATAAAGCTCAAAGAGCTATAGGGAGATTTTCTTCTAAGAAGAGAAGAAAATAAAAGTGTGATGAGTTCAAAGCAAAGACATTTCGATGAGATTCGAGAATAAGGGACTGTCCTCTGTGTTTATTCAGCAGCATATGAAATAAGTTCTTTAAGCGGATTTTGCAGTTAATGGAAATGTAACCCTCCAAGTACCTTTTTAAAAACATTTTTCAACATTTAAGGCAAAATATTTTTAAGACTCAGCATTAGAATAGCTAGATTACTTAGAATAGCCATCATAATTCGTGCTTATCCTTCCTGGTCAGCATCCTGGGTCGGAGCATCCACTCGCGCGGTGGCTGCGACACCGCGATGCAGGACACAGCCTCGCGCGCCTGGCAGGCGGCGACGTCGAGCCACGTGGGGCCTGCGCCTAATCGTGCAGCTTTATTTACCTTTTCTCGCGCGAGCTTTTAGAAACCACAGTAGTGAAAACCAAGTACTGTCTTCTCTTGTAGCCAAATACTGCTCTCTTGAAGCAGCCCGTGCCAGCGAACTGGGAATTAAAGGCGTGGGCGTTGGGTGCCCGGGCCGCGTGGGGACGCGTTTCCGCGAGAACGTGCGTCTGCTCTGCCCAGCGCAGCGCGGGGACCTTTTCTTCTTATTATTATTATGGTGGTGGTTTTATTGCTCAGATTTCTCCCCTGCCTCCTTCCCTTCCTTCTTTTTTTGGGGGGCTGGAAGGGAGTGATGTGGGAGAAGGAGGACTTCAGAGGGGACAGGTTGCAGGCTGGCTGAGACATCCCTCTCCGTGCGCTGCGCTGCCCTCTTTTGGAGATTAAAGGAATTACAAGTATAGCCGACCCTCCGTGTCTGTGGGTTTTACATCAACAGGTTCAACCAACGGCAGGTTGAAGATTTGTTTTTATAAATTTTACATTGTCGCTCACATAGACTATGTAGTTAGGCCCACGATGGTTATGCGAACATGAACAGACTTCTTTTCTTGTTATTATTTCCCTAAACAATACATATAAGAGCTATTCACCTAGCATTTACATTATATTAGATGTTATAAGTAATCTAGAGCTGTTTTAAAGTATACGGGAGGGTGTGAGCAGGTTCTATGCAAATAGCCTGCCATTTCACATAAGAGGCATGAGCCTCCGTGGCTTCTGCCATCCCGGAAGGGGGTCCAGAGACCCATAGCCCGCGGGTCCCGAGGGACAACTGTATAGACGAGTCTTCTTTCTGTCCCGCACCAGAAGACGCCAGATGATGCCTGGGTCTCATCCATAGGTAGAGTAAGTAAGCCATGTCCACATGGTGGGTTTGCCATGGACTTGGCATTAGCTGTCAAAATCAGAATTCGGTCAGATGGTTAAAAGAGCATTTGCGAAAGAAGGTTTGAAAAACAATTTCTCTTTTTCCATGAGCAGCTATATCTCTTGAGGCCAGTGACCTGGGCGTAGATTCCTTCTGGACCTAATTCACCAACACCACTCAGTAGGGCCTCCCCCTTGGGTGGGCATTTTTCCATGGTACCGTTGTCCCCTCAGCCAGGCCTTGGCCTTCTCAGCAGGAGACGGTCTGGGGTTAGCTCGGCTGTGTGCCCTGGAGCGTCACCCCACTGCTCTGAGCTCCCCTCCTCAGCTGGCTCATCGCCAGTTCACTTCCCACTGAAGGCCCACAAAGGCTGAACACCCTCTGGTGACAGACACGTGAGTGTCCTGGTTCCTTAATACTAACTTCTCAAATGAATTAATGAATTGGCTGCCAGCTTTTCAATAGCAGTCTTTCGAGCTTAGTTACTACTTCTAAGAGACAAGTGGCGAAATTATATTTCCAAACCTGAGAGCTGAAGGCAGGGCCTGGCAGAGCTGCCGAGGCTGGAGGACCACCGTGTGGCTCTCTGGGACAACAGCAGGCAGGCTTCTTCCCCAGTGACAATGCTTTAATGAGGGCAGATGCCAGAGGACTCTTTGAAGTTTTCTGCATGCTTATGCTTATGCTTCTTGTTTACACACGTGTGTTTTGCCATCCACGGTGCAGATTCCCAAAGGTAGGGATCAGCCTCATCAGCCCTGCCCCATGCTGGGTGCAACATATGGGCAAGTCCCCACTGAGGGGGAATTGGTCTTCACTGGAGACCGAATTTTGTATTTTTAGGCGTACTGACTCAAGAAAAAAATGTTCCCATGGCCTCTCATCAAACAACAGCAAACGAGCTTCGGGCCGTGGCTTTGGCGGTTCGGGTCCTCCGTGAACACCGGCTTTTACCGGGCGCTTGCTGTGTGCACAGCTGAGAGTCAGGCGCCCTCAAGTGGCAGGAAACAGAAGAGGCGAAGAGGTTGGACCTGACCATAGGCTGTTTCATGGAGTTCAGCTTACAAGGCGGTACCCACCGCCCGCCCGGTTCTGTAAAATCCAGACAGAAGCAGCACATGGTCGAGTGTAGGATACTCGTGGCTCCTTTTTCTCAGTTTGGGGAACTACAGCTGTGTGTGCATTTTGAGCTTAAGAAGTTGAATAACATGCAATCATTATTAGCGTGTTAAATAATAGGAAACATCTAGACGTGGTGGATATGGTCACCAGTCTCTTGTGACTGTCCTTCTGTGTCAGGGCAGAGACCCACTCTGCCTCGTGGCAGCTGCCTGGCGTTCGACAGGGGCCCTTGGTGGAAGGACACAGTGGATGCCCCCTCCCTTTGTCACCGATGGTGCTGCCCCCACGTAGGCATGTGATGAGGTTAGAAGTGTGTGGATGGGCCTCGTGGCCTTGGCCGGCGGTTATGGGTTCCCAGGTGAGCGGTGGGCCCGCCGGTGCAGGAGCCGGTGCTACTTCCAGCCGAAGGGGGTGACCTCCTGGCCGCAGCGACCGCCGAGTTCATGGTTTGGGGCCCTTATTCCTCCTCTTATCTCCCCGTTTCACTCTCTTTCCATTCCCACCCATTTTTGGTTTTGTGTCTTAGGTCAGCGCCTGTCCTGCAGGCCCAGGGAGCTCCCCCCAACCCCGGTCCTGACAACCGGTGGCCCGTGGAGGGCTTTCCTTTGGGCCTCGAGCGCCCTTTCGCGGGGGGAGGGGGGCTTCTCTAGCCTCCGCCCAACATCTGTTGTGAAATCTTCCTAAACAAAGCGAGACAAAAGGTTTTATCTTAGTCCATTTTCAGTAAACGCGTCATTAAATATTCAGCTTTTCCACAGTCGGGAACAAATCGGTATAGCCTGAGCAAGTACAATAATAAGCAATTTTCAGGTGTTAATTATAATTATGTTTCCTTTTCACTGAAACCTTCACGAGCAAATTCTGTGACGTCAGATGAAAATTTCAGTAGACTTTTTCAGCCAGTTTTTTTCATGTCGAAAACGTGGCATGTTCTTCAGCTTCTGTTATAGCTCCATTGAAATAATCACCCCCGACTGACAAGGTTAATGGATGTCTTGGGTTCTGTTCTTTTAATTCTAAGAAGATTTCAGCTGCAAATCCTGAGCTCCGTAGGAAATTACAACAAAAGGGCATCATTTGTAAATGAAAGTTCTGACATATCTCAGTGGGATTCAGTCCCCACTGCGGCTGCCCCCACCCAGACCCTAACCACGAAGCTCACGTGCAGCTGGAGGCAGGTGACGGTGGCAGCAGCTGTTAGTCACGTTTTACTATCTTGGGGTTACAGGAAGAGGAAGCCTCCACGGCAGAGCCGCTGTGCCCAGCGTGGCTGCTCAGATCCGCACCCAGAGAGCTGAGTAGGCACTGGGAGAACCGGGTGTGTCAAAGGCCACCAACGGGTGTCGCGGGCCACCAGGCCCCTGCTAGCTCCATGTGACACACCCCGCCTGTGCAAACCAGAAGGGCCAGTTCCTCTCGATCCATCCCGACTGATCAGGGAAAAGAAAAACGTGCTGTGATAACCTGTTACTAATACAGTATTCGCTCTTCCTCCGCTCATGGAAGCTTCTGGAGGCCAAAGGCATGGGAGTAGATGCCAGAACTGGGGTCAGAATATGTGGTGTGGAGTCCTCATTTGCCACTTACTGTCTGTGTGTGATTTAGGGCAAAAAATACCTGAAATCTTTGAGTCTCAAATTCTTCCCCATAACATGATTAAAGTACGTGTTGTTTTGAAGAATCAAGAGAGGTAATGAAAATGAAATTATTTTATAGATTTTAAAAGCACTTTGTAAACGTTAAATGCATGTAACCATTGCTGACAAAAGCCTCGTCTGCCAGCCGTTCAGAGGCTGCGTCCAGCCAGGTCACACTGCCCCCTGGAACCTGGGTCCTTCTGGATGGAGGGCCGAGTCCACCGGAAAGTCCGTGTCCTCACGGGAACGGGGGAGAGAAATTAAGTTTCCGGAATTAGTCCTGTACCCAGAGTCGAATACCATCCATCTCAAGGTTTCTTCTGATTAATTTATCTCAAATGTGTAAGTGTCAGTCAGGATTAGGGATAGAGAGAATTAACTCTAACAATGTTTATGGCTTCACCTGGAATACTTAAAACACGCACACGCACGCACACACACGTGCACACACGCACCCCTTAAATATCGGGACAAAATACCAGCCTGGAGAAAGGAATGAACAAATAGATTTGTGCCAAAAGGCAGAGGCTTAGAAATTGGATTAACTAGCTCTTCTTTAGACCCACCGTTTCTCTCCCGGGAAGCTTTCTGTTTCTCACTCTATTTTTGGTGGAAAGACATTCGAGAGACATCGTGATGTGACTATTCTCAAACCTGGGGCCCTAAGTGACCTGTTGTTCGGCGGAGGGGAGGCTTATTATGGCAAAGGAGGAGAAGCGTGGGGAAGACAAGCACACCGCTCAGACGTCAGCCGCTGGCACATCGCGGCCTCGCCCGCATCCCATGGCCCCCAGAGCGCCAGAGGTTTGTGGAAGGAAATCGGGCTTCAGTGAGGAACCAGGAGGGCTCGGGAGCATTCGGAGGGCGAGCCCTCTGTCCCCACCCTCCTCTCACGGCTGGAGCTGGGGATCAGTGAGTGGGCGAAGGCACAACCCAGACTCCCAGAAGGTTCCAGAGCGGAGATGGGCAGAGAGACAGGAGCCAAGAGCAGAGATGTGGGATCTGAACATCCCGGACGCCACACGCTGCCATACTGAGAACTTCAGTTACCAGGTGGTTCATATGAACTGAACGTGATTTAGCCTGTTTCCACTTCCTGTGGGATATTTGAGGAAAGGGTAATGTATTTGCAGGACTAAATCTCTTTTGCTTCTGAAATCCCAGGTAAGACTCAAAATATTAGGAAGAGACTACGATTTCCAAAACTGCACAAAATGTTAATTAAAAATTCTCACCCAAGGTGGTAACTATACAAAAGGAAAGACGACTGTTGAAAATAACTGAAAAGTCATGCATTTCCTCATCGACACATTGCTTCCTAAGTACCTGTCACGTGTCAAGCCCCAGGTGTATAAAGTGCTTATGGACTACGTGAGGAAGACAGTTAGCTACACAGCTTTCGAGGTGTTTCGTCACTGACTGGGGTAGGGGTGTGGACCAGGTGGGCATGGAGGAGCTGCGGGGTGTCCCGGAGGAGGGGGTGTCACTCCCTTCCAAGGCAGACCTACCTACTCAAGGAGCCAGCCTGGGGCGAGAGAAGCAGCTCGTGTCGGGCGGTGAAGCCACAGCACACTGCTTCCGTCGTCAAGGCAACCTGACTGAGGACCGGAAGGAACTGGACCAAACAGTCTGCTTAGTGAGTACATGGATTTAGGTTATGACACAAACTCCGTATCTTGTCACAAACCAGGACCAGACTGTCCTAGGCCGTCAGCTGGTCTGTGGACCGTGCTTGGAGTGCTGCATAGTTTTAAGTGACTAATGGAAAGGTAAAAATGTCCTCATCTGTTTGAGAAAGCCATGGGGTTGGAGCGCTTCAGTAAACCACAGAAGTCTCAGCCAATCAACAGAAGAAAGTATTTTAGGAGATTTTGTGTGGGAAATTCAACTAAGCGCTAAAAACACAGCCTTAAAGTACATTTATTTTGTTACTTTTGATTGAAGGCTCTAATTATGCTTCATATGAAAAGAACTAGTTATGAGAATTTCACATTCAGAAATAATATGAGAGTTTGTGCAATCATCCTAGTTAATAAATAGGGTTCCATGCCTTTTAACATTCATTCGACAAACGTTCATTGGCTGTCTACCGAGTCCCAGGCTACAAAGGTGGATCAGATTCAGGAAGAGAGCGAAAGCTTTGCACAAAAGTGAGTCTTCAAGTGGATCGTGAGGGATGCGGAGGAGTTTATCAGAGGACGAGATGTATTTTGGCAGCTGGAGAGGAGGTGGGGACAGGGGACAGAGGAAGGAAAGGCGGGAAAGGCAGAAGGAGGAGCCTGCACGATGGCCAGAGCCAGGAACCACAGTGCAGGTTGAGGGAGCCACAAGTCCCAGTGTCAGGCATTGAGACGGCGATGGGAGGCAAGGCTCAGAACATCCGCTGTCACCGTCTGAAGGAGCCCGGCCAAGCTTAGGGCCCTGCCAAACGCCATTCCTGAAGGGGCCGCCGATATGTTTGAAATCAGAGGGCTGCAGGATAAGACTGTTTTAGAGAGGTTCCTGGTCTTACTGTCTTCTGTTAACATTTCCTCGAGCGGGAAGCAGCAGTTCACTGTCCCAGCATCTCAGACCTGCTCTGTCTTCATTCGTGGTGATGGACTTTGCTGGGCAGAAGCCTCTCTGACTTCCGCCCCCTGTGCTTTCCTCTAAGGCAATCTAGAACAAAAATGTGGATTTCACCATTTAAAACAACTCTGAGGCTTAATGTTTTTGTAAGGCAAAGAGCCACCCACTCGATCTTTATCCATCTTATGAATTTTGATTTTTTGAATATGAATAAGAAACAGCGAAGGCATGTTTTCTGGTTTCACAGGGCAATTAATTATACATGTAAAATCAGTGCCTCTGCCCCAACCCGCCCCGGGGACGTACAGTAGCACGTGCTTCCACAAATGACAGCAGCTACTGAGACTCCAGCAAGAGATATTTGGGGTGGTATTGTTTGTAGGAAAGATAGGAAAACACCTCCTACGTTAACTTTCTAGTGTGAAAAAAAATCAAACGCTTTTATATGTCAGAACATACATAGTGGTAATTTTTGGATGAAACTTAAAGAAAAATCATCGCTTAGGTCCAAGCTTTCGATTTTGAAACTTAAAGAAAAATCATCGCTTAGGTCCAAATCATCGCTTAGGTCCAAGCTTATGCTTAAAACAATTTCAGGCCTTCAACGAAGAATCTCACTTCAATTGAGATCATTTCATCATCCCTAGAGAGCCTTTCCATCATGATTCTTTTATGCAGAAGAAGGTGCTCGAATGGTAAGAGACAGGAAAGACCAGAAAACATGTCCTGTTTGTGCAATTTGAGTAAATAGAACACTCTAGAAAGAAGACGTGTCAGATACTGCCCGTGGGCAGCCAGCAGCGTTCCGACTCCCTTCTGTGTGTGCCCACGCCCACCGGGAGCTGGACTCCTGGGAAGTGCCCCGTCCAGATATCGTGGCAGCGGGATTTTAAATAGTTTGGCCAATGAGATGGACTGGCATGGGCTTTAGGAATCAGAAGGGCGGTAGAATCCACTCCCCTCCATCCATCAGAATCTGCAGACACCTGTATCTTTGAGACACCTGATCAACTCTGCCGCCTGCCAGTCACCTACACAGACAGGACAGTGCAGTGGTCGACCTGAAATTGTGTGATAGGCCTAGACTTTTCTCCTGTCTTCCTAACAGTTTCGTAAGCCCCCAATTCCCTGTATTAAATCCCTTTCTATTTAAACACCTAGAATGGTTTCTATGTTTCTTTCTTAATCCTGACGGAGATGGAGACTTTATGTAAATTATTTTTAAAGGGTCAAGTGTTAGCATCTTTTTTATGATTGTTTACCATGAATTGTTGAAAGATAAATGTATTAGAATTAATCTCATGCTGTTTGCTCTTACAAAACACACTATATACTTACAAAAAATTAAGCCCTTTGCTATTATTTTATTTTCTTGGTGATTCCTTACAAAATTAAGTTCTCCGAGAATTCCTTGGATTCATATTCACAGAGTGTGATAGGTTTAAAGCAGTGGTTCTCTCAAGGAGAGGGGGGCTCTGTCCCCCAGGAGACACCTGGAGACATTCTGGGTTAAGTTGAGGGTGAGGGTGCTGCTGGCATCTCGTGGGTGGTGGGTGAGGGTGCTACTAAACCTCTGCGAGGCACAGGACAGCCCCCACAGCAGAGTTGTCAGGCCCAGAATGTCGACAGCGTCGAAGTGGGAAAACCCTAGTCTAAACAAAGCACAGCTTCCTGCTATTAGACGCCTGCTGGGACCGAGTCTTCGCCAGGACTCTGCCACTGACCTTTACTGTGCCCTTCAAATCGTTCATTTCCTCCTTGCTGTGCATAAGAAAAAGCTCAGCACTTTGGCTCCTTCTAATTCCGGGACCGTCCTCCCGCTGACTGGGTCAGCCTTTCCGCCTGTGAAGACGCGGTTCCACCAGGTGTCCCATTGAGTCCACGCTTCCTGGAGTCTGTGCACAGGGTCACGGGACTTCAGGAGTGGACCGACTCCTAGAGGAGGTCTGGCCCCACGCACTTGCCTCAGATATGGTAACAGTGAAGCCCAGAGAGGTAAACTGACTCCCTCCGGGGTAGTTCCAGATTGCTACAGTTCTATGTGATAGCGTTCACAGGACTTATAAAAGCTCTCCTCTTATTCCAAGATAGAACTTTCTTGAATAGAAGACTTGATGAAAGATAGGAAAAGATCTCCTTCTTTATGCCAAGCCCACTTGGCACTTCCCAAGGTCATGTAACCTCTCAAGGCATCCTAACTCGGGATGAATCCAGGGTTGACAGGGACATTCCCCTGCTCTCTGGGCAAGATACACCTCTCCTCAGGGTAGAGTGACAGAGACCGACAGCTTATGATGCCCAATTCAGCCCTCGTGGCTCCTCCAAGAGCCTCTATGGAGGAACCCGTTAGCCAACATTGATTGACATTGTGCCTGCTTGAGGTTCAGTCTCGTCGATAATACGTTTTTTAAATGAAAATAACCTAAGAGTGGTAAAGAGATCAAATAAATATTAACATAGTAATATAATGATCAGATCTGCTGACGTGACAAAAAGTTGTTGCCGAAGAATATTCTCAGGCATGGAAAATTATCCATATAATACATTAGATGTGAAAAAGCAGATGATCGAAAAATACGTGGTGTCATTTCCAATTTCGATCGAAAACATTTGTATATATAACATAGGGAAAAGTGTTGGCAGACTACGAACCAAAGTTCTAAAAACGATTATCTCTGAGTACACGTGAGATTTTTCCTTCTCTGTACTTTTTAGAGGTTTTCGACTTTCCTAATAGTGAAACTTGTCATTTAAAGGGGCATTCTGCGAGCACAGTAAGAATTTTCACTGCCCTGTTAGCGCGGGAGAGGCCGAGAGCAAAGACTGAAAAGGAATAACAGACCTTCGGGATCGACGGACGTTCACATGCGTCGCCTCATCCGACCTTAATTAACTCGCTGGCTGAGGCGGGTGCTACGAATGTTGTTTCATTTTCCAGATGAAGAAGAGCCTTTGGGACTTTCTGAAACTCACTCAGGAGCACGCGGTGGGTGTGTCGCATCGGAAAGGTCTGGAGCCAGACCATCCGACTTTACATCTGGATGCTAAGAGAGAATGTTGGTCAGCTCGTCTTACATAACGGTGATAAATGTGAAAAATAATGACGCGGCCGTCAGATAGAAGAGTATTCAGCATTCAAACTCACTTGCAGGAAACTGTTTACTGACAACGGAAGTGGTCTGGACGGACGGCTGCGTGAAGCAGCAGGTGCGGCACGTTCTGCTCGTGAGCATCCACTCGTGCCCTGTAGATAAGTGGGAAGGAAACTGGAAAATGAGGACCAGTCATCCGCCAGTGGTCTTTCCGATGACACGATCGTGCACGATCGTCTTTTTGTTTCGCTGTGAGTTCGTGTGTTCTCAACCGGGCACGCGTTTCTCGTGTAATTAGAGGGACTGTATTTCATACGTAGGCTTTAGATCGCTAGTTGAGTCTTAGAGAACACGCCCATAGTGTTACATCACCAAATTCTTTCGTCTCGGCGGATAGTAAGGAGGTGTGTGCACAAAATGGCACATTTAAACGTGGTTGACACAAGGTCGTCACCTCTCAAACTTTTTGGGTTTGGAGGAGGTGTGTGGTCAGAGAGCTTCAGTATCCGATGTCCATCACAGGAAAGCGATACCCCGATACTGTATTAGAACATCTGTAAAGCCAACATCTATCTTTACTTTAAAAGGAGGAATGTATCGCTCTACTTTTAATAGTGTCGAAATTATGCCAAGCACACAATGCCATCAAGAGAGCTGATAGACTGTCAGTCGGATAGGACATAGGGTGTTGGCGTAAAAAACAGTCATGCCACCGATCCAGACGTCCTTGGGCACCGGATTTAATGGCCTCGTTATAATGCTGCAGGCGCTTGAGAAAAGTTAACCTCCAGAGGGAAAAGAAGTACACACGCCGAGAACATCTCAGGTTAATTTGCAATTATTAAATGTACCAAAGAGTATTGTAAACACAGTGACGTGACTAAAGCAAATCGAGAAAGATTTCTACCTCGATCTCTTCTATATTTTTATGATGCATAAGAGACATTAGAGTCTTTAAATCTATTAAATATTAATGCAGTCTTTATTTTTGTTAGTGACGAAAATGTCAAAAATTCAAGGCTTTTTAAATTGTCCTTTCTGTCAGCATAAGATGATAACCAGAGGCTGAGGCAAGTTGTCTGGGGGGTCCCCTCTGTGCCTGTCCTATGTTTTAGAGGCCACCCTCCTTTGGAGGTGAATCATTTGGTAAGCTGAGTAATCATGGTGCTGGAGTGTGCGTGTGAGTAAGTGTGTGTGTATGAACATGTGCGTATAAATTTAAATGTGTGTTGTAGGTATGTGTGTATCTATTGTGTTTAAGTATGTGTATGTTGTGTTGTATATTTGTCTTTTGTTGTGCATTTAAGTGTGTCATCGATAAAAGTGTCGTGTGTCGTAAGTATGTACTGTAAGTGTGGCTGTGTTATCTGTTGTCCATGCGTGTTGTGTGTATATGTGTGTCGCATATATTTAAGTGTGCGTTTGTGTGTATTGTGTGCTCCCACAGTATCCAGTATAGGACACAGTATGTGATCAGTTTAGTAAGTGAATATTAGGGAACATTTCTTAAGCAGATATTTTTAAATGGGTTGTTGAGTGCTGCAGGGGAATTCTGTTTCCAGCCAGTGTCTAGTGGAGGTGGGACATCTGCTGTTTGAGACACTCTGGTTCAGTTCTGCCCAGGCTGATAAAGACATTGGGGACTGGACCTAACAAGCAGTTGTAAAACTTCCTTGTCTCTGTTTGGAACAGATATATAAAAAAGATCACTTTACAGAGATATCTTCTTCCTGTGCAGCCGTCTCTGAAAATCATTTTCCTTTACTGCCTTTGTCTTTCCAATGCCTTCCCAAATCACATCCATTATTTTTCCTTTTTCTTCAAAGGATATAAATTTGGCTGCAATTCTTCAAATGATCCAGTTAGGTGAGTGGGCCTTGTCTGTGAAGTAATGTGTATATGGCGCCATCTAGTGTGCAGAAGTCAGAAAATCCAAGGCAAACAATTCAAACGATTCTGAAATAGGTATTTTTGAAACAGGTATGTTGGCGTGGAGTGACGAAGAGATTGGAGGAACGAAAAACAGTTATGACCAGATTCATTGACTTGAATCACGTTTACATCTCTAGAAATACCTGTTTCAAAGGAGAAGACTTCACTCATTGAAATCCAATACTTATTAAACCACAAAACAGAGATTTTTCTAGTTTTTAGTTAGTTTTTCAACGATCATGGCTCACTGTATCTCCTTTGATCAAACTTAAGTTAAAAACAAAGTTCATTCTTGTAGTGGAATTTTTTTTCAGATAAATGATATATTTTTCTACGGATTTATGTAATAAAATTAAGTATCTGTTTCATGTGGAAAACATTACTTAGTAGACTAAGTTAAAACTTTTAGGGAGAGCTACATTCGAATGTGTCGTGACCTGACTTGTGACATCTAGAGTGAGAAAACCACACTCCCTAGGGCCTCGTCGGCCATCTATTTTAGCTGTCTCTACAGACGGCTGCCAGGGGTGTCTGTGCGCTGCTGGGCCGGACCAACAGCAAGAAGAACATGCATCACTGACACAGATCTGGCGGCCATTGTAGGGACAGGCAAGAGGGACACTGGGACCTGGAATGTTAACCAGCGTGTTTGAGGCCAGGGGATGGCGAAACTTGCTCTTAGTCTCTGTCCTACAGTCGTAAGAATAGGGAGCTTTTACACGTGGTTTGTGCTGTCGTGCTGTTTTGACCCTTGGGAAAAGAACAGAAAGGGGAAACGTGACATGCTGTGGCGTGCTGTGGCGTGCTGTGGCGTGCTACGGCGTGCTGCGGGGTCACGGAACCGCATTCCGTGGCTATCAGAGCCCCCTTGGGGTTTTATAGGGAGGCAGAACTCAATAGGGCTGCTTCTTTGAATAAAACCGGTGAGCGTCCACTTCCAGCGGATGGGGTAATTCTCAGAAAACATGAGCCTTAAAAGTGTTATGAATTGGAGAAGGATTCGAGAAGTTGCGACGTGGTCTCCCACTGCTTTCTCGTCCCTGTGAGCTGTACCCCCTCTTTGCATCACTGTCTGGCTCCTATCACTCTCTGCCGGGGAGGTTCCTTCAGCTTTCTTGTCCTTATGTCCCTTGTTCAAGTCATCCAGCACCTTCCATTATCACCCAAATTCCCATGAATCCAGAATCTCTCCAGCTCCAACCTCTGCCTCAAATTCCAGCCCCGCCAGCCAGTTGGACGTCTCTAGAGTCTTATTATTCAGAGCTGCAGACTTCGCCTCCCCATAGTGACCCCATTGTACCCAGGCACCAGCTGTCCTGGTGGAGTTTGCTTCTCGTCGGTGATGCCCACAGCTTCCCACAGGGCTAACCGTGCTGCCCCGGCCGACCCCTCGCTGTCCCTCGCCCTCTGCAGCCGGCAGTCCCATGCGGAGGGGGAAGACTCCCTCCCGTGTGCTCCCTCTCCTCTCTGTTCTCGCCGTGAGACCCGGTAGAGCCTGCTCCTTGGTGCTCCAGTCCCTCCTCCCGTTTGTACACCACCGTCATATTTAGCGTTTGGAAGCCTGTTCCAGTCTGCCAAGGAGTGAACTGTCCTCCGCCCCCAGTTCATACGCCGAAGCCCTACCCCCAGTATCTCAGAGTGTGACTTATTGGAGGGTAGGGTCTTTACAGAGGTAATCGTTTCAAAATGCGTCTTCCATATCAGAAAAGGAATTGGACAAACAGACGTGCAGCAGGAAGACCACACGAAGACACAGGGAGACCTACAGGACAAGGCGAGAGGCCCTAAAAGGGACAGCCCTGCCCCCAGCTGCACCATCAGCTCTCCCCTGGGCCTCGGGCCTGTCGGCCTCCCCCGCAGAGCTGGAACACGCCAGCCCCTACGATCGATGGCGGGGCAGTTCCCTCTGATAGTAAATCTCCCTCGTGCTATAGATGCGTCCTGTCCTGATTCTCTGGAGAACCCGAACTACAGACCAAATCAAAACCCATAATTGTTCCTTTTCAACGCAAAATACAGCAGACTAGTCAGTATTCCAGGCCCCCGGCAGTAATGCCCGGAGCCCCATTCCCAGCCGTGCATCCTACTAGCCGGTGTTAATGGTGATATTTATTGAGACCCAACTCTGACACTTACCAAACTTCTGTCCTGTGGTTTGAGGCATCGACTAGTTCAAATCCAGCTGCTTTCTAACCTCCCTAAGCTTCAGTCTCTTCATCTGTAAAATGGGCGCGATTATCCAATTATTCTGCAAAGTTACCGAACGGCCGTGGGCGACACGGATACGTTCGTGACGTTGCAGGATGACCGGCCAGGGAGGACTCTGACGCCTGGGGGCTGGTGCTGTTTACTGAGGAAGGAGCCAATTTAGGAAAGGCGCCGAACCGGGAATTTTACCTGGGCCATGCCAGGTCGAAGTGCCTCTGGGACATCGAGGGGTGGTGACAAGCAGCACAGAATACGTACGAATGGAGTTCTATGGTTAGGGCAGAGCTGGAGATGGAAAATGGGAACTGATTCGCCTTAAAATGCATTTGTTTAGAGCCACAAGATTAGCAACCTGAATTCAGAGCGTGGTGCTCCACGAGCCCGCCGGAGAAAGTGCCTCAAAAGGACTCAGCAATCAGCTTCGTAAAATATTACCGAGGTTCTGCTTACGGCCCGGCCGTCTGAGGAGGTCCAAGGACCCACTCCCCAGGAACATAAGCAGAACTGGCGAAAACTAAATTTTAACAAATTTTAAAGGCTCTAAAAATTGTCCTAAGTGAATACAGCAAATCAGTATTTATTGAAAAAGAATGTACTAAATCTCGGTAAAAGCAGCGAGTCTGTGACTTCTGAGCTCCCCCTCTCCCCCCACCCCGCCAGCCCTCCACCGCACCCAGCACAGCTGGCCTGTGAAATAGCGAGGTTCTGATCCCTCCCACGGGTCATGTGACAGGTTCATTCATAAAACCTTCGTCTTTCCGTTTTAGCACAGTGGCCTTGTCAGAAATAGACCATAGATAGCTTAAGCCCAATTCGTTTACATTTACGCTGCAGTGCTTAATTTCACCATATTGATAAACCCATCACTTTTCGGAGAGGATCTAGTCTCTAATAGATCCATTTTAGTAATTTCTATTTTACTGTACACTTAAGAAGCACTCTGCCCCAGTGTGTTAAACGTCTTTGGCTTTGCTTTTAAGTAAGTGCTCGCTCCTTTCTAGACTTAACTTTTTTAATGGTATGATTTTTTTTTAATTTTATTTTATATCAGTTTCAGGTGTACAGCACCATGGTTAAATATTTATATAATTTACGGTGTTCCTCCGATTAGTCTAGTCCCCACGTGGCCCTGTACATGTGAACTGTACACGGTTATTACGATGCTACTGACCATGTCCCCTGTGCTGTACTTTGCATCCCAGCTACTAATTTGTGCTTCTTCACCCTTTACCCCTGCAGCCCCCACCTCTGCTCCCCTCTGGCAACTTTTTCATGAACAAAAAACGACCTTAGCTTTGGATTTCATTTACAAAGCTCCGATTTTGGACGTCTTCACCTTCTGTGCTATGCGGATGGTTATAATGAGGGTGAACAGGCAGATGATGTGAGCGGCTGGGTACAGGCTGGGTCCCTGTAAACTTAGCAAACGTCCCTGTGTGTTTCATGTCTAATGAGATAGGGATCCTACTGCTTACCTCACGGATTTTATTAAAGAGAATAACAGGTGTCATATAGGAACCTGGGAGCTAAGCAGTAGATGCTGAATTTCCCTTCCTCCCACGGGGTAGGGTGGCGCTTGGCTCGGCACGAAACGCTGTGACCTGCTTTTTCCACTCAGGCTTTTATCCCTTCGTAAGAATTATCAGATGTTTGGTGGTTTCTGAAATTCTTCTGATTTAAACGTATTAACGATTAGCATAGCTCACTAATCACATTCCTGTAGCATCAACTGACATTTAGTTCATATACTGACTCCTCGCTGAGGAAGCGGGCCTTCTGAGAAGCTGGAGTTGCAAATTCTCACAAGGAAATGCAACTTTTCAATGCACATGTGAACCAGACATTTTAAATAAATATTTTGTTATACCTTTTAAAAGCAGTTAATCCCATGACTCATTTAGGGGCCTTCAGCTTAACGGACTTGGCAGGTTAATAATCATTAATAACCTTAGTAATTTTAATAAGCATTCATCATCTTTAGTAACGTTCTTTTCCTGACTGAATACAAAATAAACCATTACGAACTGTAGCCACAATCGTCGGGAGAAGAGCAAAGGCACCGAGCAAACAGACTAGCTATAAAAAAAAGTTTATTAAAAAAATAGACAATGTATGTAAACATCTTTTTCACTCACAAGGCTTCATAATACAGCAGTGCAGGCCCAGGCCTTCACCCTGCAGGGGGCGTCTTAATTGTTGACTAACAGCGATCAGCTTAATTTACCTTTCAGGGAACTAGTCAGTCTACACGAAAATAAATAACCAGATTCTGCTACGTATACATGGACAATCGCAAATGTACACTGGATCTCGACCGAGAACAGCTAGCCGCAGGAACATGCGAGAGTGAGTCCTTGTGTCGCAATTATCCTTTTAAACCGCTTCATTTCTAATTTCGTTATAATGTAGAATCGGCTGAAATAAAGCTACACAGGAGCAGGAACAGAGTGGAGGGATGAGGCGGATGACACCCTCCACGTCCCCACCCCACAAGTCATAGAGTCCGTACCTCTCCTGTCAGGTATGATTCAGGCGCACCTTCCCTGTACTTTCCCTGGAAGTTACATGCCCCCAAATGGCTGGGTACAAGGCAGCCGACCGTAGTTTCGGATGTGATCCTATTTTGAGGAAACCAAATCTCGATGACCTAACTCAACATCTACCCAAAAGTTAAGCCAAACCACAGGAGGGACACTAATACAAGACCCAATAAGTACCTGAGATTTTGCTGCAAGAATCTTAAACGTGAGATCATTTTCTTTAGGGTGAAATGTGTTTATGATACTATAATCCTTTCAGGCCTTGTCCGTCATCCGCTAGGGCACACCTGCTGGGTGACTGAGATGTTCCAACATGGCCAAATGGAATTTACCTTTTTTTTTCTACTATAGGTAGGTATTTTATCACACCTGATTTAATTTAAATTGCTGGCAATTCAGTTATTCAGTAAACCTTAACCAAGAGATAATTTTAAATAAAATATCAAGGTTTGTAATTTAGTTTTTCATCGTAAGGAGAATTTAAACATTTATTGTCTGTCATCTGAACAACCATATGTAGTGACAGAAAGGGAACAAAATAGATTTAGCAAAAGAGACCCGGGCAACTTTACCAAGCTCCTGGACAACCATGTTTGTTATTTCCTGACTCAGTGGTCTCTTTGTATCATTCCGGTCTGATTTACGAATGACTCGTTTAGAATTTTAAATCATTTCAATCCTGATCTGCTATCCAAAAATCTATTTTACAAACCCATTTCTGAAAATAATCTGTAAACTATTTGTCCTTTCAACCATATCAGCTTACCTCAACAAATGTCTAACATTTGTTCACAATTAAATGAAATGTGAAATAACGACAAAACACTTAAATTTTAACAGTACCGCTGTTTCTCGACAGCGATTTCTCTCTAATTGCATTTGGGATTATTAATTATGCATTTAAATAGAGAAAAATAAAATTACATGGCATGAATGCTTAATGCATGGACACGTGTGTCACTTAATTTTGTGAAATTCTACTACACAATGAAAGCGCTTTACCCTTCTGGAGCCCAAATAAATGGCTACTGAAGGCGGCCGAGGCCTTCCGCAGGGAGAAGCTGTGCATGACTGCCTCTCCGGCACACGCGGACACGACCCGGCCGTAGCCGAATGTCGGCGAGTGGTCTTTCTTTTACAAATCCATTCTGATGTTCTAATGGATAAAAGATTTTAAGTTACATTCAGTGAAACGTTTACAAGTTACATTCAGTAGATTTTCCTCAAAGAGAGAAATCGTGCATAGTTTATTTGAGAATTGGACATATTTAGGCATCATAAACCTACTGCTGAGTTTTGGTAGGATGAATAGGACTTTACATCCATTCCGGTCATCATTTTTTAAAACACAGACACCTTTACTTACTAATATCACATTATTCTTCTTGACTTTTCGTTGCCTAAACAAAGGAGACAAAGAGAGAGAGAGAGAGAGAGAGAGAGAGAGAGAGAAAGAAAGCAAAGGAAAAGGGAACGAATGGAAAAGAAGGGACCAGCACAGAGCATCTCACGGCAATTTCTAGCAGACGAGGATGTGAACGAGAGCAGAGCGTGGAAACGGCGCTTCAGGGAGCTCTGCCCGGCACAGTCGCGTTGCTGCCCGTGTCCGGTTTTATACTCGCATTTCAAGTTACAAGGTAGGAATCCAGGGGAAAAAACAGCGTTCGCAGGCAGCTCGCAGCGATCACGTACATTTTTGAGAAGTGAGACATCCGTCACCATTTTAGGAACATGGCCACAGCTTTTGAAGACACGGCGGCGTGAAACAATTCAAAGGTAGACACATCGTTTTAATTTGTTCACCTTAAAGGAAAAAAAAAAATTTTTTTTTTTAAGACAGAAATTCTTTCTCCAGCTCGTACACGGACGGCCGGCTAGTCCTGCTCTTCGTCCTGCATAAAGGCACCGTGCAGTCCCTGCTCTGGCCTTCCATGTCGGCGTCCAACAGGGAAGGCACATGCGATGGAGTTCTGTCCTTGGCACCGAGGGCACAGTTAGAGGGTGGTCCTGGGCCACCCAGGGGGGGGCCGGCCTGTGCCGGCTGGGGCTCCGAGCCCCATGGGAGGGCCGGCGGGGTGTCCGCTGGGCCTTGTGGGGCCGGAGGGCGAGGCAGAGGCCAGACACTGGCAGCGCCTTGTTTTCCAGGGCGGGGCTCACTTGGCAGGTTCCGGTGAGGGCCGGGTGGGGCGTGGGGCTCCCCCCAGACCAGCTCAGGTGGCGGTGCGGGGGCTCCGGCGGCTGAGACTGCAGTCGCTGGTGGAGAAAGCAAAGACAGGCTGCGCTTAGAACCACGGTGACCTCTAAAACAGCGCACATCCAGAAAGCTAACTGCGGTTCAACAGAAAAGCCTGAATAGAAGCCTCCTGGAGTTGTGAGGACACGGTGCTTGTCTGATTTCTTTCTGAAGAAGTCCCTCAAGCCTAGAAAAGTGCCTCGGACTGCGGAAAGTGTGTCTGTAAACGGAGCTAAACCTCCACCCAAGGGCTGGGGTCAGCGATCACTAGCATGGTTTTATAAACAGGGTAGATCGCAAAATGGAAATTAGGCTGGACTAAAGTTAAGACTTTTAAAAAGGATGGTTAATACGATTCACTTCACTTTCAGATTACGATTTGAAAAAACTAAAGAAAACAGGAAAGCAGTCAGGTTTTTACATGCTTGCCCTTCCCCTTTGTGATTTATTACCACTAGCAAATAATTATTGGCTTATAATTAAGAGAAAAAGAGTGGTTTCTTATGGGGTGATTGTGCTAGGATTTCTCCTTGTGCAGTTATAAATTACTAATACTTCGCCGTATTACAAAAGAGCAATAAACCCAATTTATCTAAAGGGAATGAACAATAATCTGAAAAAAATCACGTCTAGGCATAGTCTTAAAGAGAAGAAATTACTTTCGGTTTTACTATACTTTGCAACCATCTAAAGTGTAAAATGTTCACGTGCATCGTCGCACCTGATGCTCAGGTGTACGAGGCGGGAGTGATTACCTCCGCCTCGCGCCCGCTCAAGGCCATCTGCGCACAAACTGCGCAGCGGGGCGGGGGACGCAGGAGTCAGGTGTCCCAGGGGAGGCTGGACCCCCTGGCCGTCCCACTCGTGATGGGTTCAGATTTGGACAAACGACCTGTCTTCTCTATCTCAAGGGACACGCCCTTCGCGTTTTCCTTCGCTGCTACATATCGAAGTCACCGAAAAGGAATTAGACTTTCCCCAGAATTCACGTAATAGTCAAAGCCACACGACAGAGCAGGGCGAAATTCGGGGATTTACGTGAACAGCGAAAACGAGCCTGCAAATGCAACGACTCGTCAGCCATCCGGACGAGGTCGCATCGCCACCGCAGCGCCACCTACGTGGGGCCTGAGAAGCGTTTCCCTCGGACATGCTCCGGCGGTGACGCGCCGCTCTGGCCCTCGGCGGCCCGGTCCCACGGCTCTGCGCGGCGGCGGGGCACGCGTCCGGAGCGGGCACCTCGGGGCCCCGGGGCGCGCAGGCGTCCGGCGGGCCCGGGGCGGCGGTGGCCCCGGCGCGGGGCCGCGGCGCCCGCGGGAAGAGGCCCTCGCGCTTGCGCCTGTCGTCCCGGGGCGGCGGCTCGTCGGCGGCGCGCGCCGCGCGCAGCTCCCGCAGGTCCCGGCCCAGCGCCACCGCGGCCAACAGCGCCGCGCAGCCGCACAGCGCGGGCTCCGTCCGCCTGCGGGCCCCGGGCCGGCCCGCCGCGCCCGCGCCCCCGGGGGCGCCCTCGTCCCAGCCCTCGGCTTCCGCTGGGGCCTCCCTCTGGCCGTCTCCGCCCGGAGGGAGGTCGGCGCAGGCCGGCTCCGGCCTCGGCCCCGGCCCCGGCAGTCCCGTTTGCTTTGGTTTTCTGTGTTCTGGTCCATCGGCGGGGGGCGTGGCTTCCTCACCTGGATAAAGGTACAAAAACACACGTGTAGTAGCATTGTACAGTAACCATCACCTAAACTGTACCGTACGATAAAGCCGAAGTCTAATAAATATTCTGAGTCAAAACACGGTGGCGCCCTCTGCAGTTTAGCGGACGGTTCGCCCAGGGGGCCCCCAAGGAAGGGGGCGCCCCTGTCGGGGGCACGAGCATTCAAGGCCCCTGCGCAAGAACCCGCAGGGCCATCTGCTGGCTCCTGTCCTTCAGGAAGCGGTTCTTCACGAGCACGGAAGATCAGATTACCGTAGAAACAAGACAAGTCATCAGGACACAGAGAGGCGCACACATAGCCACACGCCCTGTGGTTTAGCGGACAACACGTGCCTCTTCCTCGTCCAGGTAAACGTGACAGGCCCGAGACCCACAGCTCGCCGTGCGTGAAAGGACAGCCATGCATCAGATCTGCGGGTGCCAAAGGGTGTTCCCCAGGCCGGCCAGCTACCCCGGTCACCTGTTCGAGTCAGGCTTCCTGAAGCACATACCTGGCTGGTCCACAAATAATGATACCAACGGCATGGTTTTCTGATTTTTTATTAAGAGAGTTGACCAAGGACTGTTGCCATCTGAGAGAGGTCTTATTCTACAAGAAAAGATGTTTATTTTAATACAGCACAACCACATGACAAATTAGGTTTTGGTTTTGAAGAGCTAATAAAGCACAAATAAAACCTCAAAATGAGACAGAAAATAGATCAGAGAATTTTTTAACTGCTTAAATAATTTAGTATGATGAACTCACCCTAGAAATTAATATTCCGATATCTCTGTATTATTCTAATATTTTTTTAAAAGTTGTCAGGTCATTGTGATATTTAAAAAACACTGCAGTCTGTCACAGTACACAGTGGAACCACCAGATGTCACACACATACCTTTCTTTGCAATCAGTTCTTTCCTTCATTTGAATTGAGCTTGGTCCCCAGGTACGACCCTTTTTCTTGAAATTCCTTTTTACATCTTCAAATTCTTCTTGTCGACAGACCGTGTTCCTGCCCCAAGTCTTATTGCTTTCATCTGAAGTCACTGAACAGAGAGCATTGGTCATTAATTAAAAAAAATTTCAAGTTAAATGAATCAAATCAGTTGTAAACTTTACTTAAAATATGTAAATAATGAACTACAGCCACGCCACCCTGAACACGCCAGATCTCGTCTGATCTCAGAAGCTAAGCAGGGTTGGGCCTGGTTAGTACTTGGATGGGAGACCACCTAGGAAGACCAGGTGCTGTAGGCGTGTAAAAAAAAAAAGTAAATAATGAACATGAAAACAACTAAGGAGTGATTTTTTGCTCTACCAATGACAAACTGCTTTCTCTTATCATAAAAATAGCAAGAACCATGGAATAAATTAAAAGATAGAAATTCGAGGTAAATGAGAAACAACGATTTCATTCTATTGGGGAGAGGGAGAGCCAAACTGAACATTTAAAACTAACGTAGTACCCTAACTTTTTAATCAAACCAATTCGAGTTTTGAACTTTAAAGATATATTTTAAAATTATAACAGGCCATTTTTCATCAGTCATCAGTTTCGCTCAGTCATGACAGCAGTTTGGCTACAGAGACCTCTGAAAATCTGAAAATATTTTAACAGTTTCCCCAGTCTAGTCTTTTCTTCATCGTCTCAGCGGGAGGTTTATATTCACATTTAATATAATGACACGTTTTGCTGACACACCGATATGCTGTCCCTCCAGCCTCAAGTGTGCTTACAATTGATTTGGAAAAAATGGTCACTGCAAAAAATGGCTATTATTACTATACACATAGAAACATAATCCTGTAACATACAAGATGTTCTAAAAACACAATTAAAAACATTATGACATATGTATACTCTGCGGCCACATAAAAAAACAAAGTTCATGTAAAACTCATATACAAGGTTCATGTAACACATATATAACCCATTTTCATTAAAACTTAAGTATTTATGCATCTGTGTACATACACACATACAGAAGTTTTTTTAAATTTTTTCATTTTTATTTTTTCAAGTATAGTTGAAATTATAATATTAGATTCAAGTGTTTTGAACTCTGCATCTGGTAGATTGCTTGTCTCATTTGTTTATTCTCTCTCTGGAGATTTCTTCGGTTCTTTTGTTTGGGACATGTTTCTGGCTGCCTACTTGTACTTGCTTCTATGTATAAGGTAGGACTGTTATGTCTCGCAAGCTTAGCAGATTGGCCTTATATAGTAGGTGGGCTAAGGGGCGAGTGGCACAGTCTCTCCTGGTCACCGGAGCTGGGTGCTCCATGTGTGTCCCTTGTATGGGTTGTGTGTGCCCTACTTTGTAGTTGAGCTTTGGTTCCTGTTTGTTTGTCAGTGGGAAGGACTGCCCCTCGGGCTGATTGGTGTGAGGACCGGCCATGACTACAGTGGAGGGCTGACCCCATAGAGCAGGATTCGCTTTAGCAGGCCTCTGGTGCCTGCCCTGTCTGCCCTTTGGGTGTGTCATCCTCAGGTGTGACCCTGGGTGGTGCTCTGGCTCAAACCAAAGCTGGCCATTGGGTGGGCAGGCCGGGGCCTCACAGGCCCTGCCACAGGCCAAGTTCAGCCGTAGCCTGTGCCCTACCTGGGGCCACCTGACACGAGCCACCAGGCAATCTGCAGATGGCCGCCACCCACCCTGGGCTTGGATGTCCTCTGGGAAGCCAAACCACAAACTGAGGCTGGCTGCCACTAGTGCCGGGCTTGGGGCTGCTCAGCGAGAGGTACAGGGCACGCCGAGGCCAGATGCTGTTTGTTTAGGTTTTGTGAACCTTTAAGAGCTTTTAGCAAAGTCTGCAGCCTGAGCCAAGACAGGCTGTTTGTATGGAGAAGCCACAGGTAGCGGCTTGGACGGCCTGCACGTTGGGAGGGGCGGGGTCTCAGGGACTATCTGGGCGGGGCGAGCGGTGTCAGTCAGGCTGGTGGAGACAGACATGGCGGCCGCCTGCGTCCGCACAACGCGCGGGGGAGAGCTCGGCACAGGAACCATGGCTTCCGCCGGCACTGCTGTCTGGGAGGAAGCCACCCCTCCAGCCCTCGCCCTGAAGCCAGACAACTCAGTCCCTCCCTGTGTCCCCGGCGCTGGAGCTCAGAGCGAGCGAGTCCGTCCGCGGTGAGTCCATGGCGGGCCCGTAAGGGAAGCGTCTGCGTCTCCGGCCACCTTCCGTGTCACTCAGCCACCGTCCCCGCTGGCTTTCCCAGCCAGACGTTGTGGGGACCTCTCTTCCCGGCACTGGAGCCCTGGGCTGGGGAGTCTGGTGTCGGACCGGGACCCTTCACTCTTCCGGGGGGACATCTGCAGCCGAGACTCCTCTCCCGACGCTCCGCCGCCACACGCAGGTGCGGGACCAGCCCGTTCCATGTCCACGTCCTCCTGCCAGTCTCAAGGTGGCCTCTGCTGTGTGTCCCCAGTTGTAGGGCTTCTGTTGTCAGGCGACTCCCAAAGACAGCTGCTCTGTAGTTTAGTTGCGATGTTGGCGCGGTCGCGAGGGGAGGCGAGCCCCGCGTTTCCCTGCTCCGCCATCTTGACCGGAAGCCCAGAGAAGTGAACAAACTTTTACTCAAGTGTTCACCTTTGAGGGAGAGAACTGCTTATGTAAAGAGGGAAATATAACTTCTTTATATCATTTCTTTAAACTGGCATTATGGGTGAAGCTCGATTTGTGAGTTTCAATATTTTCCACATTTTAAAATGTATGTATAGATGCGTTAGTGCATTTATCTACATAGCATGTGTGCATGACAATCCTGAATAAGTTGCTCACTCTCATTAGGAGCCTTACAGTAGAATTAGAGAGGAATGGGTCAGCAGCCTTCATTCCCAGGAAGGAGTGGCAGAGTGTGATGGGAAAAGCTTTAGGCTGGGGGTGATCAGACGTGAGTGTGTCTCAACTACAGTGCGCCAGCCGCCAGCCCAGGAGCCAGCAACGGTCTCTCAGCTTCGGTTTGTTCGTCAATTAATGTTTCAACATTAGTTGAACTTTTACTGTCCTGGGAAGGGGATGGTCAAGGGTCCGTGCTCTGGAGCTGTGTTCGAGTCCAGTTTCCCCACTTCATAGCTGCTGAGTTAGGTCAAGTTCATAGCCGCTTCGTGCCTCATTCGGGAATCGCAAGAGTATCTACTTGATGAGATTGTTTTGAGAATTAAATGGATTAACGTATGGAAGTAGCTGAGAACGGTGCCTGACGCTTAGCTGCTGATCACTGATGTTAACTGTTGTTATAATCGTGGGAGGGGCTGGGTCACAGAGGTCTCTGCTTTACGGAGCTGTGGCTTACCGCCCGCCCCCTGTAACCCAGTGCCTGCTCCTCGTCACTCCACTGAGTTAGCAGAGCTCTTTTGGTTTTGCTTGTTAAGCAGATTGACGAGTAGGACGGGGTGGAGCCGGGGAGGGCTCCTGACATTCAGCTTGTCCCAACCATCTCTGAGGTTCCCACCCACTGTGACACTCTGTTACTGCTGCGGTGGCAGCAGGTTCCCAAAACAACAGGAGGCTGTGATTGACTTTCCACCACCTGATTCTCCTGGATGGCAGGGAAGAGGTGGGCTTTGATTTTGCTTTAAGACATCGACCATAAGACGTACCCCGAAACCTGAAATCCCCGGAGGATTAGTGAATTCTACCGTTTCTCATTCTCAAAGAGAAGTGTGCCTTAAATATAGCATCATTTAACAATACCAGTCATGAGAGTAAGCCAAAGGAAGCAATACTAAGAAAAGATGGTAAGAAAATATTTTGTGCAAAAATCAGAAGGTGTTCTCTTTAGCAGACAGAGATTCTCGGGATGATGGTGAAAGACCCACGTTTTTATCCGAAGTCCATCCTACCCTGTAAGGCCCTTTACTTTGGCATTCTTTAAATAGTCTTTGGGGCTAATCTCTTTGCTGCTCAAGTTCACCGAAATGATTCCTGTCTCTCTCGATACACATAATTATTCTTTGCTTCAGTTTCAGAGGTTGTATTTTGCTTCTCACGATGCTTTCATAATCCGTTTTTCTCAAGTTTACCATCTTTGGTCCAGGGAAAACATGCCAGACGTTAACAACTCATAGTGAAAAGAAGTTCATTCCCGAGTCAGGTGTGCGTCTAAGTGCACCCTAGTCTACCTGGGAGGGGCAGAGACTGCACGGTGGGTGTAGCCAGTGCTACAAAAGGCAGATGGCAGTGAGAGACTGTAAGGCCACACAGAGCTTCAGAACAACAGTAAAAATGACGACCGTAACGACCGTCCACACACGGAGCTCTTGCCACGTGCCAGGGGCTGTTCTAAGCGCTTTATACCCACCTGACCCTTTACATCCGCATCCTGTGTGTGTCACAGGCCGTGGAGCCGGCTCCCGGCGATGCTGTGACAGAGTGAGGCCCACAATGCCCTGTGCTCGGCAGCCCTGCTCGGCTCCCACACAGAACTGCTGCAGAGTGCATCCCCAGTTTACAGCAACGGAGCCCGAGGCAACGAGGCTAGGGGCCTGTCCAGAGTCACGGCACAGGGGGCTTCGCGCCCAGGCAGGGTGGCTCCAGAGACCATGCTCTTAACTGCCACACGACACTGCATCGTGATGACAATGGGACACCTGTGTAAGCTAGTGGCCAGAGGAGACACAGAAACGAAGCTGTTGGGAGCACCTGGGTCGGAGAAGAGTACCACGACTCAGGCTAAGCACGCGACGGAACGGTCCGCACACGCAGAGCTGGGCCTCTCTGGAAGACCTGACTTCCGGCGTTTCCACCTGTCACCTCAGAGCGGACGCCGAGGACCTTGCTGCTCGGGGGCAGTGGGCACGCTCCCTCAGCGGCTTCATTTCAACCCCACAGGGATTCGATTTCGTACAGATCTTGGGCCTGGCCAGTCTTATCCAGATGTGACTTCACAACTGAAGGATGAGAAGTAAGCCTGCCACTCACTGCCGGTGGGGATGAGACATGGAACGGGCACTTTGGGCTGTTGGTGGGTTTTACAAAAAGGACCACGTGATCCAGGCATTGCTCTCCTTGGTACGTAAGCAAAGGAGCTGAGAAAGTCCGCACAAAAACCTGCTCACGAACGTTGACAGCAGCTTCATTCACGGCCGCCAAAACTAAGACTTGGAAACAACCAGACGTCCCTCAGTGGGTGACGGATAAACTGTGTTCCACCCGGAGAATGGAATATTATCTGGCACTAAAAATAAATGAGCTGTGAGCCATGAAAAAGCAAAACGGAGGAAACTTCAATGCACGTGGCTCAGTGAGAGAAGCCAATCGGAAAAGGCCACATGCTGTGTGGTTTCAACTCTATGACATTCTGGAAAAGGCAAAAACACGGACACGGTGGAAGGATCCGTGGTCGCCAGGGCTTGGAGGGCGGGGCGGTGAACAGGGGAAACCCAGAGGATTTTTAGGGCAGCGAAATACTCCGTGCGACATTATGTGCCGTATAACGACGTTCTGGTCGACTGACCGCATGTGACAGGGGTCCCGTAGTTTATAATCGAATGAAAAACGCCCGTCCCCTAGGATGCCACCATCATGACACACATCGCATGACTCTCACGTCCGTGGCGATGCTCGTGTAAACAAGCCTACTGCACTGCCGGTTGTGCAAAGCGCAGCACGAACAGTTACAGGAGGGGCCGCACCATCCAGGTGTGCACACGTGCCTCTGTTCACACAACGACGAAACCGCCTAGCGAAGCGTTTCTCAGAATGTGTCCCCACGGGTCAGCAGCACAGGACTGCATAATGGCGGATGCATGTCACTGTACATCTGTCCAAACCCACAAAAAATACAACGCCAGGGGTGAATCCCAGTGTCAACTGTGGACTCTGGGTGACGATGACATGTCACCATAGGTTCACATAAGCTAATCTGCCTGTCACCTTTGCACTGGGAGAGACAAGCCTTGTGCCTTCTGGTTCCTTTAATTAAGCCTTTCCTCTATCTGGGCAAGGACAAGGTCCGAAGTGTGGCGTCGTGAAAAGCGCTTTCTCGGAAAGACTAATTATAAGAAAATGATGGTACTTTAAGGTCTAAGATTACGCATTCATTTAGATCGTTTTCCTTTAACTGTGAAGAGACTGGGGTCCTGGAGCTTCAAAAAAAAGTCCGCCAGCGCCAAGGTTTCCTTACCCGCAGTAGAAAAAAAGAAAAAGCAAAAAGCAATCGCTTGCAGGCCTGAGGAGAGAGAATATTCTTTGGAATTTCGTTCTCCAAGTCGAGATGGGGAGCAGCAGGTAATTAAGCGTGGTGGGGAAAGGCGAGGATGGGAATTTACTGACCCAGCAACTCAGGTGCGTGGCCAGACGAGCCACGTCCACGTCAAACGCGCTCTTTTGCTTAGCCTGCTTTTGAGGTTTATTTGGACTCGCCTTTAAAAATAACCGGTCATTTTATTTCATGCCACTGAACTCTGATTCGGGGGCTAACTGAACTCTGATTCGGGGGCTGACTGAACTCTGATTCAGGGGCTAACTGAAACTCACCCAGCGCAACGGCGACAGGCAAATCAGCTTTGTGGATTCAGAAAGGCCGACCGCTCTTTCTAAAAGAAAAATACTACATGGCGTTTTGAAGTTCTAGGTCGGTCAATACTGACGAAGTTAAAGTTAAACCTCAGAGAGCAAAATACTTTTTTTTTCTTTCCAAAGCAAGGAAAGAAATGCAAGTAACCTTAAGTTCCTGATTTCATTTTTCAAAATATCCGTAAACATGCCCGTGGTAGAATTAAGTTATGCTAATTTTGTATCCAAGTGTGTAACTAAAATGTCTCAAGATACGGCATTTCACTCTCTACTCTGCGGCCTGCTCGCATCGCGAATTGGGTAGAACAGAAAAATACTGTGACCGTAAGGAAATTAGATTAAGGCACGTAAGGCTAGATTTTGTTTTCCAAATAGTCGTGACACCTATTAAATGCCATATGCTTAAGTTATGAAACCATGTCTGCTTGAGCCGAGCCCTGGCCAGCTGCTGATGGCGACCAGCACAGCAGCCCTGAGCCACGCGGCGGGGCGGGGGCGCTTACGCTGTATGGCGCGGAGCCGGGGGAGCACCGAGGGGCTGCTGGGCGGGCTGGAACTGCGGCTGTGCCTCCGTCTGTCCACGCTGGGAGAGGCCTGCACGGTGATTTTGTGCTGGAAATCTGGTGGATGTGAACAAGAGGAAGAACTGAGATTTCGCGGTTTTATTTTCGCAGCGACGTCTTCAGTGCGTAGCCAGAGAAGCAGAACGGCCAGGTGGGAAGAATGAGGTGTAGCGCAGTCTGTTTCTGACGCAGCTTCCGTTCGGGGTTCAAGTCAGTCGATAATGATTCGGTCTGTGTGTCAGGTACAGTGAGACAGTGACACACACGCACACGCATCACAGGCATGCACACACACGCACATGCACACACACACACATGGACACACACATGCACGCACACATACGCCATAACAAGCACATGCATGCGGACCGCAATACAGGCATGCCCGCACATGCATCGTGACTTGTATATGCATAAGCGTAATTATCTGGCTGCGCTACGCCGCACACCTGACACCGCACACACAAGCCGCCATGCATTACGCACACACACATGCACACATCACACAGGCATGCTGCATCATCACGCGCATTACGCACACATGCATTACGTAGTAGCACGCATTGCGCGACACACGCACATGCACGCGCGCACGCACACACACATGCATGCACACACACATGCACACACACGTGGGCGCACAGAAGAAAATGAAGCGAAGCTGCACAGGTACCTCCCGTGGCACAATCCTCTGAGAAGAGTGACCACCATCGTTCAGTCTGAAATCGTTAGAAACAAACAAATGGAAGACTCTGGATTTCAGTGCATCCTGGTGCTGTCACCAACAAAATGGACCTCAGACCAGTAAGGGGCCTACCTCTCCGAGCCCGACGCCTCGGCCGTCACGGGAACGAGCCCGCCCAGGGCTGCGATGGCGATTAAAACGGCGAGTGCCGTTCGTGACGGGGCGCGGGACACGCATCGTACTCCCACAGACGGGCCGCCCCGCGTCCCACCGAGCGTCAAGACCCGGGTCTCACCGCTCGGGTTTCGGTTCCTTGGGAAAGATCCCGCGTCAAGTCAAACTTACATTGACCAGATTTTTGTGCTTTTCCTCCGTCGAGCTCTCTCTGTTAGTTTAATTTTCAGACCCAGCCAGGTGCCCTGTGAGGGTCAAGGGAAACCTCCTCCTCCCCCACAGTGGAAGCCTCTGTGGTCAAGGCAGTGTACCGTCGCCCAGCTGTAAGTCGGGGCGTTGTCATGATGAAGCTATGCCAAGAAGCATCGGGACATGTGAAGAAAGCGTTAACGTTACTGGAGGGAAGAGGAGAGTGTCTGGGAAAACCTAGGAAACTGTCAAAAAAAAAATACTGAAAACTCAGACGCAGGTAAAGGAAATTCCTGGGCGTCTTCAGTGCAGCGCCGAGGTAACCTGTGATCGATCTACTGACTGGGCTGTTTTTATCCGCAGTAGGGGCAGAGGTTAATGTGTAGATTTTGTCTGTTGATGATGCAAATCATTTCTGTCTGGCGAAAAAGACAAACCCAAAGGCTATGGTTTCTTGCCATTATGGGCATTTAACCAGGTCTGTATTTAACCTAGCAATCTAATCCTGACATTCCTTTGTTAAATGGCCTGTAAACACTCAGCTCCCCCAACTTTTATTTGAACCAACTGTAATTGCGTCCCTCATTAATTAATGATTTGAATAAGATCTTCGATACATGTTCATTTCATATTTGCAAGAGAGCTAAATGTTACCTTTTTGAAAAGTAAACTTTAAAGAACTTTAAGGAACCACCTGGTATTTGAAGCGAGAAGGAGCTGGAATTTTGTAGCTAGGACAGCTGCCCGGTTATTCATGCTGGAAATATGAAAAATTTTCTTCTCCCTGGCCCTCCCTTCCTATCCAACACGAAGTAGCTTGTGAATTCTGTGGCATATATCCTTCTCAAAGTTATAGTCGAGAAATTTATATCCTAGGTTCTGGAGTTAGCTGACTTGGATATTAAACCACAGTTTACTAGCCATGAATTTTGGGAAATCAGATTCATGTCTCCGAGCACCTCCCCGCCACCATGTCAGGCTGAGGCTGCGACACTTCCTCGATCCATCCATCTTCCTGCATCTACATTCGGCCCCTCTGGTCTGCCTCGCGGCAGCCAGATGCATTTTTAAAAATACATGCCCGACCAGGTCACTCCCCTACTTAAAGTCCTTCAAAGGCATCTCGTGATTCTTAAGTTACAGATCAAAATCACAACATACTGTACAAGCCCGGGGAAATCTGAGTCCGCTCCAGCTTCATCGTGCCCTGTTCTGTCTGTCGCCCGGGTCTAAAGCTGGGGTCGCACACTTTCTCTGTAAAGTGCCACGTGGTAAATATATCAGAGTTTGTGGGCCGTGTGGTCTGTCACAGCGACTCGACTAAGCCGACAGGGTGAGAAAGTGGCCATCACAACACATGAGTGAGTGAGTGCCAGTACGACTTTGGATGCTGCAATTTAAATTTCACGTAATGTTCATGTGTCAAGAAAGAGTCTTACTTTCAAGCATGTAAAAGTGTAGAGACCATTCTTAGCTCGCCGGCCATATAAAACAGGCTGCGTGTGGCCCATGGGGCGTGGTTTTGCTGACCCCTGGTCAAGCCACACTGACCTCTGCTCAATTCCCGGAAGAAACCAGCCCCTCTTTGCCCGTGGCCTCTGCCTCCTGCTCCCCGCATACGTGGTAAATTCCTACTTCGGGTCTCAATTTCAACGTTACTTCTTTAGGAATCCTTCTAGAATCTCTTTATATCAGGTGACATCTCTCTGCTGATCACTGTCATATGACTTTTCTCTCACAGCAGTTAATAATTATAGCAAGAAAATAAGTATTTGCTTAACTATTAGCTTCAGGTTTACCCCTCCCCCCAACACGACGCCAGGTCTCCGAGGGCAGGTGCCAGTGCGGTCTGCACACGGCTCTATCCCACCCCAGTCCCAAGGGCAGAGCACCTCACTCATAAAGAGCATCTGTCCAGCCTTTGCTGAGTGGCTGTTTTCCTTGGTTAAGATTATGAGTGACGTGAGGGCAGGAGCCGTGTCGTTTTATCCGGGTCATCGCCAGCACGTGGCAGAGCCTCCAGCGCGTGAGGAAGGAGAAGACTGTGAAGTTTTGCAATGGGTTCCAACTGGCGCTTAAAGTTAACGGCTGACAGATAGATGGCAGGGCGGAGGGTGGTCTGAAAGACCGAGCAAACGAAAACCAGGTGCCAGGTGCCAGGTGGGGGGCTTCTGCCACCTACCAAGTAAGAGATCATGAAAGGTTTGGCCAGGCTCAGTGACTTAAGTGAAGAATGGCAGCAAACGGCTCAGGAGACGGGATGGCTGACTGGTGTCGGGGTGGGGTGATGGCCAAAGGAAGAAACATTCTTACCCACAGACACAACAGTTTACTCTAGATGGAAGAGCTTTATGAAGGATCCCCTAGCCCTGTGACCGTCACACTCACTGGAAGCAAATTCTCCGTGAGTTCTCACGGCAGGAGGGCTGCAGCCCTGGCTCTTGCGGCTTCAGACCTAGAACACAGACCCAGGCCAGTCCTCTGCGTGACCAATCATGGGGAACAGACGGAGGGAGAGGGGACCCTAAGCAGAGCCCAGGGACCAGCAGGGGACATTCATCAGGCCAGAGATGGCAGCACACACACAGGCTGGACTTGAACACCAAAGACGCGCGGCGCTCATGACCGTCCGCAAGTCTAAGCTGTCACGGTGGCTGGGGAGGGGTCCGGGGAAGGGAGGCCCGCTCTGTGTTTTTGTTCCGTGTGTGTGTGTGTGTGTGTGTGTGTGCTCTTTCTCTCTCTCTTTTGAGATAAATGATGTATAACATCAGTTCCAGGTGTACAGCATGATGATTCGATATCTGTATACATTGTGAAGTGGTCATCGCAGTAGGTCTGGTTAACACCCACCACCACACGGACTGACAATTCTTTTCTGCGATGAGACCTTTTAAGATCTACCCTCTCCGCAACTTTCGAGCATACAGTACAGTGTTCTTACTTAGAGTCGCCGCGCTGTGACTCATACCCCGGGACTTGTTTCTCTGGAACTGGACGTTGTACCTTTGACCCCTTCGCCCATCTCACCCCTGCCCGCTCCCCATCAGCGGTCTGTTCTCTGCATCTATGAGCTCAAATGGGGGTTTTTTTTTAGATTCCACATATCACTGTTTAGGTTGTAAACATAAAGAAAATACTCTTTCTTATAAACATCCCCGTGAAGCGAGGAAAGGTCGATTCTGTCCATTATACATTTAGGAATGTGGAAACTGAACTGCCACGTGACCCAGGCTGCTGTTCGGTGTTCTTTGTCCTCGAAAACAACTGTTCTCAAATTATCTGCTCATAGCAGGTTATTATGTGGTCCGCGGGCTTTTGGGTGAAGTCTATACTTGTATTTTTATTGGGAATATTTGTGTTTCATTCAGGAAATCCATGTAGCCTCAGAGAGAATAATCATTTTTAAACTGAAAGCAGTAGTAGTCTTTAAAGAATCCTTGTGAGGCGTCTGCTTCCTCTCCCCTACACACATACACACGCCTGCTCTCACGCTCGCACACGCGAGGCAGACGAGCCTGGCAGGCTTTTGGAACTTTCAAAGTGGTGGCGGTTAAAATGCCAGTGCTGTAGAGAAAGACCAGCTTTTAAAGGTTTTAAAACTTCTTCGCCTTGTTTTTATGCTCAAAAAACACAAATTTGGTTTGAAATAAACCTAATACAGAGGCGGTGACATAAAGTGATCACAACTTAATAGCTACTGTGATCATTCTTTTGCTTTCTAAAAATTCCAAGAAATTCTAAGAATTCACAACATATCATTTAAAATCTCTTGTCTTAGATTATACCGTCTCATTTCATAAGCATTTATTTTCCTTATTTGGTAGCCCATGAAGGACTGCCAGCAGGAATAACTACATTTGAGTTTTCTAGCAATAAGTTAACGCTGCCATCTATAAATAGTCATAAAAGTTATCACTGGTGATTCTGAAGGACAAAATTACAATAATTAAATAACTATTCACATTTCATAACAGATTTTTGAAAGCTCTTGCGAAACAAGTCTTAAGGGCCAGTTTGTAGGAGTCTCAGATATGTTTCTGAGAAATCGTGAAGCTAGTTATAAAGGGGGGAAAATCCTGCGGAAGGGGTTCAGTGGTTCGGTATGCAGAAAGCACCACCGCCTACGGCACGTGTCCTCCCTAACGGCGTGGCGTACCGTTAAGTGGTACTAAAACCCGGTAACTCCAAGGATTTTCTAGATGATAATATCAGAATCAGCTAATTCCCTTGAACTTAAGGTACGAATAATCACTTTCTCTTCTACACTAAGCAAAACACCTGAAGGGGGAAAACAACTGTTGTATAGTTATCATTCTTCTCTTTGAATCTTTGGATGTATGTCCCACTTTGGAACATAATGCGAGTAGCTTGCAATGCGTAAGGCGTAGGTGTGTGTAGTGGGGGTGGGGGGTGTGGAATGGGGGAATTCTACTGGGAAAAAGAGTTTCCATGGTGTTAACAGTATCACAACAGTGTAGCATCATCTTGCGGGCGAAAAAGGTAACTGCTATGCTAAATGACAGAAGCCAAATTTCATTCCTGCCAGATAGATGAGGTTATAGCATTAGATTCTTTGGGTTATATTTTAACTGTAATCTTTTACTAAGTGCCACCACATAAATAAATGTGTGATTAAAATGTCCCCTTTATTCTCAGAAAGAGAAAAAAAGCCAAATGGTACAATTCAGGAATGATATCGATCTAGCAAAAAGAGTCAAATATATTGTCTGCTTTGAATAAATGCAAGGTATTAGCCAAGAAAAATTTGAAAAGGAAAAAAAGATTGGAAGTTTGACCTCCGGAATCCTGAGACAGTTTATTTAATCTACCACTGAAGGTTAAGAACCATGGGAGCTCTTTGTTTTTTTTCTCCCAAGTTTATTTTCCTTCATTTTCGCATTACCCACACCCCCAAAGTTTCCCAAATGCGTCAACGAATAGTGGTGAAGATGACAGTCACAGCACAGATTAAAGAAAGATGGACCGGCTACGAACTGGAGACGCAAACCCGCATTGGGTGACTCTGCACTCTTCTGTCACCTCTCCCTGAAAGGAGAAGCCTCATGGTGAATAAAATAGACTCTTTAAAATTATGTCTGACGCACTGACAGTCCAGTGAGTTGCCCTCCAAGCTATACCTGGACTTAAAGCAAACATCAGAAGAGAACCTGGGAAAGTACCTTGTTCCTTTTCCCAGAGAGGTCGAAGGTAAAATGAATAAGGACCCCCTAGTCCATTCTCGCCTGCTCAAACCAAATAATCAATAATGTGCGCTGTTTACTCACGACCACCCCACACCGAGCACTTTTCTGATCACGGGAGGACTTGCACACTGACCTAAACGTCCTGGTGAGCTGCAGCCTTCCAGTGCTTTGTAATAAGTATTTTTTTACAGGACAACTTAGACATACCTTATGCAAAAACTGTCATTAATATCATTTAAGTCAAATTCTCATGCCATTAACACACATCTTCGAAAGACACTAGGACCCAAAATAGAGAGCTCGGTAGAAACAGACACACAGATAGTTAAGCCAGCTCTTGCTCTGTCACCATTCTTCCCTAGGATTAGAATTATAAAAAACGGGGCATTTGGTTTTTTCCTTAAATCAAGTATAAAACATTATTCAGAGCTTAATTGATGAATTAATATGTTTACTATTTTCTATTCTCTAGTTTCTCTGAACACATGCAATCCTTTTATAATACTGTCAGTGTTTCGAAAATATTTTTAAAAGCTTCTCTGGGTTTACCGATTCATTTTTATACCTAAAAGATTTTAAACCCACAAGGAAAGTAACTGAAGTACTGATCTATTTTGCTGAAGGCGCTAACAGCACCTTCAGTGTCCCAAATGGACTCAGTTACCACGTGACACTATTGATCCTTGTGGAGACAATAAACTTAAGGATGAAACAGCAATAGTTTGGTTGTCCTGGACTTTGGCAATGCCGTGCAGGGCTGGCTCACTGCAATCAGCTGAGAAGGAATTCTGCTTTGATTTCAAAGGGAGCAAATCGATTAATCCATAACAGAAAGAAGGCTGACGGCTGAATTCCCGGCACGCCTTACGCCACCTCACTCGTGGGAACGCATTTGGTCATCGCAGTCTGCCGGTGCATCGAAGCAAGAAACCGAAGATACTCATTTACGTCTGAGAATCTCATCCCCCACCCCTTCCCGGTGCCGACGACGCGGGGCCGGTGACGGCTGACAGACGAGCCCCCGGAGAAGCACGAAGACGATGCCGTACCTGAGGGCAGACTGATTCGGTGGCCGTCTTTGAGCTTTAATCGACTTCTCTTGAACTTGCCCTTCCTCTTCTTGACCTTGGGCTTCTCCTGGTTCAGCTGGAATATGAGGATGCTGAGCTCGCGCTCCAGCACGTCGATCTCGCGCTCCGCCAGCCGCTGCTCCCGCCGCCTCAGCAGCCGCTCCTGTGACCTCTGCTCCAGGGCGGCACGCGTCAGCTCCTCCTCCCGGGACCGCAGCTCCTGAGACAGAGGGACACGGCATCAGCGCCCAGCGGGACCCTGCTCCTCCTGCCTCCGGCCGCCCGTCACTCCGGGCCTCCCGGGGCAGCGCTGCCTGCAGTCCAGACAGCCCCAGCCGGGCCCCTGTCACCAGCTGGGCCTGAGACCGAAGCCTGGGCACTGGCCCCGCCTCGCTCTTTCGGTTTCGTGGTCCTCAGACAGGCATCGCACGTTTTAAACTCGACTTGAACAAGTGCCTCTCGCTATCTCGTGCCTTCGCGGTCGCCCGACACACGAAGTGAACATTAACACAGCAAGGACGACGCGCAGAAGCGGCCGACCCACGAGTGAAAGCCACGCGTTAAAGCTCGGCCGATTATAGGGATGATTATTCTCCTTAGGGACTTCTTAGGGCATTTAAGTCTCTGCTTAGATGTCTAAACATCTTGGTGGCCAGATTAAGGGAAAGAACAAAGCCGACGTGTTAGGAGTCGGTCAGAGGCCCGTCAGACATGAAAGCGAGACGCCTTGCAAATTACAAATCGACGGAAAATATATTTTATTTTACAAAGAGTTCTTCAGGATCCTACGTATTAAGGTGTGTGCATATACGGTGAATTAGCTTGTAAAATCCTCCCTGGGGACAATACTTCCTGATCAAAGTCTGACTTCCTCTCCGTTTCGTTTTGGAATTATTGAACTCTGAGAAACAGAAAATCTGTGAAGCGAAGAATACTTTTATTACTATTAGAAAAAAAATGATTCAGTAGTAAAATCGAGAACTCCACCAAGTTTTAAAATCGCACCCCCGCTCTCATTTCATTTCTGCAAAGTGTTCTGTTCTCTACCAGGGACATAAACATCCCCGTCAGTGCTGAGTGACTCTTCTGGGTCCCCGCCACCGCACCGAGCCCTCACACGGCCACCGAGGCCCTGCGAACTCGACTGCTCCGGACAAACGTAATCTTAGAGGAGCCAGGTACCACTTTATGGAAAGCCCGCCTTCTCGGGGGGAGCTGTGGCTGTGAGCGCTGTGCAAACATGTCGCACTTCGTACGGTCAGGCCACACCTCACACAGGCCGCCCCCGAATGCAGGCTGCGTGAAGAAACTGGTAGACGGGGGCTCATGGAAGACAGCAGAGCTGACCCGGAGCAGAAGGCCACTCGAGTCCACCGAGCCCTTGGCCTTTCAAGGACTGGCTCACGAATAACCGGAGGCCGGCAGCACAGTTATCATAAAGGAAAACAATCCCAGAAGACCGCTCTCCCACAAATAAACACAATACTATCAGGAGAGACTGGGGAGCTCTAAAAACAACCAAACAAATGTGTTTATTCGGATCAAACTAATTCTGAACTTAGGGTAATTCTACCAAAGTGAACTGAAATTCACCTTTGAAACACTCTTTAAATTCATTTTCTAAACTTCATAAATAAAATTGCAGGAGAAATAATTTCCTGAAGACCAATTGATATTCAAATCACTTCTGCTAACACGTACCACTGATTCTTATGTATAGAACCAATACGTATTTCTTCATTACACTATTCCGGATATAAATTACTATGTACTGCTTGAAAGAAAAAAAAGAAAAAGAAAAAGAAGAAAATGTTATATATTAAAGAAAAAACAAAAAAACAATCTGGACTCCATTACTTAACTGGTGGCTTCCCCCAACCAGTTTATCGAAATCGGAGATTTTACTGTAGTGTGTTTGGGGACACAGAATAATTTCCCGTCAACTTCCCAATTTCTAACGCATGACTGTCTGCCCTTTGGTGAAGACAGTGCTTTTCGGCGGTGTTGGTGTCCGTCCGGGTAGCTCTTGTGAAAGGAAATGGCATGAGGAAGAAATAAGGACAGCAAATTCGATCGGGCTTTTTGTGTGTTACTGCGACAGTAATTGAAAAAGAAACCATTTTTAATTCCGGGTCCCAAGCTAAAATGCAAATCCCCTTGTAACGACTTCATGAATAAAAGTCATACAAACGAAAACAAACAAACAAAACACTTGCCCAAGACTCATCAGAGAAAAGAGAGACAAAGCAGCCGAAGTGTTCTTCCCTCTGAATGAATTTTAAAACATTGAAAAGTAAAAACGTATGGGTATTAGAACCCCTCTGAATATTTTGAAATCATAAAGCACACAAGAAAATTCTTTTGCTTGCCCGCGTGCTAAGCAGTACCGTTTAACTGCTGGGCACAGGCCAAGCTCGTACTGGCAAACCCAGACTCCTGGCAGAAGGTGTTAATCATTAACGGTGACGTGCCTCCGCATGGTGGCCCAAAGACACTCTGTGCACAGAGACAGACACACAGACAGGCAGGCAGGAGCTCAGGGAGGCGCCAGTCCCTACGCAGGCTGCAGTTTACTGAAGAACACAGAGCACGCTAAGCCACTGTCCATTCATTCATTCCCAGCCTGACGCCGCCTGCCCTGAGCAATCGGTGAGCGAGAAAGCGAGCTAGAGCACGCACACTTGACGCCGGCAGACGACACGCGGTTCGAAACCTCTGAGCCAAAAAAAGGAGCGTATGTTCTTTAACTGTGAATCGAAGGCTCGCTCACAGGATACCGTGAAATGCTGTATGTCAAGGAACACGCACAAAAACCAGAAAAAGCAGACACCACTACAGGATTGCAAAAAAAAAAAAGGAATCTGAAGAATAGCAAAAGAGCTACCATAAAACTTCAAAGCAGAGAGAGAGCAGGGCTCCGCGCCCGAAGCTCGCCTTTGCGTTTGACACCCCACATAACAAGAATTAACTGACTCAGGCCGCGGACCGCTCCCGAGGGTGACAGCGTTCTCGTGACCTTGAAGGGTGAGGAGGCGGGCAGGGGCAGAGCAGTCCTAGGTGGGCGGATGGCAGCGCCCAGTGCTGCCCAGGCCGTCTAACGCCGGTCCTTGCTCTCCACCCGCCCCACTGCGATGGCTTCTGGCATGCCCCGGAGACAGAATACTGAACCGGGAGGGTGTGTCATGGTTTTTAGAGTCCCCTGCCATCCGCCTGACGTCGCGGATGGAGGGAGATGAGCAGTGAGCAGCAGTCTGCCGGCACTGGGCCGCCGGGCATCAGCAAGTTCTTGATTCTAGGACCACAAACTTTAATCCCCAGAGCAGCCACCCAAGCAGGCCTCCCTCTGAGCTCGGGAACAGCACGCAACCTGTTTCCTCCCGCATCTGCTTGAAGGTTCTTCCAGTCCTTGCAGGCAGCCCCCTGCACCCCGCAGCCCCTCTGCGTCCCCTTCTGTCCTTTGCTCAGACTCCCAAGCCCCTCTCCTGCCTCCCCGGTCACCCACGGGCCACCCTCCATATCCCTGAGAGGTTGACAGCCACGCACGACACCACGGGTGTGGTCTGAACAGTCACAGGGGGTTATCGCTTCTTAGGGTGCGAGCTCTATGGATTATTAGCGGTGTCAGGGTCTAAGGTCGCATTTGCTGGTCTTGTATTTTTAAACTCACAAAATACTGAAAAATCCAAGGAAGAGAGTGCATTACGTGTAAGTCTCCTACTTGGAAAAAATGAGTTTAGAAAAAAATGACTTTTGCAGCTTCCATATTTCTCTCTAGCCTTTATTTGTCATCCTTTTCAATTATGAAATATTTAAAATATACTGTAATTAGAATAGCAAATACCCGTGCACTCACCATCAATATTTAACGGGTGCTAATTTTTACCAGTTCTGTTTCGGGCCTGTGACACTGTCCTGTTTCACTCTGGTCCTACCTCCTCCCTCTTCGGATCCGCTGTCCTCAGGTTGGTTTGGGTCCTTCCCATGTCTATTGTTAGTCTTCTTGTGCATGTGAATAGTTCTGTTTTATGTGGTTTTATCAATTTACATAAATGGTATTTAATGTAACTATTCTTCCGCAACTCACTTTTTCCACCCAATTTTATGTTTGAGATTTATCCATGTGGGAACACGTAGCTAGAGCTCATTCATTTTAACTACTGGATAGACATCTGCTGCGTGAACACAGTAGCTCAGGTGCCTCTCCCCCCTATTAATAGATACTGGGGTTGCTCCCAGTTTTTCACTACTACAAACAATACTTAAGTGAACGACCTTAATTTCCTTGTGCACCTGTGTGGGAGTTTCAAGGATATATAACACGAAATTATATGCGTCTGTTATAGCATAAGATTCCTAAGAGGATCCATAATACTTATACGCCTTTAAATTCCTTTTTTACTTAATATAGTTATAATAATTATTAATATCTCTCACCTATTAAAATATGTATCAGGAGTATATTAAGCAACATTACTTGGGCTTATTCGATGTATTTATGTATTTCATGCCGAGTCCTTTGTTCAATGCTGTGGATGAAAATGACCAGGAAGGAAACTGTATCTCATGAACTTGTTATCTAGCAGAACAGGCAGGCCAAGAACTAAACAAGCAAATAATGAGGGATGACTTAGTGCCGGCCACGGCCGGGAGGCGCAGGCCCCTGTGACACACAGTTTACCTGGTGCAGCCGAGAAAGGCTGAGAACAGTGACTGTAAATGTGGGCTCCGTGCCAGAGAGGGGACAGCGTTCTCCACAGAGGAGAGAATGTGTACAAAGGTCAGAAGTCAAGAGCGTGGCATCGGAGGCACCGGCAGGAAGTCGGTGTGGTCGGGGACAAAGTGAGGCTCACTGTGGAAGGACAAAGGGAAGCAGTAAGGGAACGGAGCTGGCCAGGGACACAAGGATGCGGATTTGCATTTTAGAAAGGTCACTGGTGGAGGTGAGGGGACAGTTAGGGGCACAAGACCGGCTGCAGAGCCACCAGCTAGGATGCTGCTGTAGTAATCAGGTGACGTGAGGACACTGGCTTAGGGGAGCGCGTTACCACGGATGGTCTCTGTCGCATAGGAGACCGAGAGACATCTTCAGAGACCCGCGAGACAGGGTACCTACGAGAACAGCAACCCCATTGTCACAAAGGAAGGAAGGGTGAGCGGGAAGGCAGAGGCCGGGTGAGGAGGGCGAACGCCGCTCCCAGCACACATGCAGCAGTCACTACGTGTCTGCGGGGAACAAACTGTAACGTTGAAACGCGGAACAACTTCCCCAGAGACACGTTTTTAAATTCATTTTTTTTAAAAAACGGTTCGCACTTTGGGGAATACCCATGACACACGTTACTTTACTTCCCAGTTCGGCAAGATTCCAGCAGTGAGAGACTCGCGGGCAGAAGCCGGGCGCACACTGTCCCGTTGTCAAGCACGCTGTTACGCGGAGTAGCCCGAGACGTGCCCGCGGCATGTATGCGAACCCTGGCTTTTTACTCTTTGGCCCTGTCCTTCGCACTCAAGCAGGCCACCTGCCTTTCGTGCGACGGTCAGTGCGAAAGGCTGGAGGTGCGACGTGGACACGTACCACGTTAAGTCAAGGCCACTTTCACACGGGACAATGACTCAGCCACACCACGCGCCCAGGTTTCAGCGTCACGGACTAGAATCAACGCGTGGACTTTTTATTTGGCAAAGCATTGCTGCCTCTTTGAAAAGAATCGCAGAGACCCGGGGTATAAGAATTCCTTCCTGGACAATCATGTGGCTTTATAAAAGTTATCGAAAACTCGAAGTGTTATACTGGAGCCCGTTGGTCGCACGTACAACAGAATAATTTAAGCTATTGAACGGTAACACATTTCAGACCGTCAGAATAAACCTTGATTTATCAAAATGCCCAAGTACTCCAAAAATCTCTCTCAAAAAATAGGAGCTGCCACTGAACCGTGCCTTGAACTTGGGGTTCTTCAGTGACTGTTACCGGGCATTTGTCACCGGTCAAGAAGACCACGCCGGCCGACTTCGCTTCCCAACTAGTCCGCCTTCCGGTTAGGTGTGTCCCCATTTCCGATCTTTCACTTTCGGGGAACATAAATACAGCTTCAGCATGTTTAACTTATAGGTTTATTTTCTGCTTCTTAAAATATGTAAACCAACCAGAGCTTAACGCATCATATTAAAAAAGTTCAAAAATTACACATTTTCCCAATGCCTTGGAGGAAAAAAGGACTTTGGTGGAAGGACTAGCAGGAAAGGGGCGTCGGCAGACACGACTGGAAACAACAGCGGACTCTGCTTAGCTTCGGAGTCGTGCCGCCTGTAAGAACTCGAGACAAACGGTGACATCTGAATACTGAGTATTATACGGTATCCAAGAATTACTGCTGCTTTTTAAGATAATGATGGCAAGAAAGTTATTCTGAAAATCCTTATCAGTTAGAGATGTGTATTGAAGCATTTTAGGGTAAACTGGCAGGAGTCTAGGATTTAATTTAAAATACTCCAGTTTAAAATTAAAAAAAAAAAAATGTTAATGGGGGAAAGAAATGAAGAAAATGAGAAAATACTGACAATTGTCGAGGCCAGTTCATGCGCACCGACGCGCATTATGCTACTCTCTCCTGTTTCAACATTTCAGAATCTCCTTAGTAACATGTGTTCCAATCATGTATTTCAAGGCCAGCTCTATTTTGTTTTGTTTTAACCAGAAGAACCAATACATACTGATATCTGAAAACAGTTTAGAATGATTCTAACCAGTGGTTCTCGACTCACGTTTTCCATCGCCTTCGCAAATGGGAGTATTTTAGGCAATTAGATATATATGTATATAAATAAGTAACCACTTACCTTCTCTTTCGTCCGAAGCTCATCGAACATTTGCTGAATTTCCAGCTTCCAGTCATCTTGCATGGAATGGAAAGACTCCTGCGGCATTCCGGTCATCACCGCCCCCTCGATAGCAGTCAGCTGCTGGAGAATGGCGGCGAACGACGGCCGGATGTGTGGGTCTTGCTGCCAGCACCCTAAAATGAGAATCGCGTGAATTCTGCGTCCAGCGCAGTGCCCGTCGGCAGCCCGTGTCGACAGCGTCCGCCGAAGATTTGAAAGATCTCTTGACGACGATTTTGAAAACTGGGTTTTACACAGGTGAGTGGCATGCATAATAGTTACTGTTAGATGGGACTCTTACTGTCCGTGTAGGACGTCAGTATGTGGACATGAGTTTCAGGGCCTCGGGTGGCCAGATGATTTACTGATCTAGAGTTCTACGGCTCAACCCAAGAAAAACAAAAGTCTCTAAAATATTATAATCACAAGAGAAGTCCTGAGAAATAGCCTGATAATTAAGTAGACTAAGCTAACTTGCTGCTTACAAAAAGAATTAATTTTTAAGAGATACGGATTAAACAGACAAGCTCATGGCGAACCACGCAGGTTAAGACTGTAAAACATTTTTGATCATTAGGTAGGATTTAAAATAGCAGATCTGGAGCCAACTCGACACCGTCTTTGAACTCTACTAGCGTACTTGGTGGAAACTTGATTACCATTCTGGTGAATTTCACATATAAATAAGTTACTGATAAAACTGGACTGTTTTTAAATTCCTTAGTTCATCGAAACTTTGCCTGACATTCTAGATCAAAGACGAGGCTTCTAACTCTTAAAACAGTGTAAGTACTTAAAAGCATTTGAAAATTAGAGTCACAGAAATTACTCTTCTGTTTAAAAAAGTAGAGATGCTCTAATGAGCAATCCTGGGGCACCAGACACGCCACGACAGGGCTGCGCAAATACCTTTCATGAGCCTGGCAAACGGCTCGGGGCAGGTGGACGGAATGGGCAACGTGAGCTTGTTGACTGCGACCCCGTAGGCCACGGCGAGCCCGTCGATGCCCCGGTAGGGGACCTCCCCGGTGAGCAGCTCCCACAGCAGCACTCCGTAGCTGGAAAGCAAAGTTTTCCGCAGGTTAAAGGGAAGGGTGGCCGTGTCTCGTCCCGCGACACGCTGGCGGGACAGACGCCTCAGCGCCCTCCCCCAGCTCCCGACGGGGCCCTTCTCCTCCAGCAGAGGGCCCGGCGGCCCCTCCCGGCGGGGAGCGGGGACTCTTCTAGTCCCCGCAGACCCCGTCCCTCCTGGGAGCCAGTCGGGAGCCGCTCGGCGACGGTGGTCACTTCGACGCTTCTCCTTCTAGCCCGCTTTCCACGCCTGCCCGAGACCTCTGGGGTCGGTGAGGACATGAGGTTCCAGCCCCACAGATGCGTCGTGCTGCACACCGCGGGGCTGGGACCGGATCGCGCTGACCGTTCGTGCCGCTGCCCGCCCTCCGTGTGCTAGGAGGGGAGCCGCCAGCATCTTCGCCACGTGGCTTCGCAGCGACGGCCGGAGGGAACCAGCACGGCCGCCAGGCCCGCTGCTGGCCGGGGCCTCTCCTTTCTGCGGCAGGGTGGGGGGGCTGACGTGCAATGGGGGTGAAAGCCGAGGCCTGCAGCGGCCGGGCTCCTGGACCCCAGCAGGGGTGACACAGGGTCAGTGCTGCACCAGGCCGTGCAAGGCACACGCGATTCCGAAGAGATGTGAAATGAACGTTTAAAACGAAGCCCAAGGACCGCGTTTCGCTCCACAGCCACGGCAGACCTTCGGGCGGCCAGGGGCGGCCGGGGTGGCCAGGGCCAAGCTCGCACATCTCAGACGCGTACTCCCCTCCGCAGCACCGGCCAGTGCCTTGCTTTCCCTGTATCTGCTACAAACATAGACTTTTGCGCGCGAATGATCTTTCGTTAAAAAGCACACAGTCCGTCCCGGCCACCCACTCGGCTTACATCGTAAGGAACGGTCCGTTTAGTTTCTTCTCTGCTTCTGTGACAGAACGCGCACAATCTTACAATCCTGTTGACTCTCCTAGTCTGTGAAAACTTTATTAGGTCTTGGTTAAAAAAATAAGCTTGGATTTAGGATGATCTTCCGATCTCAAGGGGTGCGGGCAGTCGCCGGCACGGAAGCAGCGGGAAGGTCCTCGGGGAGGAAGAGCTGGTCCACGGGGGGCGGGGGGCTCCCTGGACCCGCGGGGGCCCTGCCCGACAGGAGGCTTTCCGCTGACCACTCTCCACTAGCACCCCCTGGACTCTGGACTCCGCAGTGAAAGCATTCAGACACAGAAGTGGAAACGAGAACGTGCCCACGGCAGGGCCTCGGGGGCTCCGGCCGCTGCCCGCCGGCCCTAGGCACGGGGGTGTGGGTCGTACCCTGAAGGGGTGCCAGGCACCCCGAAGGACAGATGGCTCTGGGGGAGCAGATGCGAGTTTGACCTTTGGGAGCATTACTGCCTCCCTGCTGTGTCCCCACTCACAGGCCCTGGAAGCTGACCTGGAACATCTACAAAATAATAGTGGTGTCTGATCGAACATCTCAAAGGCTCTTCTATATGTTTTCAATTGCTTTTGATTTTCGTAATTACCGTTGGCACACGGTATCATTTTCGTTTCAGGTGTACGGCAGGGTCTTAGACGTTGATACACCTTACGAAGTGATCCCCCCGATCGATCTAGCGCCACCTGGCACCATACGTAGTTACCGCATTATCGGCTGTATTCCGCGGGCTGCCCGTGACCTTCCCGTGACCTTCCCGTGACCTTCCCGTGACCTTCCCGTGACCTTCCCGTGACCGCTTCCGTGACGGCGATCTGTCCTTCCGCCCACTGCCCCTTTTTCACCCAGTTTGTTTCTGTTTTCTCTGTTCGTTTATGTAAAAAAATAATAATAATGCAATGTAGTAGTAAATTATACAATGACGTGACTATTAGCAATGACGTTGCAAGCAATATTTTTCGAAGCTTATCTGCTTAGTTTCTTGAAAATTACCTACGCTACGGCTCAATAGCAGAGACACCCTCTTAATTTTAAGAATAAGTAAATTTAACTCATAGATCAATCAATAAAATTCCCTTCAGAGCCAGGGGCCAAAACAATCTTAGAATAACCGAAAAGTGTCTAAATTCAAAGACGCTTCCTTGCTACTTTCATTAGCAAATAATAAAACTATGACAAACAGTAAAAACCACATGACTTTGCTCCTTGGCAGCTTCAGAGAACCAGTGATTCAGGATAAGGTCATTTTTCCAGAGAGAAGAGAATGAACTATTTTGGTGGAACGACATTTCTGAAATGTGAGGCGTGCTCTCCTGCTCTCTGAGCCTGGGCGGGGGACAGTGTAGGCAAAGCCCTGTCCTGCACCCTCCAGCCGCTGGATGGCCCAGCGTGGGTGTCAGGCCTGGGGCCCCGGCCGGCCACGTAGCAGTTTTGCAACCTGGGGAGTGAAGCTCTCAGTGCCCTGATGCCTACTCTGTGAGTCTGGGCTAATCGCAGGGGACATTGTGAAACCTCAGTGACAATGTCTGTCTCAGTAACCTCGCGGTGTGACACCTGGTGGGGAGGGGACCAGTGAGCACGCTAGCGCACCCTCTGGTCCTCAGCACCACACGCAGCAGAGCGGTGCTTCCTGGATGAAATCATTTTTACAGAAACATCCTAACGAGATTCTAAGGAAAGGTCTGTGCACTTCAGATGTGGCCCCCGCCCCTGCCTCCGCCCACCCTGGCGTGTTGGGACCCTCACGTCTGAGTCCAGTGACGCTGTCTGGCACGTGGGCCGTCTGGCTCCGCGGCCGGGAGCTCCAGATGTCTGCAGTTTCTAGAACCCTCCACTGCGCTTCATTTGGGCTTCCTCCTGTTCCCCCTCTGGCTTTAGCTGCCTGTTTCTACTGTCACCGGCTCGGTTCCCTCTCCCCTACTCCAATTAGCTGCTTTTACTGAAAATCTGATAACTCAGCCTGTAAAGCTCAGAATTAGAAGTAAATAGATTTGGGAAAAGACATATTTTAGATTTTTTTCTTACTTCTTGACTGTCCCCTATGTTCACAGTAGATGAGGTTGCTATAAAGCATTTACGTAGATTGTACAGAGTTTGCACAGCTTGTAATTCCATAGTTTGTACAGGAAGCACACAAAATGAAATGTTTACATCTTAAGTAATGTTATTTAAATGTAAAATTGTTTCGATGTATTTAATTATTAGCTTTTAGAGTCTCATTTTAGAAGTATAATTTGAGAAGAATCACCCATTTCACTTAAGTATTTTGGTATCATATGGCCAGCAAATCATTGTAATTAAATCAAGAAAAACATTTACTGTTTCATAAAGACACACGTGCCTACGCTCCACCACTAAACTCTCTAATTCATTAAGTAAGGGCTCGCGCATCTGTGTTTTTCAAAATGGCCCTGAGACACTAGAGAACCCCTGACACAGATGATAAAGTTCTTGAAAGTCAGTCAAATTACATTTTAAGTGCAGGGGCTAAGCTTTAAATTTAAAGAAATTTTTTGGAACGTAAACTAACGGGTTCAGCCGCTGACTTGACGTGTGATTGTGAGAAAGCAATTTCTGGTGCATCCCATGATTAAAGGGGAAAACTGCTTCTGCTGATCATGCCTCTGGAAGTCAGACAGCTCTGGACTCAAATGGCAGCCCTGTCCTGCTTAGCGGATATGGACTCTTAGCAAGTGGCGTTTCCTCTTAGCCCTAGTTTTTCCTTATTAAAAAAAAAAAAAAGACCTGGAATTTGACCCAATGAGATACCACGACACAACCAGTAGGATGGCTAGAATCAAAACTCAGATAACCACAAGCGTTGGTGAGGGAGGGGAGGCAGGGGAACCCCTGTGCCCTGCCCGCGGGAGGGAGGCCTGCAGCGGCTGCCTGGGAGAACAGCCTGGCGGCTCCACAGCGATCAACCACGGAGCCACCACACGCCCAGCAATCAAGGTCCGAGGGACGTGCCCAAGAGAACTGAAAACAGGTCCTCACAAAAACCTGCTCACGAGCAGTCAGAGCAGCAGGATCCACGGCAGCCAATAAGTGGAAACCACCCAGATGCCCATCGACTGGTGAATGAATAAACAAAACGCAGTCCATCCACGCAATGGAACATTATTCCACCTTAAAAAGGAAGGGGATTCTGTCAGATACTGCCACGTGGATGAACCCTGGGGACACGGCGCTAACTGAAAGAAGCCAGCCACAGGAGACCACATATTGTGTGATTCCATTTCTATGAAACGTCCAGCATACGCAAATCTAAAGATACAAAATGCAGATTAATGGCTGCCTGGAAGGGACGGGGTGTCGGGGGTGATGGCTAAGGGGTGCAGTTTCTCTTTTGGATTATGAAAATGTTCTAAATCTGCTGTGGTGTATTAACATATTAAAAGCCATTGAACTGTACAGTTTAAATGGGTGAAATGTGCGACGCATGAATTTTATCTCAGTAAAGCTGTTAAAAACCAATAGACGAAAGCTGGAATTTTAAGACACCACAATTAATTTGAGAACGTTTTCATAATCCAAAAAATTCTGCACGGGATCTTCTGAGCATTAACTAAAGGCACGTAAGCCCCTGGTGCATGGCGACCGTTACAGTGACTTTTCTTTGCCGTTCTGTTCTTGAAAGCGTCTTCACCCCCTGAACACACGGAAGGATGGAGAACCCAGATGCCCTGGGACCCCATTGGCTGCAGCTCTCCACCCTCAACCTGGGGGCTCTAAGCTTCAGATGATGCGATCTGTAGACAAAGGAGCTGATCTAAATGTTTTTCCTCAAACTCCTCCCATGCAACTAGTCTGTCTGTGAGCCATGAGGAATCAAAATTTTCCTTCCAGTGAAAATTTGCTTTTATTTACTGACAAAATCCCGGCGTTACTGTTAACTCTAATTACAACCAGTTTTAATCGAACCTCAGATTTAACAAGAGGATTCTCCTAACAAATGGAAGCCACGACAGTGAAGACCTTAGCCACCCGCTCCACTGTGATGATACTGTCTCGATCACGACCTTCAAAGAGCCAAAATTACCCTTTACACTCAGAATTACCGAATAGTCTGGGGCTCATTAAAAGGAAGCGCGACGACCCATTTCTGCAGACCTTTGCAAAAATAAAAAGCACAGCGCTTACCTCCAGATGTCACTTCCCTTAGAAAACAGGGACGATCTGATGACTTCCGGGGCCATCCAGGCGTAGGTGCCTGCCGCGCTCATTCTGGTGGTCCTGTGCCATTCCCTAGCCAACCCGAAGTCTGTGATCTTCAGCGTTTTATTGCAGATGTCATCGTGTTCTATCTTCTCAAGTAGCAAAACTAAAGAAAAATCAGGGGCGGTGGGTGTAAATTCATAGTCTTAGGATTTCTCAGTCACGATTTTTCCCTGGCATTTATAACACAATCTCCACTGCAGGTGGCAGAGTACGTGAGAAGGTCCCTTAGCATTTTATCTTTCTTAAATCACCTATATATCATAACCTTTAGTGGGTCGTTTGTGCCTGAAGTTACAAATTTTTTTTAAAAAATCCACAGACACAATACAGCTTAGCACTCTTTATGACTGTTTTTCTTTATGTGAAAGTAAATGATTTCAGGAACCATTACTGAGAGGGAAAATATATATTGTTTTCTTCCTAGAAGTTAGGTCCTCATCTGAATGCAGCCTTTTCTCCTGAATATATTACAGAATCTCTTAAACAGATGACATGTTATCATAAATCATCATCAAACTGTCTTATGTTAAATTTGCAAAATGTTTGTAGATGCTTTAATTCACGAAGATGTTTTATGAGATTTGATTGGTTTACTGGACCTTGAAACATGTCAGAAAGTGAAAATGTTAGAGAAATACTGTCCAGAGGCTTCCCAGCCCCCAGTTTCCTACAGGAGAGAGCGCTTGCCAGCCCTCCAACCCCCAGCTCCCAGGTAACAGTAGCTAAAATAAACCTGCTCCCCATCAGGCCCCGCCTGCCCCCCACCTGCCTCCCCTCCCATCCTCCCAGCTGCCCCCGCCCACCCAGCCTCCCCAGCACCTCAGGTCCCTCTCATCCTGGCCACTTTTTCCTCTGCCTACGACCGTGCAGAATTGTTCCCGGGCTTTCTGCGAGGCTCTAAGGCACCTACCTATCCCTGTTGCTTCTTCCCATCTGCTCCAAAGGGAATAGTTCCAACCTGTGTTTCCCTAAGTCATGTCCCACGTCTTCCTGAAGCCCCGCATCCCAGCCCGCAGCTCCGCTGTGCTGCTCCTGCCAAGCGCTCTGCAAATCCCCTCTCCCCACCCTTCCCGGCCACGAGGTCACCAGCATGAGACGTTCGTTATGTTTTCGTGACATTGTCGTAAAGAAGGGCATTTTCCCCCAGACGTTATAGGGATAATTAACGCTTACTGAGTCCATTCTATCTGTTAGATACGCTTTTGGCATTTCGGTCAGATAACCCGCACTACAATGCTGTAGGCGTGTACCCTTAATTATCTGGACTTGACAGATAAGGAAAGCAGGCACAGAGACTCTGAGTCATGTGTCCAAGGTCATGAAGCTAAGGAGCCATGAAGCTCAAGCCCCAGAGGCCGCGGCCCTGACGACCGTCTGCATCACTCAGGGGACAGGTCGCATCAGTCTTAACCCGGGGGCTCCCCGTCCGACCTGGTGCCCATTCCCCTGCTTTCTCATTCCCTGCTGACCGGAGTAGAGGCAGTGTGACGACAGGCACTCTGGGGCCAGGCCGCTGGGTTTGGAGTCTGATCTGTCATGGGGATGATGACAGCATGTTCATCACGAGGTTGTAGTGAGGAGGACAGGAAGGCCTGCCTGGCACTCAAAACGGTGTCTGAAACGCCGTGAGCATTTCAAATGAGACACACACACACACACACACACACACACACACACACACCTTCCTTTATCAATGGGTTGAAAAGTGTTTTTAGCAAATCTTCGGAATCAGTTTCATGGACGTCAGGAAATGCTGTATCTTTTGCAAGGCCTGAGATGTCCCTTCGCTGTAGATTCGTGCCGTGTTCCCATCATTCTCAGACATTTACGTTAGTCATTAACCGTTACGTTAGCGTCAAAGAGTTCACGTACCTGGAGAGAACCAACCCGGGTCTAAACACAGAGACATTTGAGTGGGCACTTAATATGTAGGTCGCCAACACTGAGTAAAATCTGTCGTGCTGTAACGTTTCTTTCCCCAAACGATCTGCTCCTGCGAGATCTGGCGAGCAAGGACCCCCCGTTCTATATCTTCGCCCATTATATAGGTGACGGATCAGGTTTTAAGGTGGTTATATGGCCATGGATACATAGCTAGCAAAGGGCAAGGCCACATTCTTCCATTCTTCCTGCTCGTAATCCCAGTGCTATGTGTGCTGCACAGTGAGGGATGGGGGCGGGGCCGGGTAGAGACCTGCTTCCGCCTGTGGCGGCCTCTCATTGGTTCTGTCCAGCTACACTGTATCTATTCAAGGCCCAGCTTCCTTTGCAAACCTTTCCAGAGCACCCTACACATCATCTTCCCAATCGTTCATTATCCGTGTATTATTCTGCTTTGTCGTTTACCTTTTCACCTAAAATGCATGACCCTAAGTTACACACACACTGCTTAATGCCGGGAACTGTTTGATAGCTTTCCCCCGAATTCCCCAGGACCACCTGACACAGCACCTTGTACATCAACTGTTCAGTGAAATAGTTCATGATAATTAGGTATTTCCTGACGTCCATGAAACTGAAATTGACGTCCATGAAATTGCCTGTCATTTACCGACCCTCTATAGTTATGATGACACACTTAATTTCTCATTTGACCCTCACACCATTCTGTGAAGCGGAATGACAGTCTCCAGTTGAGTTTAGAAATGTCATCCAAGATCAGACCCTCACAGATGTGAGCAGGTGTCAGATGCCACCCGCGGGACTAGCTCCCTGTCTTCCATGGTACCGTCACACTACCGGTTATCAAAAGGGGCGAAACAACCAGACATTTCATTTTGTATCTTGCTTCGGATACTGATTTTTAACTTATCCTTCCTTCCATGTCAGCTTAAGGTATTTAAGGTATTTATTTCTCAGTCCTCACTCCTTATGTTTATCAAGAAAAATAAATATCTAACACTATGTACTTAAACCACAGAAAAAAAAAAAAATAGATATTTAGCTACTTCATCAGCTGTAGCACCTTTTCCCCTGATAACACTACTAATTTCACTTTTAAACAATGATCATTCCTAACGCCTGAAAAGGCTCCGAATTAATGATCAAAATGGCTTTCGGTTCTATAAAACTGTGTTTTCCGAGACACAATTTATACACATTATCTCCTCACCCTTGCAAATATCCAGATAGGAAGGTGTGAGGACGTATTGATGAAAACAGGCGTTGAAACAATTCCATGTCCCTAGTCCCAGCCTGGCAGCCCTTGAAAGCAAAGGCAGCTCTAAAATAAGTGAGAACAGAACCGAAAGCGAGAACTAAAACCTAAATAATTAAAATGCATTGCATTTCTAAATAAAGGTCACGGTACCATGTACTATTAGCAGCCTTGGCGCCGATGGCCTCAGATCCCCCGTCCCCTCCCCCGGTCCAGAGTTCCCACAGGAGCTAAGAGCCTCCACACTTTGAACTAACAGAAAACAAGTTAAAATAACACTCCGAATGTCAAACGTTTAGTTCCGTGAAAGGCCCATTGTTTTAGAGTCACTTTCAGAGGTGTTCAGCAGAATTCCTCAAATTCCTTATCTTTTGGGCAAAGTGACCGAAACCAAAAGACGGGTAACCTAATGGGGCAGCTGGCCAGGTTTCAGCCTAGGCCGCAGGTTGAAGGCCAACTTCCGCTTCCTGTCACCCATCGGGAAGGGCGACGGGCACCAGCTACCCCCCAGAAGGCACAATGCGCCAACCAGGCAGATCAAGTGTTTTGGCCACAGGAATGGCAAATTCCTGTTAGTAACCTAGCGACGGGTGCTCGAGGCCCTTTGTGCGACTGCAGTGAAGACTCTGACCCCCTTCGGCCGGGTCCTGTCCAACTGGCCTTTACAGCCTGGCACTTAGGTTACTTGCTCAACCATGTGGCACTTGATCTTCCCGGCTCTTTTGAAGTTTCACTTCGGTATTTGTAGAATTACGGCACATAAGGGTTATTTTTTAAAAAAAAGCAATTACAATGTATCCATTCTGTTTTCAGTTATTATTTATGGGATTGCTGTGTCCAAATTCCATTTCAGTCCAATGGTTTCATTTCGATTAATGTTTAACTAGAAATACATTATGACAAAAAAAATAAAAAGGTCACAAGGAAGAAAAGCAGTTGAGAGGAGCGAGGACGAGAAAGCGCGGATTCACAGATGCCCATTCTCGCCGCCTGCGGTGTGCAACTCTGAACCATCGGCCGGCCACTCGCAGGGAATGAACGATAACTTTCTGAGTTTACCGACAGCACCGAATTTCCTCGCATCTCCTTCCAGCTGTCTCACTCACTCATTTACTCACTCACCCACTGACCAGGCGGGGGGCTCAAGTCCAAACCCTCACCCCAAGGCGTGTCACCGCCCTGGTCCCCTCCGATCTGTTCTCGGAACTGCAGCCGGTGTAACTCGTGACAATGTCAGTCAGATCCCAGTTCTCAGTTCAAAACTCTCCAGTGTCCCAGGCAAGTCAACGGCCTGGCAGGACCTACGCACCCGGCCCTGCGTGCCCCGTCCCCTCTCTGTCCTGTCCCCACGCATCTCCTTCGCACCGGCCTCTTGCTGCGAGCTCTGCAATGCCTGTTCCCTGCACGAGGCTGACTCCTCCAGGCGACCCGCGTCCTCGCTTCCGCTGGTTCTGCCGAGTCCACTGGCTCTGCACGGCCTCCTCGGCCACACGCTGTCACACTTCGCCCGCTCGCCCACCACGTTCGGCCTCCTCTTCCACTTCCGTTTGCTTTCAACTACGCGCCCACCTCTGCCCGACACACTACACCTGTCAGCATTTACTGTTTAACGTCCGTGCTGCGTGCAGGGACGTAAATGCCGCCAGGGGGGATTTGCTTCGGCTTCGCTGGCTGCGGAATACTGGAGCCCGGGCGAGTTCCTGGCGCGCGCGATCCGATCCGTACATAGCTGCGGTAGGAGTGAGCGAGCGGAGGGACTTCCGTAGAGAAAACGTCCACGTGGTCAGCCAGGCTACAGCCGCATCGGCTCTTAGGCCAAAAACAAAAGCCAGGTACGCGCCTTTCCGTGGACGCACTCAAAACTCAGTTCGAACGAGAAAACGTCTTGCACGTCACCGTGCGTGAAAGTCTAGCTCTATATTTCTATCGCCTTAGTATCTTCACAGTCAAGGTATGTAACAGCGAATCGAGGGAGGAATTTCCCACAGTGCTCTATGCTAACATCCTAGTAAACAGCAAGTAACATAGTTGATATTTTTTTGACTCAATAGTTGCGGAACACTTGAAACAAAATAAACTCCTTAAAAGCACAGGAGGCCAATTATAACTGAAACATTCTGTACGCAATCAAGACACTTCTCCAAAGGGTATGCGATTTGCAGGAACTTAAAAAACGTCCCAGTGATGCCCCTGGGAGTGAAACAGTTACAGTAGCAACTGAGTACTTCATACCGCCTCCTGGACCCTCAACTTAGTTACAAGCAGACCTGCGCAACCCAAAGCCACAATGGCAGCGCTCCTGCAGAGAACCAAGCTCAGGACGGCTCCGCCTGCTGCTGGCTGGCCAAACCGAAAAGACCCTGCCCCCAACCAAGATGAGCAAACATCAGATCGCGTGGCACTATATTTTGCAGAATGATGAAAACGAACATTCTTAGGTTCTAAAGTGTTCTAGAAAACTTTTAGGTATCAATGAGTTCACACACACACAAAAAAATGAGGAACTATTTAAAACACTCAAAGTGTTTCTAAACACTATAAAAGGAAAAAATGAGTATACAGTCACCGGCTTACACTTAGATCGTGCCATACAGTTTATTAAACGTTGTGACATCTACCAGGAGTCAGCAAACTACGTCCCTTGGGCCAAATCCGGCCCGATGCCTATTTGTAAATAAAGTTTTATTGGAACACAGACACACTCATTTGTTTACATGCTGTCCTTGAGTGCTTTCAGCTACAACAGCAGAGGCGAACAGGTGCAACAGAGACCTTATGACTTGCAAAGCCAGAAACATTTGTTCTCTGGACCTTTACAGGGAGAGCACGCGGACTCCGGGCGTACAGAGAGCTGCCGGACCCCACATCGCCCTGTTCAGAAAGTGGGGGCCCACGAACCCGCAGCTGGTGAGTAGTGGAGTCAGCGCTCCAACCTCAGACACTACAGTAGCATATTTGTCCCCCGATGTCACAGGAGCAGATTCCTAGAGATATTCCTTTCCCCCAGAGACACAAGCCCAGAATAGGCCACACCCATGCTCTCAGCTGGTGCAATCTATGACTAGCCATCCAACGCCGCCACACAGTTAACTGGATTTGGGGTTCCAGTTAATTTACATATCAGCCCAGATAACCATGAGAAGTAACTCACAAATCTGGTCCTTTGAACAGCGGTTTCCAAACTCGGCTCTACATGGGAATCGTCCAGAAGCATTTTATAAAAATATGATAGTGCATCCAAAGCCCAGATGAGTTAATGGATAGGATTACATTTGTGTCAAAGCAACTTAGTAAAAAGTTAATACAGGTGGTGAGTATATAAGTGCTCACTTAAAGTTCCTTCAACTCCATATAATTCAAGATTTTCAAACTGAAATGTTAGAAAAAAAATTCTTCGCTTGCTTCCAACCGAGATCAACTGAATCGGAACATCCGAAATCGAGACAGAGATTTTGTCTGTTGAAAGCTCACGTGGAGTGTCCAATGCTGCATCAGAGGTGGATAGCTAACGGCATCTGTCAGCAAGCGATCGCCTGGCCTAGGGCTCCCCAGAGCACCATCCAAGGACCCCTAGGCATCTCTCAGGTGGCGAGCAAGTACATGCAGGCGCAGATGTGAGCATTGCTGGCCTTCTGCTAAGTCTGGCGTCAAAGGGAGCTTCAAAAGTGCACGGCAATGCCATTCTCCTCACGAAAACTGTCTTGGAAAATGAGGGGTTTTTCCCCTATTAAAAATGCTCTCTTAACATGTAACGTTATTTTTATATTATTAAATATTTTTAAATTTAACAATTCAAATTTAGAATCTATAACATCAATAGCTACAACCCACATCAACCAAAGCTCTTTGGGGCCCCGATAACACATGTTTGAGGACTATTCACCTAGGCATTTCTGGAGGAGAGTAAAGCTCAGATTCTGGGGTCAGAGGCCCTAGATTCAATTCTGTGACAAGCCGAGTGACCCTGATACACTCCATTGATCGCTGATTCAGTTCCTTCATCTGTAAAATGGGGATAATTAAATTACCTATCTCGAAAGATTTCCGAGAAGAATAAATGAGGATAAAGTGTGGGTGTGGGCAGTACCCAGCACCTAGTGAGCAGTACAGAAATGTTAGCTGTTTTTCCTGTTACTATTATTATTTAGTTAAAACACCGAAGATGAAGCGATATTTGAAAATGAATTTTTAAAAATAATTAAATTCACACTGACTAGGGATCAACCGTATAAATTTAAGTTTCAGGCCCCAAAACAAAATGAGCACAGTTCTCGCAGCCTCCCCAGCGACCCCCGCCCCACCAGAGACCCCGTCTTCTGCCCCCGAGTATTCCTTCGCTGAGGTGCTGCCACCTCTTGGGTCCCTCCCAAGAACCGCAGAGGGTCGGAGGGCAGGCCTACTGACGTCCGGAGTGAAACCATCAGCCAGACCTGGAGTCATTATTTTCTAACTCTGGTGAACCACAGGGAGAAAGGGCCCTAAATGAACTCGCTAAGTACATAGTGATTATAAAAACTAGGCTGGGTCATAAATGATAAACGATTTGCGTCAAACCCACGTGTTAAGTATTTTATAGTCTCGTACTTCCCTCCCGGTCGTCTGTGACAGGAGAATCATCCAACGGGTGACCCCACGCTTGTGTTTTTTCTTCGTAGATGTGGGTCTTCCGGCAGATCAGACCACTTCCCTCCTCAGAGCCTTCGGCAGCCTCCGCTGCCCTCAGTCGCCACGACCTAGCTCGGCGTTCAGGGCCCTCGCTCACGGCCCGTGTCCCGTACGTGTAAGTGTCTGCTCCTTCCCACAGAACCCCTTGTCCACCCTCCATCCGAGACACGCCCGGCTGCTCACTGTTCCCTATAAAAGCCCTGGGCTTTCCCCCCAGTATTTACCCAACTGCCTTTGACGGGTTAAAGAAACATGAAATAGATTTTTTTGGTTCGGGATTTCTGCCCACCTCCAGGCAAGGCTTCAGTCGACAGCGTCAGAAACCAAGAAATTCAGGTTCGATGAGGTTACAGAACTTGCTCAAGGTCACACGGCTCGTAGGCAACCACACCGGTCTTCACAGTGGACTGATGGACTTCCAGTCACTGCACTGTTCTCGAAAAGTGCTCGTGGGAGGACGCAGGGCTTACCAATGGCCCCCCTGAAACAGATGGGGTACACTTGCCCTCCCCTCTTCCCTTCGCCGTGCTGACACACTTGACAGTGACTACAGACATGGCCAGATGTGTACTTACACTGACGAGTGAGTCTGCCCAATCCAGAACTCCATAACCGCCCCCTCACAACTATAAAAGTGACAAGCAGCCTATTTATTTTTTAATACGCAACCATGAAAACGGTTGGTGTGGTGACCCTTTGTGATTGCTGTCCTTCTAAAAAAAAAAAATCTGTCCTTTAGCTGATTTTGTTCCAGAAGCAGATTGGTGCTCTGTCACCCCTGGGGTATCTGGGCTGATGTCCCTGTGCCCCGGGAACAGGGAGTGGCTAAGGCAGGAAGCTATGTGTCTGGGATACAAAGGCAGACAGGGCAGGAAGACAATACGTGTCTCTTAACTGATCACGGCATAATTAATAGCTCCTCGAAATCGCCTTAGAAGCTTTTAAGCACCTTGGAGATTACATTTGTTATAATTTTCTCAAATAGTTCCTTTATTTACATTGCATTAATGAGAAAAGCTAATACAATTTAGATTCCTTTTGTAGTTTTTTTTTTTTAGTTAGAGCTCTAAATAGCATTTCATAATAAATAACCTATGTCTATTTATAGGTTGTAGCTGCTCTCACAGGTAATAATATAAATAATAATTATTCCCAGAAGGCTAAAAAAAAAATCCAGATAAGAAGTTGCTTAATCATTGAGATATAAAGTAAACCAGTAAACAGCTACTGAACTTTGTGGCTCGGTTTCTCATGGAATGTTTATTTTCCACTTTTTTTTAATTAAGGAAGTTTACCGCCATGCCACCCTGAACAAGCCGGATCCCGTCTGATCTCAGAAGCTCAGCAGGGTCGGGCCTGGTTAGTACTTGGATGGGAGACCACCTAGGAAGACCAGGTGCTATAGGCGTAAAAAATTAAAAATAAGGGATTGTAAGATGACAAAGTCCTTGCAGTCTGTGAGGTCAACCAAGGGTTGCCTCGCTTAAAAAAAAAATCGAAAAACAGTGGAACGCAGTAGGCAATAACTAAAAAAAGAAGGAGGGGACCGTAAACTATGCCACACAATCTTCTTTCAATCTTGAACTACTCCAAAATAAACAAAACGCTCAGACGAAATTCTAGTAATTCAGACCGTCCTCAGCCATTCACGTGTTGAACTAGGTTTTATCCTCATCTTTCCGGTAACTGCCCCAAAGCCACCCCCGCCGCCCTCCGCCAAGCCGGCGCCCGCGCGCGCCCAGGCAGCCCCGGGCCTTCCCTCCCGCCAGGCCCCAGTCCGAGCTCCTGCGTAACCAGAGTAACCTGGTAAACACAGCTCCTCCGCACAAAACGCTCAGGGCTCCTGGGGACGGCACCCGGGGAACCCCCAGGTGGATCGCAGCCCCCTGCGGGGCGCTGCACCCCGCCCTCCCCTCTGCACTCTCCGCCTCGGCCTCCAGCCTCGCCCCAGGCGCACTTTCCCTTTGCTTCGATCTTCGCTTGACTCCGCCCCCGCCTCCTCCATGTCTCTGTGTAACTTCTTCAGAGCGGCTTCCGCAGGCCACTCCTGTCCCCAAAGCACCCCGCATCCTGCATCCATCACTCTCTGCCTCTCCCCAGGCTTTATTTTCTCGATGGCACTTGCTAACGTTGGCCACGGCATGACTGCCATCTACGTTTCTTATTCGACTAAGCCCAATGCCAATGGGGATATTGTCATCGGTTTGCCACTGTGTCCCCGCGGCCCAGAAGTGACTGGTCCAGGGTGGGCACGTAGAACGCGTTGAATAAGTGAGTTCCAGCTCACGATGATTTATCGCATCGTTGTTCTCTGAATGCACATAAAACTGGCGATGTCCACGATGACTAGAAGCTGCATGGCATTGTTTTCTAGTTGTCGCATAGTAGAAAATAGCAAACTACTTTCTACTTACTGTGTCCCGGGAGTGACAGGGCCTAGCGTATTTTAACAACATAAATGATGCTTAAAACGTGCTAATTTGGCTCAATTATCAATCTTTTTCTCTCTGCTAGAAAAGGGACAAAGATGTTTGGCCCATCGATATGAAAAAAAAAAACTGAAAAAGACTGACGAGAAAAGAGGAAAGAAAAATCTATCAAGAGCCATATCTTCCTTTGACAAATGTAAATATTTGTTTTAAACAATAATTTCCACTACCTTGGTTCCAAGTAGTCGCATACTGGCTCTTTGTTACCTGAGGAGACTGCAGAATGAAAACAAAATTCAATATTGATTTTTAAAACCTTGTTGACATTACCATTAACTCACTACCACCATTAGCAAATAACCAATAAAGTCAAACAAAACATACTGTAACAGAACACGAAGTCACGGCTTCACCTATCATAAGAGGATTCTAAAGTATCTGCATTTATTCCTCGAATTAGTAATGGCAGAGAGCCAGGGTAAGCAATGTGTTAGAAACTGTAATTTGCTCATTTTAGGCCCTATTCAAAATGTTCATGGCATAGTAATTTAAAAACTATAATAATGGTCATATAGTAACAAATATTCGGCTATGCTAGTGGCCCACCCAAAAGTGCGACAATTTACAACAAAGGCTACCCTGCCTGACAATTATAGAAATTAAAATGCTCCAGGAAGTTTGGCAATTTATTTCCAGGGTGAAGTCTTTCAAAAACTAAGTTGCAGCATATAATCACCTTCAGTTACATGATATCTACCATGTACAAGTTTTTCCAGTGTCGATGAAAACTATTTAACCATAGTTACTATTTCAAGGTCACGTTATTTCTTTTTACTATTTAATAGCCTAGGCTTTTTAAAAGTTTTTAATTTCTATCAAAAGTTAATTATCAGAACATGGATTAACCTCCCTTCTACAAACACTAGCAAACACAATGTAAGCTTGTGGACAGCTTCCATGGACCCCAAGTATTCTTACACCCCAACGAAACAAACTTTGGGGTCTAAAGACCAGTCCAACCCAAATCGTTGCGTGTTGATAATCTGCAACAGAATGCGTTTGTAGAATGCCAGGTCCCAGCCGTGTCGCAGAACTAACTTCTGCGCTGGCTAAGGGGCAGAGCAAGCACTGATGCTACCTACTGCTGTCCTCAAGATACCTGCTTCTGCAAAAACTCTGGGTGGACACAGGCTTTCGGGACGTCGCCGGGGAGAGGGCTACAGGACGCATGGAGAGGACACACAGGCCTTATTCCATGGTGGCAGCTTAAACATTTCTTTCGGTAAAAACACATCTTAGGAAATAAGCACCAACTGGCAGGGAAGACTGTGTCAGGTGCGAAGTGCGTTAGAATTTGTGCTGTGTCCTTACCATGCCCCTTCCAAAAGTAAATGATTCTAGAATCTTTCCCGTGGCCTCTTTCAGAACTCCAACACACACTACCGTTGCCACTTCTCTATGTCATATTTTGTTAGAATTTCTGTCACTTAAGCAGTTGCAATCTGAATTATAAGATGAGGGGTTAGTGGGTGTCATACAATAAACCCCCAAAGAAAAGTATTCAGTGCTTATAGGTGATTGCCGACACTCAAATTACTTATAATTCCCATAATCAAAATGCTACATTCGTCATTTTCAAGTAAATTTCAGGGCTGGAGGATTTTGAAAAGGCAAAGAATCTGCACAAACATCCGACAAATGTATCACTTCTTCTTGTCACTCTTGTCTCTGCAGACTCGGAGAAGGAGGATGTTTCCGGTTGAGTTAGCTCCTGTCCCAGCAGGTTTTACAGGCTTGAGAGATATGCAACCGTGAAGGCCAATGCCAGTTCTGACTGCATCCTTTCATCTGCCATATCATTTCTGTCTAAGAATATTAAGTGATTTCCCATATTCCAGAAGCAACTTTAAACAGCAATTCTTTTATACGGCGACACATAATAGAATTTGTGTTTAGTGCAACTGTCAGTTTTTTAGACATCTGGAAAATCCACCCTGATGTCTAAACAAAGTAAATGACATAGGCCAGGTGTTCCGGATCTCGGGTACCTGTGCGAGGACAGTGAACTCGTTCTTAATCAACCCAAATATGCACAATGGGCAAACCGGTGTTTCTAGCCTGCAGACTACGCGTCAACACGCCAGCCTCCCGACGAGTAACGCCATCACACTTCACGTGCGGGGACAAACGAACGGGAAAACTGGAAACGTCAGGAAGCCATATTCCAGGTGCAAAAAGGCGACCCCAGTAAGCAGTCGTGAAGCCGAAGGCGACCCCAGTAAGCAGTCGTGAAGCCGAAGGAAAGGGGGCGTTGATGAAGTCCCCTAGGCCGGGAGGCCATGGGTTCCGCAGAATCCGAGGAAGGCCTCTGGCTGCACGTTCTACCCAAACGAACCAGCTGTCGGACCTAACGGCCAGACGGCACCGTGAAGTGTCCAGAAGACCCAGATATGCTATAACTGTTCAGTCTGCAAAGCAAGTCCTATCCGCCTTTTTTAAAAAAAGGCGCCCGAAAGCAAGTCAAGGTAAGTGTGTCACGTGCCCCAAAGCCAGTAACCGGAGGTCTAGCTGGCCCTCTGAGCCCTGGGAGCCTGCCCGGAGGTGCCGCGGGCGCCCAAGCCGGCCCCCGCCTCCTCCCGCCCGGCACAGGGCGCGCGGCGCGGGCAGGGGGTGGGCTGCGCGGGGCACGGCTGCGTCCCCCGCTTCGCGCGCGCCCCACTCACCGTTGCTGGACTTGAGGTCTCGGTGCAGGATGGGCACGACCGCCTCCTCGTGCAGGTAGAGCATGCCGCGCGCGATCTGCACCGCCCAGTTGACCAGCACGTGCGGGGGGATGCGGCGCGCGCGGCGCGGGTCCGGGGCGGCGTTGGCGGCGGCCAGCGCGCGGTTGAGGGCGCCGCCGCGCGCGAACTCGAGCACCAGGCAGAGGTGCGGCTGCCGCAGGCACACGCCGCGCAGCTCGATGATGTTGGGGTGCCGCAGCATGGCGAAGAGCCGCGCCTCCCGCCGCACGCTCTCGGCCGCCGCCGCCGCGTCCTGCTCCGGGTCCCCGCGCGCCGCCTTCACCGCCACCTCCTGGCCCTGCCAGGTGGCGCGGTACACCTGTCCGAAGCCGCCGGCGCCGATGAGCTCCTTGAGCTCCAGCAGCTCGAAGTCGACGTGCACCGGCGAGCCGGGCCGCGGCGGCGGCGGCGGGCGGGCGGGCGGGCCGCACGGCGCCACGTAGTTGGCGGGGAAGATGCCCAGGCGCCGCTGCACCTGGCCGGCCCACCAGCCCTCGTCGCCGGACACCGCGGCGTCCTGCGACAGCACCTCCACCAGCTGGCCGCGCCGCAGGCTCAGCTCGTCCTCGCCGCGCGCCTCGTAGTCGTACAGCGCGGCCCACAGCCCCGCGCCCGCCGAGGCCGAGCCGCCGGAGGAGGCGGACGACGACGACGCGGAGCCGGCGGGGGCGCCCGGGGCCGGCGAGACCGGCCGGTCGGCCGCGCCCTCGGCGCCCGGCAGGGCCATGGGGGGCGGCGGGATCAGCCTCCGCGGCGGCCGCGGGCGCGCATGGTCCGGCTGGGTCGCCGCCGCGCCCCGGGAAGGCAGGGAGCAGGGATCGGGGCTCGGGGACGGCGGGGGCAGCGGGCCCACTACCCGGAGGTCACGGCCTCAGCCCCCGCTCCTCCTTGGCCGCCTCTGCGGCTGCAGCGTTCCCCGCACCCGCGGGCGCTGTCGCTCCATGGTGGCGCGCTGGGCCTGCGGCCGACCTGCCGCCCGCTCGGCCTCGCCGCCTCCCGGGCCCGCCCCTCGGGGACCCGCCCCGCTGTCCCGGGCCCGCCCCCCGCGCCGGGCCGGCCACGCCCGCCGGGCCCGCCCCGCTCTCCCGGACCCACGGCGCCGGGCTGGCCACGCCCGCCGGGCCCGCCCCGCTCTCCCGGACCCCCCGCGCCGGGCCGGCCACGCCCGCCGGGCCCGCCCCGCTCTCCCGGACCCACGGCGCCGGGCTGGCCACGCCCGCCGGGCCCGCCCCGCTGTTCCGGGCCCACCGCGCCGGGCCGGCCACGCCCGCCGGGCCCGCCCCGCTCTCCCGGACCCACGGCGCCGGGCTGGCCACGCCCGCCGGGCCCGCCCCGCTCTCCCGGACCCCCCGCGCCGGGCTGGCCACGCCCGCCGGGCCCGCCCCGCTGTTCCGGGCCCACCGCGCCGGGCTGGCCACGCCCGCTCCGGGCCCCGCGGCCACGCGCCCACGGGGCCGGGAGCGAGGCCCGCCGAGGGGGAGGTTCGCGGAGGCCACGCTCCTGTAACGAGCGGTGGCGGTCGGGGTGTGTCACTGGAGCTGAAGGTGTGGACGGCCCGGCGCTGCGGGGCGTGTCGCGAAGGCGGGTTGCGGCCCCGGAGCGTCGCTGCGCAGCCAGAGCCGGCTGCCGCGCGCGCCCGAGCGGGTTCCAGACCAGTCTGCGGGCCGCGGACCCACTAGAACAGGAGCGCGCGGGGAGCCGCAGGTCCAGCCCTGACGCTCGTTCCTCGTGGCCCAACCGGAGGTTCCAAAGCCCCTGCTATGGAAAATGGTGGGAATAAAGTTAGTTCCACGGCAGAAGAATAAGCCACGTGTCCCGGGCTCAGGCGAAGGAGAATTCATTGTGCCTGCGGTCGCCCGGTGCGTCGGTCGGTCGGGGTGTGTCACTGGAGCTGAAGGTGTGGCTGGGGTTCACAGTAAGGGGGAGGACACCCCAGGCGATGTGAACAAAGACGGGGAATACAAATAAATGACGGCCCAGGGCACTGCCGAGGGTGAGAGGTTCCTGTGGCAGGAGCTGAGGCCACCCAGGGAGAGGAGAGCCCAACTATAAAATTTCTGACGACACAGCTGGTCCTGTAGTGGGCCAGTTTCCTGGCGTCTGAGTCCTTCTCTGCCTGCAGATGGGGACTGTTTTGGCCTTATGAGGATATGACACATAATAGCGTTGAATCGCATAATGAAAAATGGATTGCCTTTTTAGTTTCTTTCGGTCCTTTGAATCATGCTGTTTATTGGCCGTGTGACCTTGAACAAGTGACTCTGCTTCTCTGTAGCTCAGTTTCCTCACCTGCAAAGGAATAATAATAGTAGGAACACTCTGCGAGTTAATGGATGTAAAGGCTGGAGAAGGCGCTTAGCACATAGTAAGTTTGTAACAAACATTAGCTCATTCATATCACCTTTCAATAGAGAGAACGAGTAGGTCTCTGGGCGGCCGCTTCGAAAATATAGTTTCTCATCGTTTTGTTTTTCTAGTGTTTACATTTATGTTGCCGTCTGTGTATGGCTTTTCCATTCGCCGCAATGAAAATCAGATTCGTATGCAAATAAATTAAGTAAAAAATGAGTCAACATAAATGAAAACAATGAAGTCGTGCAGCGGGCGCGTGGGTAGGGCAGAAACCCAGAAGGCTGCTCCAGAATGACATTTTGGAAGACCAGCTCGGGGCGGGGGCCATGCTGGAGTAAAGCAGAGCAGTGTTCTGGTTTTAGATTTAACTGCAGAAAGACGCTGTTAGCAAACATGGAAGTCGCGGGTTTGACCGGGGCAGGGTCAGGAACAGGAAAAGCAGCAAGAATGAGGGAGATTAGGGAAGCCGGGACCTCTGCCGGTGGCGCTGGGGAGTGACGCACGAGGCAGGTGCTGGGGGCGATATGCCCGGAAGATCAAAGGTTCGGTCACCACAGGCAGGATGGCAGCCCCTTCTCCAAACTCAGGGGTCCCGGGAAGTCCCAGAAGTTAGAACTTGGGGGCTTTTAGTAACATGGCGCATGTATGAATATTAACACTCCCAGATGGGCATGGGGCAGTGCCCCATAAACAAACACCTTCGTGTTTCTGCACCCAAATATAAACATCCTCACCAAGTGTGAGAAGGACCACAAACAGCCTGACGTCTTCAAGTTAAGTTTGGTGCCAAACGAGCTCCGATGCCAGGTTTGGTTTCCTCGCTTTTTGGAGCTTAGAGTCGTGGATAAGGGTTTGCGGAGGGCTCCCGATCGCCCCACCCAGGTTTCTCTCTTAGGCGACTTGGCGCATGATCATGATGCTACACGACCTGAGAAATGGTTTCAGGGACAAGGTTACTTTTCGGCACGTTGGATTTGGGATGCCTCGGGTCACCTGGTTATCCAGTCGGCTTGTCAGCAAGTCGGGAGCTTAGAAGGGGGACAGGGACGCAGGAAACTAAGTTCTGGAAGTACTTGCCCCAGCCGATGTCACCCACTAAAGAGGGCTGTTCCGAGCCATGGAGAGAGCAGGGAGACCCCGCGCGTGCCTTCAAGTGAGAAGGCCCGTGCGCAGCCAGGTGACAGGTCCATCCACCCTGGCAGAGTCCTCGTGCCCTTCAAGGACTGTGGGTCGCCTGCCAGGACCCGGCCTCTGCAGTGCCAGAGGAACCAGTCTGCAGAGACTTCGCTTCACCCACACAGCTGGTTCAGAGTGGGGGTCCCCAGTGGCGACAAGTCTCTATGCCACGATTCAGAGACTCATCCCATGACCCTCCTTGAGCCTCAAGCAACGTGATCCCCTGGGACTTTTTTGTCATTTGAGAACTCTGAGCTGGAAACAGTCCTGGCAAGGCATCTGCCTGGGTGTGATTATCCTAAAATTCATCACTCGTTACTTTTGTGTCTTTTTTTAACCCCCAAATCTTACACTTGGGGAGGTAGCCTGAGTGTCATGCCTTACTCAGAGGTGTGTGCTCTAACCCCACCCACTCGGTCCAGCTCAGCACATTCTACCAGGAAGACGGTACCGAGGAGAACTGGCTAAGACAGAAATCTGGTGACAGATATGTAAATAGAAGTAGATAAAAATAAGAACCAAGGGAAGAAATGTAGAAGAATTGGACAAAGAGGGTAATGGGTTAGTGCGAGGGGAAACGGGAGAACTGTATGGAATGGCTCTTCTTAAAAATCACGCGTGGATTTGTCCCTGTCGGCTGTGCGAGGAGAGTCAGCCCCTACGGTCACCGTCGCTCTGGGCATCTTGTGAATCGCCACGGCCCGCGGTAGCTCAGCTCAGCATTCTCCAGCTGGCGTCTGCGGGCCCCAAGAGATCCTGAGACTTTCCAGGGCTCCGCAAGTCAAAACTATTTCATAATTATGCTCACATGTAATTTACTCGTAATTTACTCGTTTTGACTCTTGACATTTGCACTGATGGTGTGAAAACAGTGGTCAGGACGGCAAGTCGGGGCAGTGGCACCAAATCGTACGGGTAGCAGTTATTCAGAGTCACACGCACCTGCAGCGAAAGGAACAAAATGCCAGGTTCGTTTCAAAATGTCCTTGACGAAGCAGTGAAAATTATTAATTTAATTAAACCCTGACTCTCGAGTACAGGTGTTTAATATTTTCCATGACAAAGTGTGAAATACATGTAAAGCTAGCCCGCCGTGGCCCCCGGTAAGATGACTGTTCTATGAGAGAGCTCTTCAGTGAGTTCTGAGCTGAATGCCGACCTACTCACGTGTTTTCACGTGACACCACGTTTACTTGAAAGAACAGCTGGTAGACGGTTTTGGGGATCTGAAAGACATTTTCTCGAAAATGGACAAAGTGGCACTGTATTATATTTCATGGAAAACCACAGATGGTGTTTGTTGCCAATGATTCATTTGAGCTTCAAAGCAAAAATCAGGATTTGGGGAAACTCATAGCTGCTTTTATGAGTTCGACAACTTCCCAAACACTTAAAGACTTTTCTGATACATTGGTGGCGATATTAACAAGCGTGATTTCTCGATACTTTTTAATGGACTAGGCCAACACTTGGAAGATCTATAAGCTCAGCGAACCAATATTTTCCAAAGGCCAAGATCTTTTTGGTATCACGGAATCGTGAATGGATACGAGACCATTCAAAATGGATTACGAAAAGTTCATTGATAATGGTTTCAGATTCTACTTTGCAGCTAGTCTTTAGAAGCCCACCACTTGTCAAATGTTGGAATAGTGTCAAAGAATATCCATGACCACCTAAAAAGGCTGTTAAAAAGACCGCCTTAGGAAAGATGGGTGGGGTCCCCAGTTAGGGAGGTGGAAAGAGAGCAGAAAGTGACCCCAGTTACCGAAGTGCAGCCTGAGAGACCTGGGTGACAGGCCGTCTGTGTCTTGACTGGGGCGCCGGTCACACGGGTGAGCACACGGGATAAAATCGCACAGAACTGAACACACGCACACACGAGCACATGGAAAAACTGGCGGAACTTAAATCCATTCACTGGGTTCTGTCATTGTGGATTTTCTGGTTGTGATATTGTCCTGTACTCATGCAAGGCGCTACCATCAGATAAAGTGGGGTGAGGGGTACACAGGATCTCTCTGTCTTATTTCTTCCAACTGCGTGTAAATCTACAATTCTCTCCAAATAAGAAGTTAAAAAGATACTTTTGCCTTTTCCCACCACCCATCTGTATGAGGCTGGAAGTTCTCTCTATATTTAAACCAACACGATATTTTGCGACAAGTCGGATGCAGAAGCTTATAAGAGAAGGCAGCTGTCTTCGGTTTAGCCAGACAGATCTACAGAAACGTGAAACAATGCCAGTCAGCTGATCTGTATGTTTAGAATTGTCTGAGGCTAAAGGGAGGATTAAAGAAAAAAACTCTGCTCTGCTAAGGCTTTTTTTCAAACGGGGCATAAGACCCTTTGCTTAATGCCCTGTCATGTTACTGGCCAATAGGTACAAAGCTGGGACATTTAAGCAAGGTGTTAGTAACGGCAGCTCATCTGCTAAACGGAATTAAACCCTTACATTAAGCTGGAAACTCTGGCTTTCTCTCATGGGCTTCTCCTTGCACCTGAGGAAGGTAAACTGAGGCAGCAATGCTGACTCTGCCACCCGCTTTTTGCTTCCAGTTCCTTTTCTGAAGAGATTCCAGTAGCCCACGGCCCCTTTCGTGGCTGGGCTAAGCCACCCGCAGGGGTCAGCCGTGACCGCAGAGAAGAGTGACAAGTCGCTCCTGGATTTGGTGTAGATCTGCCAGCTTCGGGCGTGCAGTGGGGGGTGTCGTTCCCAGTGAGGAAGTCCGGATGGTGAAATTAATCCAGAGCCGCCCTTGACCTCGAGGACCTAATGGAGTCAAGACTAATGGACACGAGGAAGTAGCCACGTGAGGGAGGGGCTTATCTTGTGGAATGTAAGGGGCAGCGGAGCGGTCGAAAGATAGTGGGTGTATGAGATGTGACTCACTGTCCCATCCCGAAAGATAGTGGGTGTATGAGATGTGACTCACTGTCCCAGGTCCCCAGACACAAGCCGTCCCGTGCTAAAGCCCCAGGATGGCTGGTCGCCCTCAGTGTGAGATAGTGTAACAGATGAGCAGGCACTGGGGTGGCGACTTTCAGGGCTGGCAGAGGCGGGGGCGTGGGTGGTAAGGACCGGCTCATGAGTAATGGAGAAGAAAGGATGCAGATTGCGGTGTTCACGGGCCGTTGAGGCGACGCAGTTGCGGGAAGGGACATTTTCTGGGGAAGAGCTGAGAAAGGAAGCCAGACTGGAAATGCGTTTAAAATTAGGCCAAGGCGTCTGGGCGTGAGAGACGAGAAATCCTGGACAGGTGAAGAGGGGGTTGAGGAAAAATATCCCCTCCAGAACCACGTGTGCGAATTCTCAAATAACTGAAAAAAATCTTTGGGATAAAAAGTGTTCCCCGGAATTTGTAGTTGTGTTCCTCAGACTTCCATACATGTCGGGGTAAAACGCAGACCGTTAGGGAGATTATTAATGGTTCAACGGAATCGCTCCCATCAGGTCTGTACCAAACTTTTTAAGACAAAAAGCATTTTGAGTGACATACTGGGACTTTCGAAGTGCCGGCTGTCATTACTTAACCCCAGATTACATATGGGAAATGGTGTGTGTGTGTTAACTCCTAATAAATGTTAACTCATTATTTTAATATTAGTTCCTATTCATAGAGGGCTCATTAGAATAGAAAATTCAACAGAAAGTATATTTACCTTTTTTTTTTTTTTTTTTGGCTTTTATTGGGTATATTTTACTTTACCAAAGATCATTTCCTCGGCCAACCTAATTAAAAGGTTTCCACGGGGCAGTCAGAATTAAACATTGAAATGGTGATTCTAGGACCCCTGGAGCATATTCCATTTCTAAACCAAGTCACACGTGTATGTGATGAATTGTAACTTTTATCCTGTGTTGTCACCAGAATTCTTGTTGTCTATTCATCATGAACCATGCTATAATTAAACCAAGTAACAACAGAGATCGTTTCTAATAGAGACAGGACAGAATGCTCGGAAAGAACGGGTTTGTTGATCAATCTTTATTTTTTTTGAGTGTCAGGCAGTAATCTAGTGTTCGGGATGTAAAAGTGAACGAAACGAAGTTCTCTGTCATCGTGAAGTGTGTGTTTCAGCAGCAGTAGATGGGAAATAAAGTACATAAGTGGATTGCGTGGTATATTGGAATTTGATAACTGCCGTATAAAAATAATGAGGGCAAGACAGGATCGGAAATGGGGTCGAAGGCGGAGTGTCAGGTGTTCACGGGCGAGACAGGGTGGCCTCGTTGAGCAGGGAGGGTCTGAGCAAAACGTCGAAGGGGAGAAAAAAACTGGACGAGCAATTATCCGGAGAAGGATTAAGTGAATAAATACCACAAGTGAGTTCACTTTAGCTTTCACCTTCTCAGGAAGGCCAGTTCACTGCTGTCACATTGTGGTCGAGTCACTCCGAATGAAGGCGGTGGGAGTAAAAAATAGCTCGAAGTACTTTTTGAATGTGTTGAAACTGTAAATTAGCCTTTTCCTCTTAAATCGGGTCGTCTGGCCTCTTTTTTTCATGAGTTTAAAGATGTGAGGTTAAACGAATAATAACGATAATGATACAGCAACAATAAATTAACATTTATCGGCATGTATTGTTAAATGTGGAAGCTTCGAATTCAGTCTTTGTGACAAGTTACCGTTTATTCTCAAAGTTTCACCTGACTTTCAGCTTTAGACAGAGTAATCGTGATTTTAGAATTTCTGTAACCTTAATCAGTGGACAAGACTGGAGCCTTGCTTGGCGGTGCTTCAAGTTACAGATTCCAGACAGTGCCGCTCAAATGGACAAGGAGCTACTTCATCGAATAATGCGACAATGTAAAACTCTGAGTGATTTCAGAAAGCCAAGGTCTTGTGGAAAGCCTTGAAGATATGCCTTCTGGAATAAAGCTGCGACGCTCATGACCTTGGACCTGACATAGGGCTGCTGTTCCATTCTGAGTTGCCATTTGTGTATGTTTTGTCCTAATAAAATTAGTTCTATTTTATTCCTAATGTATTGGCCTCATTTCAAATGTAATGACTAATTCTTTATAGCCTGGTAGAAATATCAAGTAGAAGACACGGAGGACAAAAGATGATTTAAAAAATAGAGTAAGGCATCCTCCTAAGATTGTAGTGAATGTATTTGCTGTGTTTACTTTTTTATTAAGTGCCCGCAGATGGCTAGTTACATTATAAAACATACAGTAAATCAACATTCTTGATCAGAATGTGTAATTACTGAACTCGTGGGTCACAGCTGACTTTCAGTCTGCCCACATTTACTCTATAATGCTGTTTTATCTCATTCACTCCACGAAAATGATGGTTCCCTGCATATCGGATCTATTTTGGGGGAGTAACCTTCCTAAACTAGACTGGGACACACAACGAAAATCAAACTTATAACACGGACCTTTTCTGTGACCCTAAACTTTTGTTTCAACTCTCCAATTTTTTAATCTACATATAAAATGAGAATAGTAACATACTCCCTTAAGAATATGATGCATACCATGAGAACTGATGAGATAATACAATTAAACAGCTCTTGAAATTCTTAGAAGCAAAACACTAAATAATTCCAAGCATTTTTTTTTTTCTAATTACTGCCTCAAATATAGGCTAATTCAGACTGGTTTATGTCATTCAGGTTTCTTTCATGAGGCGATGAAACCTTTTTCTCGGTCTTTTTAAATCTTTGCTGAATTTTCTTCAAAACTCTTCAAGTGACCGGGCTGACCTTCCCTTCGTTTACACACGAGTGTGGGACACACGGTGACAGCTACTCCGCTTTAATCCCCTCCTCTCACCCCCATTCCTCCCACCTCGGTATTAGTGTAACCTCTAAGGATTTCCAGGGCCCAAAGCCCTGGCACCTGAAGCGGAGGTGCACATCCTGTCGCTGGACAGGGCCATTTTTGTTTTCCTGTGATGCCGATGTTTACGCGAAGTGCTTTGAAAAACTGTTATGCTCCCTACAAGCGTCAAGTCTTGTTTCCTGCGGCTGCCTGCCGAGCCACAGGATGACAGGAAGTCTCCCGATCGCTCCTCAAGTCGCCTGATGAAGTTGAGGGTCCACAGTGAGCGGAATCTTCCAGTAGGGGTCTCTTTCAAGGGTATTTTCTTATCTGACAATGCTCTTGGGCAAACCGGTTTCTGTAATAACAGTAAGAATACCGTCAAAAACAAAAAACGAAAAACAAACAAAAAACCTCCGCTTGACTCTCAAAGATTTGCAATTAAACAGCTTCTAAAAAATACTAGCAAATGGTGGTATTATTAGCAGGTGGAGTCGGAGCCCAGCTCCCACTCATGCTGGATGTCGACTCTCCTCAGGGTTGACTCGGGTGCTGGAAACCTTCTTGGTCCTACTTGGGTGGGTCCTAAGCCCGCTTTCAAAGTGACCCTAATATTCTTCCAGTGGCTTATTATTGTCTGTATTAGTTGCTTCCATCTTCGAATGTTTTCTATGTTCAGAACCCGTCTAGAAGGAACCTAGAAAATCTTCTATGTCTGTGTTCTGATTATTTCTTGTATACGTTTTTAAAATAAAATAAAATCCATATTTTTAAAAATATTCTGTATACAAAGGATAGTCGGAAAAATTAAATTTCCCCCTCATGCTCCCTCCACCCACCAGCCTCCCGTGTCCTGGCCTAAGACTTTAATTCGTGTCTATCCAGAGATAGATTCATACAAATACGCATTTATTTACGTCTTACTATTTTCATTTAATGTGTCTTGGAGGTCATTCCATAGCAGAATGACTCATTCTTTTGAACCATTACGTCGTACCCACCGTATGCTGTTCCATAATTAGGATTTCGGTTTAATCCGTGGCTTTGGTTAATTTCCAGAATTCCAAAGTGGTCGATTTTAGTTTTTTGCCTGTATTTTCATCGTTCTGTGGGAAGAGCGAGTTTACCAATGTCCTTACTGAGTGACTGCAGATGTCACTTGCCCGAGGATCTACGTTAATGTCAAATTTGGGGGGGGGTTATTCTGGGAGTCGGGGGCATGATGTACTCTTTTAATGTTCAAGTGAAGTCCTCTTTTATTGCCGAAAAGCTCTCTAGTTATAATTCAGAATATACCTTGGATTTTATGATTTCTAGTCTGTTCTTTAGGGGACACTAATTTGTGAAGATTAAGAAAAAATAATTAGAAAAAAATAATAATAATAGTGACCCACAGAACACACACGCAATACACACTGACCTTCACCAGACGGGAACAAAATAATCGGGTGAAAAGCAGAACTGTCATTTGAGGCAGGCTCTCTGGAGCAATTCACCGGTTGTTTTATCCTGCTGTGTGACGCCCGCGATGACCTGCGCTTTACTGTGTTTGAAGCAGCGCTCTGGTGCCACCTAGTGCTACAAATGAGTAAAGACCACTCGCTTTTCTTTTTTATATCGGTCTCTTTTTATTCTTTGGGTAATCTCTTCAAGTTAACTGCTTCCCTTTGGAGGTGATGAAATGTCCGCTTTTCTTTTTGTCTTCCACCTCCTCCTCCTCCTCCTCCTCCTCCCCCCTCCTAATAATAATAATAATAGTAATAATAATAATACTTGGCATTTTTACTTCAAACTTGAGTCATAGTTTGAGGTAACCCAAAATGTTGTTTGTAGTATGTGTTTACTCTTAGGCAGAGATAAGCATATTTGGGAAAATCTCAAGCTATCTTGGAGGAAAGGGTTAATTTTCTTCTTTTTAGGAGTTTCTCCTGAAGGCGATCTTGTCTCTACTTCCTGGAGCCTGCCAGCCTTTTGTCTGCTCCCTCCGAATTCTTTATCTGATGCTCTAGGAAACTCCCGCATCATTCTAAAGGATTTTTGCTTCACCTCTAACTCCTACACAGCAGTCACACCCACCCCATGCCTGTAACCCCTCTGTGCCATCTCGTCCCACGTGTCCTCCGTGGCCTGACCTTACCCTGTTCACTGTAGAGTTCTACCTCCCTTGGAAGCATGTTGGTTTATATTTCTGACCCTTTAAAAGAAAGGTTTAAGGGTTTCTGACTTTCAAGGTAATACAGGGAGAGTTTGAATAATAAACCATAATCCGGGCAAAAAAATCCAAGGAAAAGAATAGAGGAAGCAAGACTCATCACAAAATATAAGACGATATGATTGAATCCAACTATATTAATAATTACATTAATGTAAGCAGACGAAGCATCTCAATCATAAGGCAAAGATCAACAGACTAAGTAAAAATAGAAATTTAACTTTATGCTGCTTATAAGAGATAAACCCAGAACATAAGGATACAGAGAAGTTAACAGATATGCCATGCAAACACTAAGCAAAAGAGAGCTGGTGTGACTAAATTGATACCAGCCAAACTGACTTTAAAGTAAAAAAAATTTCCTGAAGCGACTATGCATGATTATAAAAGATTAATTTCTTTAGCAAGATATAAAAACTTTTAATTAGATGTACTTAATAACATGGTATGTGTGTGTGTATATATATATATATATATATATATATATATATATATATATATATATATATAAAACATTTACATGTTTTTAAAGACGTGTATATTTTTACGTATGACGATTTCCTAATAATCTTTGATTTCTCATTTAATTCCAGAGAACATACTCTAAATGAATTCGATTGTTTGAAATTTATCGAGGTTCGATTTATGGTAGAGAATATGGTCTATTTTGTAATCCTTTGTAAGCATGGGTGCGTGTGTATTTGACGTATGTTAAAAGAAATGACTTGCCTCTCCCAGTAACTAATAGAAAAGCAGACCAAAAAAAATCAGGATATAAAATACTTGAGCAAATTTCATCAATGGACATTTATATAGAACACTGCATCTTAAACGTGCAGATAAACCATTCTTTTTAAGCACGGACATTACCACATTCTCTGTCATAGGTCAAGTCTCGACAAAGGATTGAAATCATTCGGTGTCTGAAATTAAATGAGAAAGCATAGGTTATTATACAATGCCCCTATGTATCTATACATATTTAGAAGCAATTTATTTATCAATAACCCATGGGTTAAAGAAATGCTAATGGAAATTATAAGATATTTTGGACTGAACAATAATAAAAAATATAGCAAAACTTGTGGAGTATAGAGGGGGTGTGTATAGAGGGGGTGGCGGGTGTCAAAAATCAGATGAGGCAAGCATCCATCTCGGGATGTTAGAAAAAGGACAAAGTAAACTCAAATAGAAAAGAAGAGAAGAAAACAAAGAACGTAAGGAAAATAGAAAAAAATTCCGATCGAGAAGATCAACAAAGTAAAAAATTCGTTCTTTATCGATACATCTCTGAGGAGCGATCATAAAAGAGTGAGAAGCCACCCAATAGATTTCAGGAATGAAAAAGCACACGTCACCACGTGTCTCACAGGTGGCTTTTAAAAGTCACGAGAAGACAGTAGAAACCATTTTATGCCGAGAAAGTAGAAAAATGAGAGGAGACGGACAAATTCTTAAAAAAATTACCATGTATTTAAAAAGGCAAAAGAAATGAAAGATTCGAACAGACCTAAAATCGTTGAAGACGCGCCTTCAAAATTCGCCTCGACGCGTCGTCCGCGGCGATTGTTCCCGAGGCCCGCTGTCTCGCGAGCTGCGACTCCCAGTTCTTTTGGATTCGCTCTTTCTTTTTTCAATAGCTCGTCGCCTGGGTCCCGCGACTGTCTCTTCCTCAGCATATTCACTCATTCGACGAAGCGTGTTTTCCAGCGGCTCTGGAGACGGGCGTCCGGGAGTGAAGCCCAGAGCCGTGGTGCCCGCAGCACGCAGATCAAGGTCACTCCCAAACGCTCAGTCGATTGGGGGATGTTAACCCCACCTTGAAGTCTCGGAAACAGTCCTACTTGATCATGGAATACGATCTTTTCCCTATGTTGTTGCATTCGGATCGCCAATATTTTGTCGAGCGTTTTTGCTTTTGCTACAAGGGAATAACACGATCTGTAGTTTTCGACTCTTGGGTTACCTTCACTTGCTTTTGGGATCAGAGAAATACCCGCCTCATGGAAGGAGCCGACAGGTATTCCTCCTTTTCTGTTTGCTGACAATGTTCGCTGTCGATCCCAAGCCCCGTCCATAGCAAAAGTCCTCTGCTGTCCAATCGCTCCTCCTCCAAGATGTCCCATTATTTTAGGTTTAATCCATGCGTCTCATGAAGAAGATTAATGATCATTTTTAAGGAGCTCTCTTGCTTCCTTCATGTGTTTTTAATTTTAGACTAGTTTTTGAACTTTTAATTATTTCAATAATTTTTAAGTTTTGATTTTTTTTCTTTGCTCAAAGTGATAAACGAGGTTCCCTAGATTAGTGAAGACCGGTAGCTACCGTTACCTCTGTGGCCGGTTTTATCAGTCACTGTCTCTTTTTCCCAGCAGCCACCATTCCTTCCCTTTGCCCACACTCGGAGCCCTCCGCATGGCCAAAGAGCCCTTCATCTAGACACTTAAGTGAGCGAGAGCGGGCCGTGGTCAGGGCACTCACTGTGCCGAAATCAGATCAGCAGCTGAGGACTCTTTCTTGAGCGACGTGGATCCTGTGCAGCAAAGTGACCTCTTCGCTAGTCTCAGTGCACAGGCCACCGACGATGAAGGCTGGCACGGACACTGTCACCAGCCACTCCCCGTCCAGGGCTCTAGCCTGCTGCCCTTTGTTCTCTAGGGCCTGACCTTCGCCGTATCTCCATCCTCTGTTGTGACGACCTCAAGGACGTCTGTGTCCACTTAGAGCTGAGGTTGACGGGGAAGTAGAGAGGCCTCGGGAAGCCGGGGTTCTACGGCTCTGCGAAGCCGTCGCACCCCGGCCAGCTCCAGTCTGTGCTGCGCTTACTCAGACACAGCCGAGTCACCGTCTCCTTCCCAGCCGCATCGCGGGAGTCGGGGTCGCCGGTCGCCCGCGCATTATGTCGGTAGTTCCGTGACGACTGTGTCCGGTTCCGTGATAGTTCAGTGTTTACACTGCTGCTCTCGGCTCCCGCCAACGGGGTCATGGCCCACACTGGATGTCAGTAAATAATGGCCAGAATTCTACATGGAAAACTGTAAAGCGTTACTGAGAAATCTTAACGAGTGAAGGGGTACGTCTTGTTCATCGAAATCGACTAGTAGATTCAGTTATAACCCCGATCACAATGCCGTGTGTGTGCGTGTGCGTGTGTGTGTAGACGTGTTGGCGTATGTTGGCTCCCGAGGGAACAGCACCCACAAAGGCAGAAAGGCATGAAGCACCATGAGGTGAAGTTGGGGTGTCCAGGGATCAGGTCAGAAGAGTTAGGTGAGGGCAAGGCTTGGGGGGCCATTAAATGTTTTTCGTTTTTTTGTTTGTTTTTTTTTTCTGAGTGTCATGGGGACAATTTTAAGAAGAGGTAACCGGGCTGGACTTCCATTTTCGGTTCATCACTCTCACCTGCTCTGACCTGTACACAGGTAACTATATTTCCCAGGCTTCCTTGCACTATGCGTCCAGGTAGATTTGGCCGGTGGAAGGGGTAGGTAGGAGATCGGAAGCCTGAGAGAGTTGGGGTGTTCACGCGGACTCCCCCACCATCGCCTTTCTGTGGCGTCTCCTGTGGCAGCCGCCTGTCCTCCGGGCTCCAACACCCCCCAGCGTGTCCCTAAATGGCGTCATCTCCCGCGGCCAGCCCTTGGCTCTCGGTTCTGACACCAGCGCCTCCGCTGACTGTCCCTCCGGTCCTGGGGGTCTTGCTTCCGCTTTTCCTAATCTCTGGGTTGCTCGTCACCCCTTATTTACTTTCTCGGCTCTTCCACGTCCCGTGTAAAATGACCTCTGTTTAAAAGCCAGAGCTGTGTCTTTCTGCCAGACGGACCTCCCTCCATACAGCGGGTTAAGTTGGACTTGCAAAGTGACTCCAAGTGAGGACTTGGCCCGCGGCAGCGGTGTGGGGACAGAGCACGGCGTGCCCGTGGTCATCGCGGGGAGGTCAGATTGACAGGACCTGGTGATGGGCTGGGTGTGGCCGGAGGGAGATGGGGGAGGGGCATCCGGGCCCCCGCGCGCTCCGTGATGGGCAGGTGGTAGTTTCATCCGTGGAATCCGAAATACGGAAGGTACGACGGGAAGGACACGGTAAGAGAGAAGCCGGTGGCACATGTCTGAACGCGTCGAGGGCCAGGGCTGAGGGTCCCCAAGTGTATATCAATCCGAAGTTCAGGAAAGGGGTCAGGGCTGGAGGCGGAGATCGCAGAGCGTCGCCTGCGCACACGGTTAAAGCCGGGTCAGCGGGTTAGGGTCCTTCGGGAAGAAACAGGCTCCTCCCCCGCTGCTGAAAGCCCGTCAGTCAGAGGGGCACCTCGCGTCCCCGCACCTGCCGCTGGGCCACACCGGCCCCCACCTGGGCCCTCACGGCCCGGAGGTGGAGCGTGGCGGCTGCGCCGACCTCTTCCCTGCCGGCCCGCGCTTTCCAGCATCACGCAGCTGGGCATCTGCCCGCCTCCCCCTCGGCACCCCCTGACGCGCGGTGGCGAGGTCACCGCTCACGACAGCGGCCAGCTTTGTCTTTGGCCTCCGCCGTGGCGCTGGTCCCCGCTCGTCGTTGCCTGCTCGAGCGGCTCTCTCCCCGTGTAGGTGCCCGCTACGGCCGGGTCACCTTGGTCTCCGACCCTCTTCCTCTTTCTGTCCTGCCCGAGCCCTTCGTCCCTGTCATCTGTGGTCCCGCGTGTCCGCATTCCACGTTCTCGCCCAGGACATTGTCGTTCCCTTTCGTGGAGCTCGATGCGGATCCCTCCCCAGCCCGTATCTGTTTCAGACGCCTGTCCGGACTAAGCTCTGGGACCGCGCTGTCCCTGCCCTCGCCCCCAAGTCCCCAGGCAGCCCGCATGCACGGAGGCCAGTTTTTGCCTATATGCTCCATAACTCCATTCATTTCACAGCATACTCGCCAACCCCGAACGGAAAGGTACCTCGCTCTTCACCTGCACGGTGACTGGCTCCTAAGCCCTAAGGCGTGTTCGACCCTCAGCGTCGAGTCGGTTCCTGCCCGCGCGAGCGTGGGGCGGTCGCCGGGCGCTGCGCCCACGTCGCATGCTCGCCCCAAGCCGTCCGCTGCCCGTCCGCTGCCCAGGATGAGGTCCGGAGAACTCCGTGTGACCCACGAACCCGACGTCTGCTCATCGCTGTCCTTAAGCTTCCGACCGTCCCATTGCCTCCCTCCCGAGCCCGGCACAGTGGGCACACGCGGCCACGGTGACGTTTTCCGCAGATGGCGCGTCTCTTTATCCTCACAGCCGTCTGCCTGGCGAGCTCACGTTCAGCCTTAAGTCCCAGTTCTCCGGGTCTCACTGACGCCACCCCTCGGTCACCGACTCGGTCCCCGACTCGGCCACACCCCCTCTTCAGAGCCTCAGCTCTTTCTTATACCCGTGTGTGTCGTTTCCCAGCCCCGGGAGTGCCCCAAGTGAAACTCGAAAGCGCTCCCCCAAACGCGAAGGCCAGGAGCGGGTGGAGAAAGAGGCGGCCCCTCCAGATCGGAAGGTGCGGGCGAGTCATCGAACAGCGCGTGAGGCTGTATCGGGAGGAGGCGGTCTCTGCACGCAGCGCCCAGTGTTAAGAGTTCACGCAGAGGCCTGAGCGGGGTTCGGGGGCGTGTGCACAGCAGACCATCTCAATAACACGTCGCTCTCCAGGCTACGACCTCGGAGGGGATCCTGGTGTGGGAGTGGGGGCTGCACATATGTGTGCGGGGGGCGAGGGGCAGCAAAGAGCTCCAGTTGCCCCCATCTGGCTCTTGGGTCAACCCGGTCTCACCCTCGTTGTGAACCCCAACAGTATGTGTCACACGATCCTATTATGTCACCCAGCACATTTCGTTGCAAGTCTTTGTTTATTTGCCTGGCTCCTTTTGTAGTCTGTGAACTTCTTCATGGTCAGGGCCACATTTTATTTATAGGTGCTTTCTCATTCTTCAGAAAAATGCCTGGCACACAGACAGTGCTCAATAAATGTTGGATGAATCGGGCACCGATAACTAAGGGCGCTCCCTCAGTGCAGCAACGGACCCGCTGTGCGAAGGAGGCTCCTTAGTGTGGGTCTCTCCTGTGGAGTTGACTGATCGATCATTTGTTCGTTAAACATTTATGCAGCACCTGCTCGGTTTCAAGCATCGAGGCCGTATGAAAGCAAGCATCATCTGTGTCTTTGAGAACATTTTTCTTCCCATCCAGAAAGAGCACTATCACGTTTTCGTTAGTCATTCCTGCAGGTGAAGGCAGAGTGCGGAGTGGTTAAGGCTGAAGGCACACGCGCCAGGGTGAAACCTATCCATGGCCCAGTGGATGTTCGTGTCCCAGACCGGCTCCTTGGGCTGGACCTTCCCTTATTTCATTTTGGCATCAGAAGGCTGGCACGCCGCTGCTGGCACTGACCAAGGCAGCCACAAGCAAATGCTGGTGCACACCCGCGGGCGGCCGGGGCATGCAGGGCGCACGGAGCAGGGGAGAGATACGTCTGGGGAAGATGAGGCCAGCGTGGTGCAGGAAAGGCGTGTTTGGGGTCGTAGAGCCTGCTAGTCCTCGTTCTTCCCCAAAGGCCCTAACTCACCAGGGCCTCCTCTGCTGGTCCCTGGGGAAGACAAGCTCTCTGCTCCTCCTCCCTTTCCCAAACCTGTTCTCTTCAAGAGCCTAAAACTCATTTGCTTTATTGATTACTAGTAACGCGGGCTTCCTTTCCTCCTTCTAAAGATGATGAGTTCCCCTTGATCTCTCCCCTGTCCCAAACCCGCTTTCAGAAAGAGAATCTGAAATTTATCTACTATAAGTCACACCAGAAAAGCTTAAAGATTATTATTAGTTCAGCGATATCTGTTAGTGGGTCTTCCTATCTAAACAGTAGAGAAAGATTAGACTAACGTCCTAAATGGCTGATCAATGCCTGGGGTTATGTTCTAGGAAATATTGTAAATGGCCAAGTAGCCTAACGGGGGCTCCTGAAATCATTGCGGGAAGGTGGTTGTCTTCTTCATCCGCCAAGCCGGACAGCAGGGAGGAGCAGAAGCGGCCAGGGAGGAGGAACCGGCAGTGCCAAGGTTGCAGGTAGAGCCTGGAGGAGCAGAAGGTTTGGGTGAGCGGTTAACTCAGGTGAATGAGGCTGAGCAGGCGGTGCTCAGCGAAGCAATTACGCCGAGTGACAGGTGACGGGATCCGAGATGCACAAATATTTGGGTGCAGAGGCAAAGGCACATGGCCCGATTTGTCTCTCCTGACTGAGAACATGTTTGAGTTTTAAGCCTTTCGCGCCCCGTAATAGGAGGACGCGCGGAAAGGAGGCGGGGGCAGGCAGAGTCGAGGGGAGAGGGCTGGGGGGCGCACAGACCGCAGCGTCACCCCGCAGCGGAGGCCGGTAGGGGACCGGGAGGCGCACAGACCGCGGTCACTCTTCAGTCACCCCGCAGCGGAGGCTGGCGGGGGGCTGAGGGAGCGCACAGACCTCGGTCACCCTGCAGCGGAGACCGGCAGAGGGCTGGGGGGGGACGCACAGACCGCAGTCACCCCGCAGCGGCGGCCGGCAGGGGCGGGGTGGGGGGCGGGGCGGGGCGGGGCCTCCGGCGCATCCTCCGCGCGGCTGCCGCGGAGCACCCTGGGAAAATCCTTCCTCCCCCGGGACATGGCTCCCACCTGCCCCGCGGCAGCAGCCGGTTCCGGCACCGCGGTTCGCGGGTCTGAGCAGAAGAGCGGCTCGAGCTTCGGTCGCGGGGCGGAAGGCGGCGGCGGCGCGGCGCGGGGGCCCGGGAGCTAACGCGGGGGGCCCCCGGAGCCCCGGGGCGCGGCAGGCATGGTGTCCCAGGTGCTGCAGCTGCTCCGCCAGGGCGTGTGGGCCGCGCTCACCGGGGGCTGGTACTACGACCCCGAGCACAGCAGGTTCACCAACAGCTGCCACCTCTACCTGTGGCTGTTCCTGCTGCTGCTGCCGGTGGCCGTGCACCTGGTGAGTGGGGCCGGAGCGCAGGTGCGGAGAACTTGCGAGTCTGCGCGTGCTGGGGAGGCTTGGCCGGGCC
>NW_024352947.1:1315156-1354726 GCF_902729225.1 Pteropus medius | reverse complement strand
GATGGGGAGGTGGGATGGGGAGGTCCTCGGGAATTTGGGACAGGGGAAGTGCAGGAAAAGGGGGGCGGGGACTCGCCATCGGCGGAGAAGCAGAAAGGACTTTAGGGGCTCAGGGACTCATTACGAATTGATGCAGGCTGTGAGCATGAGTCAGACTCTGCCTGTCACTGGGGAAAGTCGAACCTATTTTGTAGGGGGACAGTCCTGGCCTCCCGGCTGGTGAGCTCGGGGTAACATGGTGCGTGGTAGCCGAAAGGAAGAAGGAAATGTTCAAAGCGAACCTATTTCAGTCGTCGATCTTTCCATGCGCCCCTCCTCCCTTCTGGTTTTGCTTCGAGAAGCGGGTTCAATTATCAGTTATTCGGCTTGCAGTTTCCACACCACTATGCAAGGGAATCTCTATAATAATGGGTAAATCTAATGTAGTTTATGCCGAGCAAAATATTACAGCACCCGGTTGAGGCTTGCCACTGGAGTAGGGTGACCGTAATTGAGCGCCTGCTGAATAACTGCGTAGATGACCTTGTTAGTAAAGTAGATATACCTGATTTGAAAAGCTGTCCAGGTAAGGTGCTCCATGTCTTATTAACCTTTATGTGCCAAGACTCTAATTCTGATATGTCTATTGAAGATTTTACTCTGAAAACATAATTTGGCCGTGTTCTCCAGGGCAGAGGTCTTCGACAAGCTCGCAGGGCTGAGGGACTCGGAGTTTGACGTTAGAGGCTGTCTGTGATTTGGCACCATTTCCTCTGTTTCTGGCAGTTCATACAGAGGGGCGGAATTCTGGCTCTAGTTAAATTTTGGGTCCACCTCTTACCAGTTCCGTTGTTACTTATCCTGTCTGATTTTTTCAGATTCTTCTCTGTAAAACGAGGAAAATAATCCCTCAGGTGCACAGTGTTGTTCAGGGGCTTAAATGAGATACTGCGGGCAAAGCCATCCACCTGTCTGGCTTGACCTGGGTTAAGTTTCTGGTTTGCTCCTTTTAGCTGTTTGACCTGCAAATTGGCCTATCTAAACCTTAGTTCCCTCATCCTTAAAATAGATGTGATGATGACCGTTTCACAGGAAAAATAAATGAAATTTCCTATAAAAAGTACTTAATATGGAGGCTCTTTAATATGTACAAGTTTCTTTCTTCTTTCGTGACCTTGTCCATCATTTTTCCTTAGCCATAGGTCCCCGTGTTTTCTCTTTGCCCAGAGAAAACAACATGGCAGTGACGAGGGACACGGGGTTCCAGCCAGGTTCTTCTGCTAACTCGTTGTGTGGGCCTGAGCCAGCTTCGGCTTCCCGGTTTGTAAAGCAGGGTCCACGGTGGATTGAATGAATGAGCAAAGTACTTCTCACAGAAGCTGGTGCTTAGTGGCGGCTGAATATGAGCTGGCCTTGTTTTTTCCTTTCCTGTTATTCGCTTGCTAAAATCTCTCTGTCCCCGAAAGCTGATGGCGCGGCCGTCTGTCTGGGCGTCTCCGGTCCCATTCAGCTGGGGTTAGTTTCTCTTCTCCCTCGCCCTGTGCTGGTCTGGACTTGCTGTCAGCATGCCAGCTCTTTTCGAATCCACCCTCGGACTTAGCTGTCAGGACATGGATTGTGCCTCTGCTCATTCGCAGATGAGCTTTCTGAGGATACGGGTTTTGCTTCTGTCGATTCATCTTGGTTTTCCTCATGGTACCCAGCTGCGTGCCCTCCAATTGGTCAGCACTGAGCTCGTGTGTGCTAAACCAGGAGAAGTAAAATCAGCCTGCATCGCCCTCTGTTCCAGCCAGCGTTGTATTGTCCTCATTGCTGTATACTTTGCGTATTTCCTCATAATGACAATAACATGTATATTCCACTTAGAATCTCACTCCTCAGCAGTAACCACACTAATAAAAATGTGTATTTCTACAGATGTCTTTTTCCTGTATATATACGGGCTCGTTTTTACATAACTACACTTAAGATTTGATGCACACAGATATTTGGAACCCTTAAATTCTACATAATTATGCTTTATTACATAGCTTGAGTTCTACTTTATATTGTAAATAGGAAGTCGTTCTTAGTTAAGTACCTCTTTAGTGAGATTTTAAAATTTTTGGCAAAATCTCAAGAGTTTAGAAAGTAAAAAACTGATTTCTTAAATTTTGCTTTTCTATTGCATTTTTTGGATCAAAAACAGTTATACTAAAATGTTTATATCTTTATGCCGTGTGCTTTTAACTATTATAGATAATTTTATGTAGGTGCATTTGTCATTATGCTGTTTTTTAATACATAGCCTATCTTACTTTTTAAAAAAAATGCGGGTTAACCTTTATCATTTTCTTGCTCTGATCGTCTGGTCTCTGAAAATAATCTTAGAAATAGAAGGACCCCCGCGCCCCACCACCACCACCAACCGAAGGTTCTGCTCGCTTGGTCTTGCTGCTTAAATATATTCTTCTGCCTTCGGAGTTGCCTGTGAATGTTAACAGCTTTTTCAGTTTGTTCGATTTGTCAGAACTCGGTCCAAAAATAACACCTGGCTGCTCACCGATGGCGGGGACTTACTCGAAGTTCTGTAATTTAAGGGGCTCAGAACTTTCCTGGATTTTGGACAATTTCAGCCAAAACATGTTCAGTCGAGATAGTTCCACTGTAGGGAGAATCCACCTTGTAATTTAGTGGAGGCTTTGACTATGTCAACCAAAATTTTATGGTCATCTCCAAGCCCTAGAGTTTACTTAGTTCTAGTTGATGGTGTGGAAAGTTATGTATTAGCATTGATAAACTATTTGTATATTCATGATAAATGCTCAAAAATACACACCCCAAAACATGAAGCCAGTTTGGATAATTTGGGAAGAATTTTACAGTGATTTATCATCAACCTTTTTCTTGTGGACGGACTGAAAGAGACATTCGTCCTCAGAGACATTTAAACTTTCACTCGTCACTCATGCCCTCGTTCCTATTCTCTGAGACGAGTGAGTGTGATCCACGTGCAGCCTTGTGACGGGGCACCGGGCAGGGGTCTGACCCTGCGTGAGTTCTGACAGCACCGGGCTCATGCTTATCCGTGTGTGACCTGGCACGAGCCACGCTACTTCTCCAGACCTCAGTTTTGTCACCTGTAAAACAGGGATAACAGGTTTCACTTTCTAGATTTAGCAACTCAGGTCTTGAGAGAGTGCCAGCCAGTGGCTGTCTAGAGGGTGGGTGACAAAGGCCAGAACTGAGCGGAGGTCCTGAGGTGTCCGCGTCCCGGGCCCCGTGGGGTCGGCACCCTGGACCTTTCCCTGACACCGCGCTGCCCGATGGGGTGCGAACTCCCAGAAGTGAGCTGGCATCTGATGGGCCTGGTGGCACCACGGTCCCCCGAGTGGAGGAAGAACCGAGCCCTGGAATAGAGGGGGTGGAAGCGTCACGTTCTCCGAGACCCCACGCAGGCAGCGTCCCGTAGGGATTTCACGCAGGAAAACCGCGTTTTCTCTTACGTAGCAGCTTTATCTTCCCTCCCGTTTTCCTTCCGGCCAGACTCGCTGTTTCCAGGTGGGACTTCGCCTCAGAGCCTTGCTTTGGTGAGAACCGTTTCATTTCTGGTTGCCGACTTTACGACGGACCGGGATGGCCTGTCACAGGCGAGCATAGCATTCTCTGTCATTGTCACCCCGCAGGTGACTCTCCTGTTATAGTTTGTAGCCACGCCTCACTTGGGTAGGTAGCTGTTTTTTTTCGGGTTTTGTATTTTGTTGGTCACCCCCTCCAGGGGGCTGGCCCCAAAGGCACTTTCTCCTGGCTCAGGACTTGGGAGCTGGACGTCAGCTGCCATTTGACCCCATTGGCCAGATGCCTCCGTGTCACCTCCGGTCCTGGTCAGTCCCAGCATTGATTTCGGTTTCTTTGGAAGAAAGGCTTTTTCTGCTGGTGAATCACATGGTCCCCCCTTTCTTTCTCTGGACTTGTTATCTGGCCCTTCCGCCTCTGGAAGCCAAATTTATTCTCCTGCTGAGATGCGTGATCCTTTGCATTTTCCCCAGAATTCACTCGAATGCCCAAACTTCCTTCCTCCTGCCCCCACCTGCCAGAAACAGTGTGGGGTTCGCGGAGGGGCTGCGGCTTGGGGACACTTAGAGGCGCCCTTCCCTGGCCCTGGTCCCCCGTCGCCGTGCAGACCCAGGCCGTCCCTGTCTGGCTGCGTGTGCTGTGGCCTTCAGCACTGCCGCTGGGTGGCCGTTCGCTGCGTGTGCCCTGGGCGGCTTCGGGCAGTGCTGGCTGTCTCGGTGGAGACGCGTCCATGGGCGTGTCCGCCATCTCCCAGGCATCCCACCTACCGTCACCTTCAGCCTTTTTAAGTTCAAACCTCCTATCTCGAGTGACAACTGCCACCTTTCTGCAGAGTCCCTCCTGTGTGTCCCGGCTTGCGCCGTTTAGACACGTGGACATCTGCGGACAGGTGGTGTTTTTCCCGTCTGTGGTGTTTTTCTGCCCGTGGCGGAGAACCAGATCCTGTCCGTCCTGGGATGTCGGCCCCAGGAGCACAGTCCCAGAATAACACTTTAAAAAAATGTTTCTTTCCGTTGGAGTATTGCAAGTTCACGACTAATTTTCTAACGGTTGAATTTCTGCCTCCCACCCCACCCCCAGTGCCCGTGGGGCTTTCTGCGGTTTTCCCCGGGCAGCGACCAGTTCCGTTCGGATGCTGCTGTCCCAGTCTGCGGTGGCCTCTTCCGGTCGTGGTGTCTGATGCTCTGAGGCCGTGGTGTTCGTTCCCGTGTACGGAGGTCGGGCCTCATCAGGCGATTATCGTTTTCCGATTTGAACCGTTTGGTCTGAAAAGGCTACTTTTAAATATTACCAAGCGTATCCCCATTGTATCCACCCCGAATCTCTTTCCTGCATCCTATGGAAGAAAAATGGACTAGTTTGTAATGGTATTCAGATTCCCCGCCCCTTTATTTTTCTGTCGGATTTTCCTCCATTAAATTATTATTGTTTGTCGGAAAAGGTCGTGATGTCAGCTGGCTCTCGTTGAGCGTGGAAGGCAGGCACGGGTACGAGAGCTCCGTGTGAACTCACCTGCTGATCCTCGCAGACAGCGTCGCTATCCCCCTGGGGGGATAACAGGCTCACGGGGTCACGGCTGGTCGGGGACCCCCCCAGAATCAGGACCCGAGTGGTTGGAATTCTTTGCCCTCGGCCATCGCACCTCTAATGCAATAGCGTTCGAGATCGCTTTGAGTTGTCGTCATTATTTTTTTTAAGAATACGCTGGGAAACATCAATAATGTGCCACGAGAGTATTCTGTTCTAAGTGACGTAGATCCTTTTTATACATTTTTTATTGCGATGCAGTCGACATATGACATATTAGTTTCAGGTGAACAATGTAAGGATTTGATATTCGGGTAGGATTAGTTCTTTATTTTTATTTTGTTTATTTGTCCGTATGGTTGTGCCGTCAGTTTCTTAGGGGGGAAGGTTCCTCTGTGGGTACATAATTCTAGTTTTTTTCCTCCATCCTCGGTGACGTAATAATTTTTAACGATATTAAATGATTAGCAGGGTTTTAAAAGCACATGAAAAATGAGCTGTTTTACTTTATGAGAAAACGCGTCTGGCTGCTGGGTGGGAAGCAGACGAGAGGGAGCCCAGAAAAGGGGGTGGGAGGTTCAGAGACTATTTTAGGAGCCAGTCAGCAGATGGTGGCGCCAGGAGAGAAATGTGGGTATTTTCTGGTGAGATTTAGCGGTGAGCTCGCTTTTGGGGCGGAGGAGTGAGGATGAGGAGGGATCAGGGCGAGGCCCGCCGTGGGGTTCGAGCAGCAGGGTGTGGGGCGCCACTGACCCGGACGGGAAAGGCCGGGAGCTCTCGGGGCCCTGGTGAGAGAGGCTGGAAACGCGGACCCCCGACTGAGCCTTGTTAGTTCGGGGGTTTCCGTTAGCGACCTCGTGCAGGAGCCGAGCAGAAGCGGGGTGCGGGTGTGGGAAGCTCGAAGGGGCCGTGCGCGCTCCGGTTCATGCCCCAGAAGTGGGAATCCTCGGGGCGGGCCGGAGCTCAGGTTTCCCAGGGGCCGGGCACTCCTGGGAGAGCGTGGGGACCGAGGGCCGGAGGGCCGGAGGGCAGGGGCTCCGCGCCCGCCCCTCCCGGAGGGGACACATGCCTCAGCCCGTGGCGTGAGGCCCCGCGCGGGTGCCCACCGCGCTCTTGATGGAGCGGCCTGTGTCATTCGGGCGCGTTTGCACCTCGGGCCGGCGCCGTCGCGGGCTGTCCCTCTGCCCGGCTTCCCTCAGCGTCCCCGTGGTCCACAGGTGTCTGCGCTCCCTGGGGGGAACCCCCCTGGCCCCTCACCCCGGCCCTCATCCCGACTTACCGCGTTTCCCGTTCCACATGAACCCGCTGAGCACAGGGGCTCTGCTTCCTATCTCTGCGGTGGTGGCAAAGTGATCCCGCACGTTTATGGACTAAACAGTGCTTTTCAGTGTGTGTGTGTGGGGGGGGGGGTCAAGTCTGCACCCCCTCCGGGGACATTTGGTTGACACACCGAAGGGGTTGCTCCTGGCCCCTAGTGTGCAAATTGCAAAGGCCTTTCTCAAGTCAGAAGTACTTCTCAAATTCCTGTGAAAATGAATGTACGACTTAAGATTTATATGTTAAGTATAGCATTGATCAGATATAGTTTACATTTTCAAAACATCCGTATGATTGAATGCTCATTTTTAATTCTAAATACCACATTTTTTTTCTATTAGGAAACACAACATTGATAGCCAGGGACATTCAAACACCATATCAGTGCAAATTAATGAGTGAGCTTATCATTGCACGAAGGTCGGCATCACTTGGTCTTTAATGAGCCTACTGACGGACTCATCCCATTTACCCCAGTGCTCATGAAAAATGTGAATAGAATGGGAACTCCCATTACGACCATCGGCAATCGAAGAGACGAAGCGAATCCACATTTCCTGACCATGCTAAGCCTTCCTCGCCTAAGCCACCCACTCCATATTCTTTATGGGGAGCGGGGAGGGGAGGGAACCAGGGAATTGCAGGTGCCGGCTTTCTAAATAGTTTTCAAAGCGTTTAGGGCGGCAAAGACTTTCATTTTAGTGACCCCCGCCTCAAATCTGTCTCCAGCCCCGGCTCCTTGTCCACTTATTCGCTGTAGTACCGTCTGGATGATCCAGGCACTTGTCTGCCACGTCTCTGCCCTGTATGTCCCTCGTGGAAGGGGCACACAAAGAATTCGGCCCAGGAGCTCAAAGACACCAGAGCAGCTGAGTAAGGAATAGACAGTGGACCGGAAGGAAGTCGGAGCAGGCCCGGGAGAAGGCGTTTATTCTTGTTCATCTTACTTTGCAAGACAGAAGTGCAAGTCAGACTGTCTTTTTTTTTTTTTTAATTTTAAAAATTTGATGATTATTTCAACTATACAGGACATTAGTTGACATCTATATAGTTCATAAAACAATCCCCCAATTGCTCCCTCCCTCCCTGACCCTCCACCTACCAACGTATTGATGCTAAGTGCATTCCCTAGGCCGTGCTCCCCATCCCAGTGACCACCCATCAGCTACTAATTTGTACTTTTAACCCTCACCCCATTCTCCCAGCCCCCAACCCCTCTGTCCACTCAAATTGTCCACTATATTTGTGAGTCTGTTTTTGATTAGTTTGTTTGTTTTTTATTCCTTAGGTTCTATATATAACTGAAATCATATAGTGCTTATCTTTTTCTGTCTGACTTAAATACCTTCTAGGTCCATCAAAGCGATATCTTTTTCCATCCTCTTTCTTTTCATATGTAGGGATCTTGTTTTCTTATTTTTCAGCCACTCTATCTTTTGGTCAGAGCACTTAATTCTTTTCCATTTGAGGTACTTGTTGATAGGAATGTAGTTATTATCATTCTTTATTCCTGTTTTTGATATGTGTTTTTTCTTAAAGAAGTCCCTCCAACATTTCCTGTAATACTGGCTTGTTGGTGATAAATTCTTTTAGCTTATTTTTGTCTGGGAAGCTCTTTATCTGTCCTTCAACTCTAAATGATGGCTTTGCTGGATAAATTATTCTTGGTTGTATATCCCGGGTCATCATCCTGTCGAATATTTTTTTGCCAAGCCCTTCTGTCCTGCATAGTTTCTTTCGAGAAATCAGCTGCCAGTCTTATGGGTACTTCCTTATAAGTATCTGTTTTTCTCTTGCTACATTTAACATTCTTTCTTTGTATTTAACCTTTGGCATTTTAATTATGATGTGTCTTGGTGTGGGCCTCTTTGGATCCCTGATTTTTGTAATTCTCTGAGCTTTTTGAGGTTTTATGTCCATTTCCTTCACCAGGTTAGGGAAGTTTCCATCATTTTTTCTTCAAAAAGATGTTCAACATCTTGATTTGCTTCAGTTACGCTGATCAGATCGATATTTGGACCCTTAATAGTGTCCCATATGCTCCTTAAATTATTTTAAAATTCCGGGCATCTTATGTCTTGCCATTCTGATTGCGTGTCCTTGGCTTTCCCGTCCTCTAGATAGGGCATTTGATCCTTTTCTTTATTCACTTTGTTTATTCCTCTGTTTATTCTACTTAATATACTTCTCATCTCAGATAATGTGTTCCTCATTTCAGACCAGTTCCTTTTTATAATTTCCATTTCTGTTTTAATGTTTTTTTTTTTATCTCTTTGTTGAAGTTCTCACTAAATTTAACCATAAGTTCATTGAGCATCTTTATCACCAGTGTTTTGAACTCTGCATCTGTTAGATTGTTTGACTCCGTTATATCTGGATCTCTGTTCTGTTCCCTCATATGGTTTCTGCTTCTTTGTCTTCCCATTTTGGCTGCCTTTCCGTGTCTGTTTCTATGCACTAAGCAAAGCTCCTAAGTCTCCCGGTCTTATTAGTGTGGATTCGTGAAGTAGCTGACCAGTGGCGCAGTCCTGAGTGGGGTTCAGCTGGAGCACCTTACCCTGGAGGCTGCACGGCCTGCATCTGCCCTGACGGCCCGGGTCCCTACCCCAGACGGCCCTGGTCCCCACCCCGGGTGGCCCTCACAGCCAGAGGACACAGTTTGGCGCACAGCAGGAACTTCTCAGCTCTCCTCCATGGGGACAAAATGTCAAAAGCCAGTGAGCGTTATGTTTGGCAGATTAGTGCCTTATTCATGAGGCCACATGTTCTGAGTAAAAACACTTTCCAGACTCCTTGTGTGACCTTTGAGCAGGAAGCAAATATCATCTGCACTATAGGCGAAGCAGCCACTTGGGGGTGGTGCTGGCATCAGCAGCGAGCTGGGCTTCCTCGTTGAGGACCCCCAAGTCACGGGCTCACCGCTTGGTCCCACGCGGACTTGGGGGCCCCATGGCACAGAGATGCCACCTGACACCCCCGCTTGGTCTAGCCCAGCTCCTGAGAGACAAGGGCCGGCGTGGGGAAGGCAGCCCGGTATCTGTCCGTCACGACACGGTTTCCGGTCACAGAGGAGGGTGCCTGTCCCTCACGGCACGGGTCTAGTCACGGAGGCGCGGGTGGCCGCAGGGAAGGAGAAGCCTGTCCTAGAGGCTCAGAGGGGGAGATGGTTTCCCTCTGCCGTGACTGCCCGGAGGCCATTGACAGTTTTCCCATCGGGCGGTGAAGTGGCCGGGCGAGTGACCTTCAGCAAGCGGAGATGTGTGTCCTTTCAGCTCCGTGGCATGACCCGCTTCATGCGACAGTTTGTCATGTTCCAAATAAAAATAATCATTTCCAGAAGTCTTAAACTTAGTTTGTGAAAGTAGATCGAAGCAGTGTCTTTATGAAATACACATCACAAAGCGTGACCCCCGCCCCCCGGGACTGTCCTTTGTGTCCTTGTGCTGAAGCCCTCAGAAGTGGCTCGTCCTCACTGGATGCAGTGTTGTTTGTAGCCGGTCCCCACTCAGCGGGACTGCCGACCTCCCCAGGCTGCTCGGGAGGTGGCCGGGAGCGACCCGTCAGCGTGGAGTTAGAAACCAGCGTGTGAATGTGCTTAATGCCACTGAAACGTGCACTTAAACATGGCTAAAATGGTAAATTTTACATTACATTTTACCACAAGAAAGAAGTTGAAACGAGAAGAGCGGTGACTGGCGGGGAGCCGGAGCCGTGAGCCGAAGGGGACAGAGGGTCCCACGGGGAGGACACCGAAGGTCCGGGTGTCCCACCAACAGGCACTCACTCCTACGTGGCGCTCGATCCCAAGAGATCCAGCTTTGCGAGAGACGCTAATGACCACCCGTAATTGCTTAATTGGTAACCGCACGCTCTCCTCGTGACATTTTGTCACAAAGTTGGGTCACGTGCGTGATTATCCGAGTAGTTATCTTAATAACAGTTCAGGGAACAACATTTGGCTTTTCTTTGGTCAAAGATAGAATTTTGAAAAACGATGCCTTCGGTCGTTAACTAGAACGTGTTCAAATGGTCATGGAAACAAACAATTGTGATTTCTCTTACGACAGTATAGCGCTCTTTAAAATCTGAATATACTTTGTGTTGCAGGAGCGAGATCTGTGATATCAATTAGAAACAAATCTGAAATTGCTCACTGCAGCACAGTCCTCCCTAATCTCCCCTCCTCTTCCCTCCTCTGTGCCTGTGAGGACAGGGAGGCCTGGGGGGCCGGAGGTCTTCTGTCGACCGAGAATAATGCTGTCAGCAGTACAATGGCCTTGAGGTGACATCCCTGGCAGTGTGGAGTTGGAGGAACCTGAGCAGAGCTCAATTCCGTGGCTTGAAAGGGGGACCGGGGAGCGTGCTGCAGTCTGCTTGGGGCGTCTACCGGAGGGAGCGGTCTTTGGAGGGATTGCGAGGGCAGGGGCTTTGGGGGGATGGCGTGCCCTGGAGGGCATGGGGCAGCCTTTCCTCTTTCCCTGGACATCTTCAGTAAAACCTCCGTCTCCCACTGGCCTGGTGAGGTGTGTGTACTCTTTGGGGGTGCGACAAAGTGCCAAGCGGTTTTTCACAGAGCGGGAGACAGCAGCATGTTGTCACCTGGGCTGCGAGCTGGACGCTAATCTTCGCGTTCACTCCAAATTCTGACTTTTCGCCTTTGCAATTTCGCTGTCACCAAGCCGACGCCGTGGGCCATATTTGGAGCATAAACTAAGAAGTCACACATCTTCTCACGTGGCGAGTTCTCCCAGGGTCCTTGTGTGACATCTTCTCCCACCCTCTCTCCTCAAATGCTCCTCCCCGTGCCTTGGGGCTTCTTCCAGTTTATCTCTGATCTGATTCCAATGGAAGCTTCTCCATGGAAATGGAGCCCAGTGCTAATTAGATTAAGCCTCCGTAGCTGCCCCAGCAGGCGAAACCCCAAATCCTAGTGGTTTAATGAATCACAGTTTGTTTCACACTCCTAGTACGCGTCCCTCTCAGGTCGGCAAGCATCTCGTTCCACAGTGTCACCCGGGTCCCCAGGCTGAAGGGAGCGCTGTCATCTCGTAGAGGTGTAGGGAGCACATGCAGCATTTAGCGGGCGCTGACTCCCCGCCACCCCTAATGAAGCACTGTGAGGTTCTCACGGACGTTTGCTGGAATTTATTCCTTATCAGCTTTTTCAAACCCACTCTCTGGCTTAAATTTTTTAGCTCTGAAATATACAGACATGTTAAGAAAAAGTGTCGGGGGCGTCCGGCGTCTGCTGTCACTGTCTCATTTTTTTTTGCAACTTGTCCATATATCGTTTGAGGTTGTTCACAGCGTCTCATCAGAAGGCGCGCGTGTAAATGTGAACTCACCTGCTTCCAGGTAGGGACCCTGGCTTTGTCTGTCTATCACCCAGCTATGATCATGATCGTATTCAATCGTTCATTCGCTCTCTTATTAATTTGTATTTATTTGTGGACCTTTTTCCCCATGAAGTAAAAGCGGGTCGGCGGTGGAGAAAATTCTTCGCTTCAGCTCTTGCTTGCTATTGGTGGTTTTCCTTTCTGTGTTGGCTTTTTGCTGGGACAGTCCTCCTTCGGCGGAGGACTGTCAGGCAGGACCGGGGCCGGTCGTGCAGGGGCCACGTGGGGACAGATGGTGCTGGGCCCCCTGTCCTCAGGCCTCACGGTGTTCCAGGTCACAGCACAGACTAGACTCAGCGCTGGGTTTCTGAGATCCGTCACGGAGGTGGTGGCAGAAGGGTCTTGCTGTTGATCGAGGCAAGACTCATGTCCTGTATATCGTCTTGGGACACTCAGCTTCATCTCCATCCCCAAAGATAAGAAATTAGTTGAGGAAGGACCAGAGAGCCTGCAGTGGTCCATGGACCTGGGAGAGAACTAGGAAGCTGTGTGTATGTGTGTGTGCACGTGTGTGTCTGTGTGTGTGTGTGTCTGTGTGTGTGTTGGGGGTGTCCTACAGAGTGGGCCAGTTACATGGATTCCAGTGACTATTTTTGTTTCTTGAGAGGACTGGACAGAACTTAGCTGACCTTCACTATGATCTTCATGCTATTGACCCCAAGAAGGAATACATTCCCAGAAGGACTCCTTGGGGTCAGCTGGACCCGAATTCACAATCAGAGGCTGGCAGCCGTCGCTGGCAGGGGCCTCTCCTGCACTCTGCACATTAGGGAAAAGCCACAGACCGAGCCACCAGCCTCCCACACTGTATTCCTGCCGTCTGCACCCAACATTAGAGCAGTAGTCCTCAACCTTTGTGGCACCAGGGACCCGTGCTCCTGTGAGCATCTAACACCTGACGATCTGGGGCGGAGCTGAGGCGGTGATGCCGGCGCTGGGGAGCGGCCGCAGACGCAAATGAAGCTTCGCTCGCCCACCTGCCGCTCACCTCCTGCCGTGCGGCCCGGTTCCTAACGGGCCGTGGACCAATACCGCTCCACGGCCCGGGGTTTGGGACCCCGTTATAAGGGAATTCCTGGACTCATATATCGACCAATGGGCTGAGACCCGCCCTGCCCAGTTGGAGCTGCAGAGCTATAGCCTCATTTGCATATTTATCAGCCATTCAGCTCCATAAGGACCAATCAGAACACGCATGATTTCACCCAATCAAGACACTGCTATTTGGACAATTCAAAGTGAAAATTTAGGTTCTTCATTTGCATAAAAATGGGCCAGTGGAGGACGGGGGCAGGCGCTGTGTGTACGCAGGCCTCTCCTTTGTCTCTGAGAAGTCCGCTTTGGGTTCCCACTGGACGGTGCATTTTCCCGGTTTGCAACCTGAGCAAAGCTTCTCCTTTCACTGCATCCCAGCCTGGGGACCCCTGTTGGCATTGGATTGGTGGCACCGACCTTTTTCTTTGTCACTGCTGGCGATACCCCTCTTCCTTTCAGAAGCCGACCACCGTCCGTTCGTGCTCCTTGCCCGCATCGCCCCGCTGGGAAGCCCTCAGCCTGATGGTGTTGACCCAGTGGGACCGGGGAGGGACGGGGAGGGACATCACACGAACTGTCCTCCACCCCTCGTTCCCCTGTTCACAGGGCATCTCAAGGCCACCCTTGGCCTTTAGGAACAGATGCGCAGGAGGATGGGATCGGGCTGTGGGAGGGAGCGGGCAGGAAATGGGGAGGCTCGCAGAAATGGCCACTGGCTGTCCCGTGGGGTCCCTGCCGGCAAAGTGAATGTCGGTCATCAGCGCGACTAGTACCAGAGCCTGAGAAGCAAGGAAGACTTTTAAACAGAAAGGGCAGGAGCCCTTTTTTCTCAGGAAAAGTCATAAAGCGAGCGCCATTTGAAATCTTAGCCAATTTATGCTCCATAAATAGTCCAGAAGTGCTTTCGGATTTTAAACCAAAGGTAATACTGTAAACAAATGAATTTTTTCCCTTATTTTCTTGTCCTTAGGCTTTTCCTCCAAACGCCATGACTGTATTTTTTTACTGCAGTTCAGTGACTGTATTCTTCACAATAATCAAATTGGTCAGCTACCGCCTGCACCTCATGTTCGACAAAGGGGAGGCAGTTCCTCCGAGGCCCCCCAGGGAGGAGGAGAGGCCAGGCAGAGACGGAGAGGCCGACGGCGGACGCCCCGCCAATCACAAAATCCCCAGGTAACGTTTCCGGTTCATGCACCGGTTCGTGACTTAAATGTTTTTATTTTGATTAAACACGTTTTCTCACTCATTCGTTGTTTATGAAAACATGCCAGTTCGATCAGATGCAAATACGTGCATTTTTCTTACGTGCCGGTATGCACTTAAGCATCAGATTGATACCGGTAATTGAGATGGTTTAGCTGACTATTAATACGACCGTAACCCATGCTCTGGGATTCGTCGGCACCTGGCTTCACGCAGCGAAGTGTTTTATTCCGGTATTTTTACCCCGCCATCTCCGTGCTAAGCACGTGCCAGGGTATTTTCAAAAAGAACTTCCGTGTTTGTTAATATAATATTATTGTGTCAATATAATAAAGTCATGTTCTAATATGAAAGCGACAGATCGCATCCAATTGAAAGAGTCAGAGTCGCCCCCGCGTAAGCGTCGCCGCCACCGGTCACGCCCTTATCTCTGATGGCTCCTTAAGAGAACGTGTCTCATTTTAAAGACCCGTTTACGACTCCGCTCAGAAACGTAATTTGTGTACAACGATTATGACCAAGTGGAATGTAGGGGAAGAATTGGGGACGGACACTGAGCGGGGCGTAGGTCTGCTGGATGCCGTCACCGGCCTGTGTCTCTTGTGTTGGGTTGGCAGCACCCGGCCGGCCGTCGGCGGCAGGAAGGAGGAGGCCAGCCCCGAGCACTCTTCGCGCCCGCCCCGCGGCAGCCCCGGAGGGCACGGCGTCGGCTCCCGTCACTCCGCGGCGCTGCTGGTTAGTGGCCGGGTCCCTCGTGTTCCCGGTGTCCACTCCGCCTGGGACCGGAGTACGCAGTGGTGCGCGTGGGCGTGCTGGCCTCGTGCTTCTGGAGGATGACACCTCGGAGTGAGGACGGGGCCTTAGGGGAGGGCTCGGGCTGAACACGGGCCCTGTGCTGGGAGCACCCACTGGCCAGGGGACCCCTGTGCCGACCCCCACTGCCCCCTGCCCCGGCTCGCTGTGTCTGCAGCCAGCGCCTCCCCTCCGTGAATCACGCTCGTCTCCCGGGACGTCAGTAAATGACCTTCCTTCTAGATTCATTTCCCCGGGCCGTGTTCACTGTAGTAGAAAGTAGCACACTATTCCTTCTCCTCCGAAGTCGCCTCTTAAACGCTAAGCCCCCGTCATCGCGGTGGGCGCTCCGGGCTGGGTGTCCACACTCAGCCTTCATTTCTGCCGCTCGTTTTGTAGCCGCTGAAGCAGAGTGGACACTGTTGTCCCTGCCCCCCCTGCCGTGTAGAAGGCGGCGGTGCCGACTGCCTGGAAACGGAGCTCGGGCTCAGCCGTGCATTGATTTTCATCCTTTCTTTTCTTTAGGAGTTGCCGGCGCGGGAAACAGCGGAAGATCTCAAAGGTAGAGTGTTCGTTTTCATCGTTTAATATTTTATCCCAGCATCATCCTCAGTGCAGTGAAAAACGGTTTTTACGAAGCGATGCCAGCGGAATCGTTGAAAATGAGAATTATGCCTGAGATAAGTTATATTTTAACTTCGTTTCTTTTACTCTTTTAAAAAATTTTTCTTTTTCAATTAAAGTCGACATCCGGTTTTATGTTATATTAGTTTCAGGTGCGCGGCATAGTGGTTAGACATTTATATAATTTATGAAGCGATGCCCCGGCGTAGCCTCGCACCCACCTGGCACTACACGTGGTTATTGCAATGTGGCCGACTGTATTCCTGGTGCTCTCTCTACTCTGCGTCTCATGACTGTCTTGTAACTACCAGCTTGTACTTTTCATCCCTTCCCCGCTTTCCACCCAGCTCCCCAGCGCCCCCCCATCTGGCAATCACCAGTTCATTCTCTGTATCCCTGAGTCTGCTTCCGTTTTGTCTGTTAGTTGATTCATTTCTTTTACTCTTCATTTTAATTCTTTCTCATCAGGATTTGTGTATCATGGCTGCATTAAAACTGTGATATTTCACTGGTTATATTTTATTATCTTTTTTCTAGTGGGTGCCTCATTTCCTATGTCTCGTAATAGCGAATGTAACAGAAGAAATTTATTAACGTACAAACTTTATTATAGTACATTGAAAAATGACAGAGGAAATCATGTCACATTTTGTATCTTTCAAGGTCCAGATTTTGTTTCCGGGCACTTTCTTTTAACCTTTTACATTTTTGTTTTCCTTCTTTACTAAGATGGCATTTAATTGTCTTATGATTACCCTCAGAAGACTTAGAAAAGAACTTTTGGAGGCCTGCACTACTATCCTCTTCTGTTCTCTGCATTTTTTTCCCCAATACTACTACAAAGAGAAATTCATGATCTATTTAAATTTTGAAAATAGCGTAAAATTTTATTTTCTGGAAAATAGCTGAAATTAGCACTATGGCCCTGAAAACCTGAAACGAAGCCTCTTTTTTCGTCACTCAGCTACATTTCACGGATAATAATATATAAAGGATGATCCAAATTCCTTTTTCTATACTACTACTACTGAAATGAAAGGCACATTAGTCAGGCTTCAGATATGTTAGTTACACACACATTTTCAAATCGGCGTGTCACACACAGACAAATGCATTTTCCTCATATTCAGTCACAGATTCTTCCAGGCCAGGCGTGCGGTTGCTGTTAATGCCCCTACGTTCCTTTCAACATCTGTTCTGGCCTTTAAACTTCACCGTTTCAGTTTAAACAATTCCTTCCTTCTTTCCATGTACTAGGAATTCTGGTCGGGGCTTTGCGTGTTTCATCCAGTCCGAGTCACAACAAGTAAAATGTACAGGTGGCGTGTAGAGCCACACCTGACCACCGCAGCCAGCGTCTTAGCAACACTGTGCTAACGCTATCTGTGTTTTTCCTTAGACCAGTCTCTTAACACGCCATCCTATTGTCCAATTCCTTTGTTGTTGTTGTTGTTAAAAGCCACAATGTCTTTCTTAACAACTTAACTGAGAAATAATTCAGATGCCATGCGATTCACTCGTTTAAGATGTGTAATTCAGCGGTTTTTAGTTTATTCTCAGAGTCATATATCCATCATCACAGTCAATTTTAGAATATTTTTATTAACTTGGAAAGAAACCCAAGCCACGTGGCCATTACCCCTCAACTTCCCATCTCCTTCAGCCCTAGGAAACCACTAATGTCTTTCTGTCTATCGATTTACCTATTCTGGACATTTCATGGAAAGGGAATCATAAAATATGTGGTTCTTCAGCTTTCTTCAATTAGTATAACACTTGAAGATTCATCCGTACTGTAGCATATGTCAGTACTTCATTCCTTTTTATTGCCAAATAATATTCTATCGGATGGACGGACGACATCGCGTTCATCCGTTTACCAGTGGATGAACTTGTGGGTCGTTTGCACTTGTTGGGTGTTGTGCCTGACGCTGCAAAGAATATTCATGGGCAGGTGTTCGTGCAGACATGTGTTTTCACTCTCCTGGTTACATACCTAGGAGCGGAATTGCTGGGCCACGTGGCAACTCTGTGTTTAACCATTGCAACAACTGCCAGACCGTTTTAGGAAGCAGGTGCATCATTTTTCATTCCTGCCATCAGTGTACGAGGGTCTCAGTTTCTCGGTGTCCCTGACAACGCTCGTTTTTGTCCATATATTTTTATAAGGTGGGGCGAAGTGGCATCTCATTGTGGTCGTGATTTGCATTTCTCTGATGAATAATGATTTTGATGTTTTCCAATGTTGTCTGACTCATGAGGTTGATTTTGATGTTGATAAATGTCTATTTGAGTTCCAGTTTTTAATTGGGTTGTCTTTTTATTGGTGAGTTATAAGAGTTCTTTATATGTTTTGGATACAAGTGCCTTATCAGATACATTTGCAAATATCTTCTCCCATTCTGTGGGTTGTCTTGTCACTTTCTTTGTGGGGTCCTTCGAAGCATAAAAGGTCTTCATTTTCATGAAGTCTCCTTTATTTATTGTTTATTTTTGTTTGTTTGTTTGGGCTTTTGGTGTCATATATAAGAAACCATTGCCAAATCCAGAGCCAGGAAGATTTATTCCTATTTTCTTCTAAGAGTTTTATAGTTTTAGCTTTTCTCTTCAGCTGCATGATCCATGTTGAGTTAATTTTTGCGTGCGATGTGAGGCAGGGGTCCAGCCTGATTCTGTCGCTGATGTTTATTCAGTTGTTCCAGGGCCATTTGTTGAAAAGACTGTTTCTTTTCCCCATTCGCTTGTCCTGGCACCCTTGTTGAAAATCAGTTGGCCATACATGGAAGGGTTTATTTTTGGACTTTCAATTCTATTCTTTTGATCTATATATCTATTCTTACGCCGGTATCATACAATCTTGATGATTGTAGCTGTGTAAAAAGTCTGGAAATTGGGAACTGTGAGTCCTCTGTTTTTATTTTGGCTCTTCTGGGTCCCTTACACTTCCATGTGAACTACGAATTTCTGGGTGGCTGGGATATTGACAAGGAGCGTGTTGACCGTGTAGGTAAATTTGGGGAGAATGGCCATCTTAAGGTTTCCAGTCCATGAACATGGGATGTCTTCCCGCTTATTTCAATCTTCTTTGATTTTTTTTTGACAATGTTTTATAGTCTTCAGTGTACAAGGTCTTGCACTTCTTTGTTAAATTTATTCCTAAGTATTTCATTTTTTAGGTGCTGTTATAACTGGAATCGTAGCCTTAATTTTATTTCACATTGTTCATTACTCGCGTATAAAATATAATGGAGTTTTCCACATTGATTTTACATTGCGCAAACTTCCTGAATGTTTTTATTAGTTTGTTTTTGTGAATGTTTATTAGTTTGAGAATGTTTTTGGTGAATTCTTTAGAATTTTCTATGTACGAAACGATGTCTATGAATAGAAATCCTTTGCTTTTCCCTTTCTATTCTAGTTACCTTCTATTTCTTTTTCTTGATTAATTTCTCTGGCTAGAATTTCCAGTACAATGTGGTCAGAAGTGCCGAGAGTGGACGTCATTGCCTTGTTTCTGACCTTCGGGAGAAAGCATTCCGTCTTTCACCGTTAACTATGACGTCAGCTTTGGGCGTTTCACAAATAGTCTGTGTCAAGTTCAGGACATTCTCTCCTCATCTAGTTTGTTCACGTTTTTTCATGAAAGGGCGTTGGGTTTTTACAAAATCCTCTTTATGTACCTATTACGTGATCCTGTAGTTCTGTCACAGGGCCTTTCTCGATATTTTTTTTTCCTAGTCATGTAGTATGTTTTTACAGTTAAAGGATCAAGGACAGAAGCCAGATGACTGACTATATTCAGTTAGATTTCACTGTTCAGCCATATCTTGCTAGAGTCACTTTAGGCTGACTTCTCTGAGTTTTCCAAGTCGGAAGCTAATTCTTACCGTTTTCCCTTGGGGTGGAGCAGGCACCGAGATGTGACGGGCTAACAGATTCACAAAAGGGCCGTTTACAGGCCACGGTGCGGCTGTTCACCTCCACACGACACATCGCGGACGACCGGCTTTCCTCTCGGCTTTCGTAACAGCGCGTTGTCTGGGATTTTTCCTTCTCAGGTCCTTTGATGGATCCTGCTCTGTCGCTGGATGGCTAAAGGCCGGAGGGCCCCTGGCCTCGGCCTCGGGCCCCTTTCGCTTCCCCAGAGAGCAGCCCTCCCTCGGCGATCTCGCACCTGGCTTAAAGACCATCCCTGCGTGGATGGCGCGTAGCTCTGTTTCCCCCGTGTGGACCCGTCTCGGACTTCGGCCCCAGGCGTCTAGCTCCTTGCAATCCTTCCTCCTGGATGAGCTGAATGGTACGCACAGCGAATGGTGCCACCCATGGAGGTCTCGGTCGCCTCGTCCGAGTCCGCACCTGCCCTGGGTCTGTCCTGATCCGCAGACGGTCCCGCCGCCAGAGCTCCAGCATCCAGGAGTCTCGCTTGTTCGTTCCCTCCTCACTCTTAGCTTCTTCCTCCCGTCAGCGGCCCCGTCACTCTGCCCCCAAACGTGGCTCGAACGCGTCTCTTCCCGCGTGCCCACGCCTGCCCTAGGCCAGGGCGCTGCTGCGCTCCAGTGACGGTGGCCTCCTCGCTGGTGCCCCTTGCTCTGCCTGTCCACAGTCTAGCCCTCATGCAGCGGCCCATTACTTTTAAAAACTGATTTCAGATCATGGGCCTCCCCGCAGCGCCACCCCCTGCCACTCAGAGATTCCCGCCTGGTTCCCATTATTCTTAGCACGAAACCCAGGCTCCTGACCTTGGCTCGCAAACCCGTCTGTGTGGACCCCGCCCGCCTCGCGGTCTCTCCCTTTCGCTCCAGCTTCATGGATGTTTCTTCTGTTCCTCAAACCTGTCATGCGCGTTCCCACCGCAGGGTCTCTGCATTAAATGCGTTCTTTTGTTTTTGCTTTTTTTTTTTAAACTAGAGAACCCTTTCATCTGGTTTGTCAGGAAATGGCCCGAATTCCTGCCAATCTGCGGGGCCAGAATTGTGAGGTGGGGGCAGGGTAATGAAGTGATTCGAATGCATTAAGGGATGTGTTTTTCGGTCCAACCCAAGACCCTTTCCTCAGGCCCTGCCTGGTGGTCGGGTTTCTCCTGCGATGTTTCTATTCATTTTCAACAAGTGCGCTTTATGTCGGGTGGTCACGGAAAGCGTCTCTGACGAGACACTGGGCTCTGAGTGACAGAGTGACATGTACTCGTACGTGAGAGCGTGAGGCCGGGTCAGACCAGGCTCAGAGCTCCGGCTCCGGCCTCAGCTTCGTCAGCAGCCTGGTGACCGGGGACAGGTCCCCCGGCCCTCTCGTTCCTCCTGGTCCGTGTAACGGGACCTGCCCTGTCTGGTGGGGTGACCTGCATGGGTCAATGGTGTTCACTGTCATCGTCCATGTCCCAGAGCACGGCTAAGGCGACATCCTCGTTTTCTTGAGGAAGCGACGCGGGTGAAATATGTGTGTTTTTCTAGAGCTGTAAAATCTAGTTGGGAAGAAATGTAAACGTGCGTAAATAAAGCTACGGTTTAAGCAGTGTGTGGCGAGCGAAGTTAAGTGTTACAGGCGTCGATCGCGCGGGGAATCAAGGAGAGGGCTTGTTTCTGGTTCACGCGATCAGGGGGGGCTCGCGTTCGGGGAGGGACACAGCGAGCAAGGCCTCGGACGGGTCCCCGGGGGAGGGCGGCGCCGGGCTGAGGCCCTGCGGTAGCAGAGAGGCCTTCTCGGATGGCAGGTAGGGGAGGGTCTTGGTTCTTTCTACCCGTGTCCCCCGGAGGGCGGAGGACAGTATGGACCCCTGCCTGCTCCAGGCCCCTGCCCCCTGAGTCCCCCGGGTCAGAGGATGAACTGGCATACCACAACGGTCCATTAAAAAAAAATAACATTATCTTAAAAATGTTTTTCATCCTTGTTCACGATCTGCCCATTTGCTCTGATAATAAAGCAACGTTGTATGTGACTTCGAGGGCCGTATTATTATTTTTTCCTGCAGTATTTGAGTAAGCGAGAGGTTGCTCATCCTGTTTTCCCCGTGGCTCTGCAGACCCTCAGATAATGAACGCTCCCCTCGGCCTCCCCGAGGCTGACCTGGAGGCATTGAGCCATCCAACGGCCCTGGGCTAGGGGAGGAAATAAACAAGAGGACCCCAAGGTTTCAAGCCTAAGACCCTGGGAAGGGCAGGCTCGCTGACGGGGACGGGGACGCGGGACAAGGGCAGAGCGCGCCGTCGGCCACCCGCCTCAGCACACACTGTTGCAGGTGCAGTGTTTAATGTTCTGAAAACGTACGCGTCACGTCAGAAGTGTGAGTTTACCACGGTCCTTGGGTCAAGGCCCCGGCGAGCCCGTTGCCAGTTCCTGGGCAAGTACTTTCCTGGTCCATACGCACAGATCCCACCGGCCTTAGGGAATGGCGTGATCATTGCCACTTTTTGATAAGGAGGCTGAGGTTAGAGCAGCGATGTTCAGCCGAGCGGTTTGCTCCCGGAGACACCTGGCAGGGTCTGGAGCATTCTTCCTTGTGGGGACTGAGGGCGGAGCTGTGATGCCATCCAGTGGGTGGAGGCCATGCAAGCTGCTAGACACCCCACAGTGCTCGGGCGACAACGTCACCTCGCCACAGCTGAGACCAGCTGAGACATCTCGGTTTAGGGGGACGCAGTGACTGTCCCCCAGTAATAAGGCCAGTAAGTAGCAGGGCAGCAAACTTTCCCACTGCGAGGCCCAGACGTGGTGCCCAGCCTGCCCCCCGAGGCCACGGGACAGTAAGAGCTACACATCTGACTCTGTTTCGAACACGGAGACTTCGAGAACAGTCTCCCCGAGGGGGCGACATTGTTGGGATAAGCGTCCAGCCATGCTGGCTGCTGGCGCCCATGCGGTTCTGTGGTGATGAGGTCTCCCTCCGGCCGTTTCGGACGCTAACGACGCTGCTCTCCTCGTTCGTTTCAGGTGTCGTTCTGTCGGAGGAGCAGCCTGGGGCCCTGGCGTCATCTCCCTCACCTGCTTCTGAGGCTCACGTGCTGGAAAGCACGGCCCCCGCGGCGAGACCGACTAAACCGGCGGCGGCAGAGGAAAGCGGCAGAGGGAGGGGAGGAGGCGGCGAGGCGCGGCCCCCTCCCCGCCACAGGTCTGACGGTGGCCTGGTGGATAAGGGCGCCTTGAAAAAGCGGCCACACCTGTCCTTGTCCCAGTATGACTTACTAGAAACCGACGTCTCCTTCCAGCCGTGGGGGAGCGAACGTTCAGTCCTGGTTCCGGAGCCCATGGGGGGTGCCCAGGGCCCCCCAGGGGAGCAGATGCAGGGCAGGTCACCTCAGGACAGCCCAAGCAGTAGCTGCCCTCACTGTGACACGGTTGTCCCCAAACCTGAGCACGAGCTGGTGGAAGCTGCCCGGCAGGTGGACCCTCCCTCAACCCAGGCAGCGGACCCCTCAGACAGCGAGGTGGCCGTCACTCTTTGCGATGCCTCTCACCCGGGAGAGCCGCCGAGTCTGCAGGAGCCCATCAGAATCGTCATCACCATGAGCAGCACCCCGAGCTCCATGACCGACGGGGAAAGCTCGCTGCCCCCGAGGGCGCTGGGCCCCAAGTCCACGGGTGTGAGGCCGGGTGCTGCGCCAGGCCCCCCCGGGGCGGCCAGGCCCGCACGCACCGAGCAGGTGACAGTCCCCGTCATCACCCTCGAGCTGCCTGGGGGTGGCGGAGGAGGCACGTGTCCCGGAGGCCGCGGGGGTCGGAGGACTGCAGAGAGGCGGGCGGCGGAGGCGCCCTCCACCCAGCGTTCCGGCCGGGAGTCGGGGGATGGGGGACATGCCACCACGAGCCTCAGCGCCTCCCCGAGAGACCCCTGTGAACCCGCGGCCCGGCTCCCAGCCCGCGCCAGCCATGAGCAGGGGCCCCCCCGGGGCCGTAGCGTGGACACCGGGACCGACGCCGTCTTCAGCGAAAGTTCCGCAGGAGTTATCAGCGGTAAAGAGAAAGCAATGCCAACTTCCAAGTCTGACCTGGAGGCCAAGGAGGGCCAGACCCCCAACGAATCCAACTTCCTGGAGTTCGTCTCCCTGCTGGAATCCGTCGGTGGCGCCAAGGTGGCGGGGTCCAGCCAGAGGGGTGGCCCAGCGGAGCCGGACGGGGACAGCGGGCTCCCCAGAGGTAGGGTGGCACGCCGGCTCCGTCCTGACGATGCGGGGCGAGGACGCGGCCTTCGCCGTTGCCTCTGGGACGTGGTTCTGCGGGGGGCGCACGCTGGGGGGCTTGTTCGCCGCTTGGCACTGTCAGTCACCGGTATTTGGCCCTGTCACTGAATGTGCCGACCCTGAGCACGGGGCGAGCGTGTGTTAACACTGGCCGGCTCCGCCAGCGAGCTCACGGCACAGGAGGAAACGTGTCACCCCGAGAAGGGGTCTTGTTTATTTCCAAAGAGTGAGCAGCTGTGTTTTACCACGGCGACGAGAACTCACGACAGACGTCCCTCTCCCTTTACAGAGAGGCGCATTCTGGGACAGCTGATCGTAAAGCGAGTCTCTGCTGAGCGAATCCACTTTTCTGCTGAATTTCGTTCTCAAATCCTGTAATCAGGATTCCCTGATGGTCCCATGTTATGCGCACAATTACAACGAACACACAGCTCTCACCTTATGCCGGCCGCTGTCCTGCCATGTCCCTCCGTTAACGGGTGACCGCGTGTTGCGCTTTGCCCGAGAGGGGGCCCGTCTACCCTTGTTTCTCCAACGTAATTATGTCGTGGTGCCGCCTCACTCCAGGGCGCTCCCGTTTTGAACCGTAAATCCTACGCTCATCCGCGTGCTAACTCCTTCCTCCGCGTGTAGCCCTGGGTCCGGGCCCTGCCGTCTGTCCTCTTTTGCAGACGGAGCTCAGGTGTCTTCCCCGACTTCCCCTGCTGGTCCAGTTCGCGTCGGAGGTACCCACACCGAGCGAGCCGTGACCCCAGGCGGTGTGGCTCCAGGGCCAGCGCCCATGAAAAGTAAATGCCATTTCCCGCGTGAATACGGGTTCGCTTGTTTTCGGGTTACTTGCTCCCCCTGGGCCTCAGACTCCTCAGTGGTAAACGGTGTTGCTGGACTAGAGTTTTGCCGAGTCGTCTCACGTTTGGGGTCCCCGTTTCCGTGGTTTTCGAGTACATCACAGCTGCGTGCCCCTCTGGTGACGTCGTGGCCGTGCGGTGGCACTGCTTGCTGGAGGTCATGGTCGCCCCTGGCTGCTTCGTCCCCGTAGGCTGGGCCGCTGGCCGTGCTCTGCTCGCGGGGGCAGCCGGGCCCCCTCTGGCTCCATCGCCAGCTCCCAGGAGTTTGCGCTTCCCACGCTCCGCCTGAAGGATTGCCAGGCTAGCCCATTGGTCCACTCTTGTTGGAAAATTCATTAAGTTTAACTATTCGAATTATGTTACGTGAGTGCGTTCTCCATTTTACTCTGGGTATATCTAAGATTCAGTATATAGTGTGATCGGAACAGGAAAGATTCAATTCACCTTTTTAACAGACGTGAGCTGCGTAAGGAAAGCATCGCTCACTTTGACGTCAAAATCTTTCTGGTACGAGACTTGGGCGTTCATCATCTACTTAGTATCAGGATTCATTCTTCTAAACCAGCACCGTCCAGAGAACTTTCTCCGGTGACGAGAATGCGCCCTACATTCTGTCCAGAACAGTAGCCACTAGCCACGTGTACCTGTTAAATACTGGACATGGGGACTGTGGGGCTGCGACACTGAATTTTTAGTTCTATTGAATTTTAGCTCATTTAAATAGCCACACGGGGCCGCTGGTTCCCGTGCTGGACAGCGCCGGTCCAGGCGGCTCTGGCTTCCAGGAGGCCATGTGCAGGGTGGACGGTGGACAGCGCTCTGGCCTTGGAACCTACTGGCCCAAGGCCAGACTTGGGTTTGCAGCACCAGCTGGGGGAGCCTGGACAGCTTGCCAAATCCATCCGGGGCGCGGTTTCTTCAATTCAGTAGGAATAAGCATATGTTGCAGATTTAGTCAATCAGAAAAATATGGGGAAAGCCTTGCTACCTGATCCACTTCAGCCGTTTACTCTGATTTTCCGCTCGGGCCATCTGTGAGGTTTATTTGGTTTGTTAACTTAAATTTCTGCTCTTCTTGAATTTTTTGGCCAGCCACGTTCAGTCAGAACAGTGTCGGTTTAGAAATCCGGGGGCGCTAGAGGAGGCGTGGGCGCCCTGAGCGCATCTCTGGACCGGTGTGCGCTCGGTCGTCGGGGGCCTGCCAGCTCGGCAGGGCCGGAGGCGTGGGACGGGCTCGTACACAGTTCCAGGAGGGGCCGCAGGCTCGTAAGGGACGAGGGAAAGAGGAGAAAGTTCTGGAAGATAGTCGGTGCCAACGGCGGCAGATCAGATGGCTTTCCGGTGGCGCCTTACATCTTAGAGGTCGCAAATGTCCCCTCGCTCCTTTACTACGGAGTAATTCGTCCTTCATTGTAATCTAAAAGCCCCATTTGGTGTGTATTTACGCAAAGACGTGACAGCATTTGGGGGCGTCGGTGGCCTAGAGAACATCCCCTAATCTTTCTCCCATTTGAGGGGTTCATGACGGTGACGGTGTGAGACTCCCCACTTCCCTCTGCGCTCCGGTTTCCCACCCAGGCCGTCTCCCCGGGGGTGTCCTGAAGTTCAAGGCTATGGAAAACCCCACACTCCTCGACAGGCTTCAGAACCATGGTTAGGTTTGGTTTTGCTACAGCTTCATGTTACTTTGTGGAAATAAAGGCCAGTCACATGAGAAGCGAACGCTGTTAGGACGCAGCCCTGGGGAGCGGGGTGGCGGCCACACCGCCCGCGCCTGGCAGAGACTCAGAGGCAGGCAGAGGAGCGAGGGCTTTGTCGTGGAAAGACTGGAAGGTTCCGGGTGCGCTCCGACTGGAAGCGGTGTGCCTGGGGGAGGGGAGGCCGCTCACGGGCGCATCCTCTGCGGGTGGCCGGGCGCATAGGCTCTCCCGGCGGGAGCAGAGATGGGAACGGGGCTGTCGGTTACTGATCTGGTCCTCGCCTTCGGGGGCCGATCGTGTGAGGCTTATCGTGTGGCCTCCGGGACCGTTTGCTAGAAACAGCAGACTGACTTCCTGCGGGTCTGCCTTGGGCGGCGCGTGCTGGCTTCCTGGGCTGGTTACCGTAGACAGCGGGTTGGAATTCGGGGTGTTTGCCGTGGATCGTGGGTCAGAGTTCTATTCTCATATGTATTGCTTTGCCATCGTCCATCTGGATAGTCAGTCTCTTCTAGACTTTCTAGGAAAATAATTATGAATTTATGTAGAGATGTTATTGAAGAATTATCTATAGTGCAGAAGAACCGAAATAACTTAAATTTATAACGATGGGGTCTAGTTCAATAAATTATATGGTTTCGATGAACTATTATATAACTGCCATTTTTGGATGATATAGAAGAATGTTTAATGTCATTAAATATTTTTAATACTTTAGGATAAATATAACGGTTATAAGACAATAGCTGTATTATGACCTAATTTTTGTAAAATAATGTGTGTGCCTAGAAAGACAGACTGGTGTGGTGTGGATCACACTGGCTCCTACACGAGCTTGGCGGGGTCAAGAGCGATTCAAGACTTCTTTTCTTTCATCCAGTCTTAAGTTATATAAAATTAATGTAGACATTTTTATGAGCAGAAAATTCCTATAAATGTATTTTTAAGGAGAAAAGGAGAAAACGTATATGTCTGTTGACACATATGAGCAGCGTGCCCATTCAGGGGAAGGAGACACCGAGGTAGGAAGAGGTGTGAACAAATGGTCAAAACCCACGTGGTGCGAAGGTGCAGAGCTGAGTAATCGTGCATCCCGCGGCTCGCTGTGTGACGGTCACCGCGGCTCACTGTGTGATGCGGCCACTGTGGCTCGCTGCGTGACAGTCACCGCGGCTCGCTGCGTGACAGTCACCGTGGCTCACTGTGTGACGCGGCAACTGGCTAGAGCTCTCTGTCGTGATAGCGCTTGCTCACAGATGTGTTCCTTAAAACCCGAAAACGTCCGTCTCGACAAGCTGCCAGGTGAGACGCAAACGTTCTGTGCCGGGGAGCCCTGCAGGAGCTTCGCGGGTGTGGGGAACCCAAAGCCAGCGCGCTCGCCCGTTTCTCATCTGAGGGCGGGAGGCTCCGTTGCAGACTGGAGGGCGAGGCTCAGACGCGGGAGCCTCGGCTCCCCTGCCTGTGGCCGAGGTGGCCCTCGACGCCTCTCCGAGCGGCAGGTCTGGGAGGGTCTGTGGCTGCACACCGCTCGGCCCTGTGCTTCTCACAGGCAGACGCTTTCTGAGGAGAAGGTGGCTGGTGGTGCCTTTGGTCATGGGGACACAGTAGTCATCGTGACCTCAAACGTGGGCGCTGGAGTTTGTCCTCAGACAAGAGGCCTGATCCTTAGGCGCAGATTCTATGGTGCATGATGGCGGAAGCTAAGACTTTTTTTTTCTGTCCATCATGTAAAGAGGCTTCTAAAAACTCTCAAAAACAATCCGTACCTGTCGATCTTGGAATTCTCGCTCACCTTAAGGTCTCTGGGGCAAGGAGCAGGTGTAGCGTGTCACCGTGTCCCCCATGGTGCCGGGCGGGCAGCCGAGGTCGGCTCTACGGCCACTTTACAAAGCGGCCAATTCGCCGTTAGCCTGAAGATTTAGATTTGAAGAATGAGTGAGCGGGAGAGATTGATAAGATTTCAAAATGGTAAATGGGATCTTGCTCCAAAATAGCCAGGGCTGTGCGTGTGATCTTTTTTATCCGATGCTGTCCATTTATAACTAATGAACCTTTCAGGCCTAAGTAATCTGAACGGTGCTTCTCAGCGGACTTAGTCACAGGAGTCCCTGAACCCATACGTGAGGTGGATGGTGCTCGAAGATATCTAGATAGCATGTCCCCGACACACACACACACACATACACACACCACGCTGCCTTTTACACACACACTTCGTTCTCAAATATACACAGGTACTTCCGCGGCTAGTAAAATGAAGATTTTTTTAGATGCATTCTGAATTCACAGGCGCGATTTAGATTTTCTATCTAGTCTCGTTTCAGTTTTGGTAACTTATTTCCAAGTGCGTTCACTTTAATTTCCTAATTTAATATTATATTAACACACAGAGCAATGTTTTCCAGGTAACCGCTCCCCGGAGAAGGAGGCAATCCTAGAAGGCGAGAGGCCCAGCGGACCCGGTTCCAAGCAAGGAACACCGGACGTGCCGAGTCGGAACCACGCCGGCACCGGCCCAGGGGTCGCCGAGCCTGCCAGGATCACGGCCCTGTGAGGATCATGTGCTCCTTTAGCTTCGCTTCGGTGCAAAGCCTGCGGCATCCTCGCTGACTGGCTGCTGCTTCGAGTGCTTTGCCGAGGAGGAGGAGGAGTTTCTAACAATTTTCGTCCCTTGTGTCTGTGTTAAGTTTCCAGGGCAGCAGACAAAGACAGATAATCTACAGGGTGACTTCCCAACAAGACAGCTCAGTGTTGCAAGTCATCAGCGGGCCCGAGACGTCCGTGCAAGATGAGATGCCCGCAGAGGCCGTGCACGTCTTCATCGATGGACACGGTGAGTGCTCAGAGCCCTTCATGACGAGGAGGAAGGGGCGACATGGGCAGCTGCCGCAGGCTTCCGCAGGACCTCCGGCCCAGGTGCCAGGCTTTGGGGCAGGACGATGTAGGCCTACGGCTGTTCGCACGCAGCGTCCTCAGAGCAGAGAGCGTGCCCTCCGGCCCCGGGGCCTTTGCGCACATCGTGCCCGTAGCCCACAGGGTGCCTTTCACCCTTGGGATCGCTGCTCTGCAGACGCTTCTGCAAGAAAACCTTTCCTGACCTCCAGGAGTCATCGGCCGGCTCTCTCTTTGATACTGTTACAGCTTGTAAATCCTTTATCGACTTACAATTATTTGATTAATGACATTTCCCCATTCACAGTTACAAACTTCAGAAAGGCAGTGGCCAGCACCTAGTAAATATTTTTTGGATGTATGTTGAAATATGGTCTTGATATGGGGAAGGGAGGGGGAAGGAGAGGGGAGGGGAGAGGGGAGGGAAAGTCATTAAGAGGCAAGTCAAAGTTCTGTAGACAAGGGATGTAGGTCCTAGATTTTGAAGGATGGGTCTTGGCTTGAGTCCCTTATGAGCAATGAATACTTGTTACTTTAGCCTCACGAAGATCCTGGTTTGAATAGTGCATCGCATGGCACCTGGTCTACAGATGAGTAGTGTGTAGTTTGACATGCAGAAATCTAGTATTTACATCGCGAGGCCCGGCGGTGGCAGTCACATCGCGGCCTGCAGAGGGGCAGTGCCGGTCATCGTGACATTTCTGCTGGTGGGAGGGACCTTCAGGTTGAGGTCCAGTGCTCCAGCTCCGTCCCCTGCTCCCAACAGACGAGGCTAATTACATCCCGTGTCACCTGAAGGAGGTGCTCCTGAAATCTCTCCTGGGAGAGACCGTTTACATTTATAACGTGAACTGATTTTCACACCTCGACACCCTGAGCCTCTTTAGCAGACTAATGTACCTGCAGATGAATTCCATCTCTTGCCGTTCCTCGTTCCCAGGCTGACTCAGCAGTCAGGGCGCCCTGCACCGCTCAGCCGCAGATTCGAAGGTGGGGCTGTCCTACGTGCTCCTCCGAGCAGAACCACACGCTTAATAAGCCTCTTCGAAAAACCCAGTTTCTGCACACACAGAGCACACGGACACACGAAGAGAATATGTAAGAGCGAATTAAGAGATGTTGCACGTGAATCGGTCAAAGCAAGGAAGTCGGAAGTAGCTAAGGCAGACTTGTCCAAGAGTCATCATAGGAGCGAGGAGGAGGCTGGCACACGTCCTCTGAGTTAAGGAGAAGTGTGAAGAACAGACCGAGATGGCTAGTGGTTTTGTTAGAACAGTTCAGAACGGGTCCCCTGTAACTTGCAAAAAGCCGAAATGACGGTAAACGGAGAGTTGTCTCGTGTTCTCTGCTGAAATCCTGTGGTTTTGTAGGGGAAATTCGATCCTGTTATTTAAAGTCTGCCAATCAGACGGAAGGCCCTGTCCAGCGTCAGCCATCAAATTGCGACGGCTTCTCCCAGGCCGGGTAAGTGAGCCATTTCCAGGTCCGGGAGCCGTGGCGTTGCTGGGGGACACGCGACCCGTCTGACCGCAGAGGGAGCGGTGACCCCGGTGCAGAACAGACGCGTCGATTCGTGTGTAGGTGTCAGAGCACGTGGGTTTCATGTGACGGATAAAGAAAATCCGACACTGCAGAACGATCAGGAACAAATGGAACTGTTTTTGTAGTAGCCGCTGCCAGAGGCGGTCACTGGGGGGAGCCCCTCGCCCACAGTGTGGCCCCTTCTCCAGAGATGCACCTGTAGAATTCTTGAACGGTCCCCAGGAAGGGGCTAGCATCCGCGCTGAGGAAGGCAAGCTGTTTCGTAGATCGATAATCTAAACGTCTTTCCTATTTCCCTTCAGCACGCGCTGAATAACTTTCGTAATCACGTGAGTCGAGCTGGCATTTGCTCGCCTGCGTGCCTGGGACATACACCGATTAACGGTGGCGGTGGCCACGCCGTAGTCTTTTCGGTGGCAGACCAAACGCATCGTTCGCCCTGGACTTCAGGGTCCTTTGTGGGTAATCCAGGCGGACACGCCCCGGTCGCCTGCTCTGCGTGTGGAGGCGCAGTTAGAATCGTGTATTTGAGGATTTCTGGGGGGCTTTTGTGGCATGGCTGGAATGTCTCGGGCACACGCCCGGAGTGTGGAAGGGGTTCCGGGACCCTGGACTCTGGGTCCGGTGGCTCCACGCTCCTTCCCGAGGTCGGCCTTTCCCCCCAGGTGTGTATGCGACGTCACGGGAGCCTCCAGCTGCCCAGGATAAAGGCCGTCCTTGTCCTGGTGCTCGTCCTTTGCCTCCCGTGGGATTCCGTCCCCTGTCGGCCTTCCAGGGTGCGCTGTCATCGCCGCCACGGCCACCTCGCACCTGCTCGGGAGCGCGGTGTCCGCCTCTCCCGCGGATCCGATGGCATGGCAGCTGGTGGCCTCCCCCTGGCCACACGGCCCAGTCCTGACCAGGCCCCGGACCTGACAGGAGCAGCTGCTTGAGTCCAGAGTCACCCCCAGGGGGAGCAAGCGTATCGTGCAACACCGGCACGCCTCCGTCGGTGTCCCTCCGGTCCCCACGTAGCCGTCACGACGGGGAGGACACAGAATTCTCCTTCTGCAGAGAAACACGCAGAGCCCCGGGGGACGCAGACCGTGGCCCCCGCCTCCCTGGCGTGACGCGTTTAGTCATCGGAGGCGGCAGCTTTCTCAGACGAAGCGCGTGACTGGATGAGAACACGGCTTCGAAGGCCGCCGCGTCCTCCTGTGATGCTTGGTTGAAAGCTGTGGTGCTTTTAAACTAAATTTAGAACAAATATAAGCCTCTTACTTTATCCCAAAATAAAGGTACGGGATTTTCCCGTTTTTATTTTCCTGGACAGATGCCATTTGCCTTTCCCCAGGTTAATACGTTAACTGCATTTGCCCGTAGCGCCAGTTAGCATAAGGCCACGTGGCCGGAGCCTTGAAACTCGGAAAACACACAGAGCGCAGACGAGGGTGAGAGATCGTCTGCGGGGTTTTCCAGAAGCCTCGCTCCCTGAGCCCCGGCCTCCCCAGAGCCCCCGCCCCCCGCTGTCTCCCCTCGATTCCTCTGTTCGTCGGACTCCCCATGACCCTCGTCTTCATGTCCCCTGTTCTCGCCCTGTTGGACCTGCCCCTCCCTCCTGCCCCAGCCTCACTTGCCCCCATTCCTCCTGCCCATACCTCCTGCCCCCCCCCAGCCCTCACTGCCCCTGCCTGCTGCCCCCTGCCTCGCTGCCCCCTGCCTCTGCCTTTACTACTTACCTGCTGCCCCGGCCTCCTTGGCCCCTGCCTCCTGCCCCTGCTACACCTGCCTCCTTCTCCTGCTGCCCTGCCTCCGCTTTCCCTTTACTATTTCGCTTTGCTACCTCACTGCCCCCTTTCACTACTTTACCCCCTGCCTAACTGCCCCTCCTCAAACAATAGCCACCAGGGCTGCGGTTGGCCACCCCGCCTCTGCTTGCGGTGACAAAGCTGTGTGCAGCGTGCCCACGGCCCTTCCAGGGCCCTGCCAGGGACCTGCCTTCCAGGTCCCCCGGAGGCCTCAAAGGCCAGACGTCATCGTGGATGTGGCGCCTTGGGTGGCACCTGCCGAGTGGACAATGAGGGGGTGTTGGCGGCTCTCTCCAGACAGAAGCAAGGGACGGTGACACGTTCCCTGTGACCCTGACAGCAAAGACCTGACTCCGGGCCAGGCGGAAGGCTTGGCACTTTTATGAGTCACGTGTGAGGTCTTAAAGTGGCGAACGCTTCGTCGTCTCTCTGTCAACCTGTGATGTTCCAACACTTTGGCCTCCGTGGCCATTTTAGCTTGGGCGCTTTAATAGTCTATCCCTGCCTTTCAAAGCCATTCACTGCTGCGTTTTCTTACTGTGGTAAACACAAACTTGGACCGTGAACTTGGAGAGAGTCCTGGGCGGGGCTGTTTCTCAGCCGCTCGGCCGAGGCAGACATTGGAGCAGCAGCCTCCTCCCCGCGAGGCGACTCGGTGGCTGGGCCGTGGGATCTCGCCGCTGGCAAGGTCCTCTCTGCCATTGTCCAGCCTGGGAGCCACGTGACCGCCTTGCAGCCCTGACTCCCAAGTATGAATAGGGAATTGTTTGCAGGATGCCTTCCCCAGGGACCTTGGAGGGAAGCAGCGAGGAAACGAACTTCCCTCCGCGGCCCCAGAGTCACCGTGGGAACCAGCATGTCCCCCGTGAACCGCCAAAGAACCGCAGGCAGCATTTTCCGGTGGCACAATAGCCGTCCGCAGACAGTCACCCCAGTCACATCGTCCAACGTGCTGCTGTTTTACGCAGAAACCGGCGTGAGGGGTGACGGCTCGGCCTGCTGCTTCCAGGGACTCTCAGAGGACAGATCAACTCCGTGTCTCATTATCCGAGACACAGGCGAGACTCAGCAGCTCGGGGCCTAAGGCCAGGCAGCTTCCCAGAGCTGGAAGGTACTCTGGAGGCACCTGTCTGCCCGGAGGCCTGAGCAGCTTCGTGTCCAGAGGGTTCATTTCAGAGTGGACTTTGTCATCTCTCCTGTGGGTCTTGCAATAAAGTGTGATCGTTTTGTTTTTTTTTTTTTTCCTTCAAAAGGTTTATATTTCTTTTGTCTGTAAATTCTTCCAAGTAAGGGGGTGGCGCTTTCTTCTAGGAAGCTACGTGACGATGCTTCGGTTCTAATCCAGCGCTTCCAGCGTCGTGAGCAGCATCGTGGGAAACACGTTTGGAGAGCCTCGGGAGAGCTGACGGGAAGGCGGATTATTTATACGCATTTTGAGTATCCGTCACTCATGAAGTAGGCGTGTCGTCTCCCAAGAGGGAGGCTCATCCCGGGGCAAATGAGTTGGCGGGATTTTTAATCGGGGTGTGTTGTACCTCAGCTTGGGTACTAATGTCGTTATTTATCTGGACGCACTTATTTCGGGCTTTTATTTATTTATGAATCATCGTTGTGCATATCGAAGCAGATATTGTTCTGCTTGTAAACTGGGCCTAATTTTGAAAGCTGCCCCCAGTCTCCAAAGCCATCGTGTCCCGTACCCCAGAGGGGACGGACGCCCTGGTCCCAGTCCTTCCTGCTCCGTCGGCACCCCTGCCCTGCGGCTGACACTGTGGCTTCTGTGACCCTTTCGTCCGTTACACTTCCTTTATCGTTGGGGTCAACCCCAGGAGAGCCCTCGACACCCACAGCGCTTCATATGCAGCTGGTCCCCAAGGAGGCGAGCAGGCAGAACGTGGCGAAGAGTCATCTCTTGTAGGTTCTCGTCCTCACAGGAGTCAGGGAACAGCGTTCTCTGGTTTGGAGAAGCTGAGCCAGGGCGTCGGGCACCGAAGTTAGTTGGGTCGTCGAAACGCGGAGTAAAATGTGGCCGGATCTCCTAGGAGCAGATGGGCCCTGGTCCTCTGTCCCCTTCACGCTTAGGCTGAAAGTGTCGACTCTAATGATGAACATCTGGCAGGGTGTGGCCGTATCGCTGCCGACGCGCATGGCCGGGAAGCTGTGTTCCCCGCTTTAAATGAAAGAGCTGCGGGGGTTCTTGGCACCCATGGTGGAAGTGGCCTGGGAGGAGCCGCGGGGCATCGGGGGGCTTTGCCAGAGGTCCGCCCTCGCTTCCGGTTTTCAGTGGTCCCCCATCCCGTTGTTTTCTCGGACCCGAGAGAGATTCAGTTTCCGTCCAGGCACAGAGCCATAAGGACGGAAGGCAGACGAGGGAGCTGTCGATTCTGGAATGACTTCTCTTCTCCGAGACACCTTCTCTGACTGTCCGGGAAGAAGCCCGGTGGCACGGTGGGGTTCTGCGTTCACGGCCCCGGCCCCGGCTGCCACACGGTGGCGCTCAGGCCCCGTGCTCCAGGCCCCGTCCGGCTCCCCCTGGGGCGTCCCTTTATCTCAAACGCACAGATGAATTCTGCTGTCGTAGAAAGAAGGGCTGTTTGCAGACTTTAAAACAAGAATTCCTGTTAACATTCTAAACAACAGCCTGGAGTTTCCAAAACAGGGCTGGTTTCTTTAAATAGCCTACATGGCGAACGTGCTGCCACGGCTCTCGTTTCTAGGCTGCCCCTCCGCGTGGCTTGGTCCCATGTCCCCAGAGTAACCTTGAAAAACAAGGCGGTATCAGCGGAAAAAGAGGGGGCCTCTCCCTCCCGCCGGTGAGGTCTGGGAGGGCGAAGCATTTCAGGAATTGTGCCCACGTCGAGGGAATCATGGAGCGGCACAGGCCTTTGGGTTCTTTGTCCCTCGCAGGAGCACAGGTGGCTGAAGGGCCAGGAGCACGGCACGGATGGAAGAGCGTCGTCGCCCTGCTCGAGAGCCGCGTCGGCCCGTGCCAACGGGCACCGTTCCGGCCCCCGGCTCGTCTTTTTTCCGTTCGACGGCTGCTGGTTTTGCGGTTCCCATTCGTCACCGTCTCTGCTGTCGCTCTGAGCGCGATCCGGGCCAGCTCAGTGTATCCGTGCTGCGTATCCGCTCAGTGTACCTGCCGAACCCGCTCGTCAGTCGGCCAGAGTTTAGCGGGGCGGGAGGCGGGGCGCAGGCTCGCCGACAGCACAGGGCCAGGTCCCCGCGGGTCTGGGGGGGTCTCCACGTCCGTCGCTGTTTCAGAGGAGGGAGTGTCTCTTGACACTTAGCATTTTCCCATGATATTTGCAGAATTAGCGGGAAACTTTTGGCCTTAACTTAGTCAAGCAGAAACTGTCGAGATGACCTCGCAGCTCACCGTCCATAGCTCAGGGAGGGAGGAGAAGCAGCAAATACTCCGAGGAGAGAGCCCAGGACGAGAAGTTAGGGTCAGTCCTCACGGGTCAGCGGGAAGACCGCGTGACTTTTGTGCCACGCTGGCCTCTTCGGTCCTCATGTGGGCAGGCTGGTGCCCTGGATTACGGCTCCATCGGGACCCCAGAGAACTGAGTCTAAGCGAGGGGACGAGTCTCTGTCAGTCGAGTGATGCCTCCTGTAGCGTTTACTCTCCCTCCTGGCTGAACGGGAAGCCCGTATATACATGACGATACAGGTTTTCTGGTGAGGACCTGCTAGTCCTACAACTCAGACAGGGATCATGCCTCGTCTCAAATACTCAGCTCTTGTAAAAGAAGTTAATTCAGAGGGACCTTAAAGTGTCGCTTGAGCCCGTCTTTATAAAATGAACAGTATTACATGTGGGTTGAGGGCAAAACTCTCTTCCCCCATTCCAGCTAATAAACACACCTGGATTTCATATGTCACTTGTGTGAACAGCAGAGGCGTCATGTTGCTATGTAATCTAAAAATAAGCCAAGTCGGGTCCTGTATCGATAGGAGGAAATTAAGAGGTTAGTTGTGGGCGTTAAGAGTCCTATGTCTCGGAGGCGCCATTGGGTGTTTGCCGTCAGCCGTCTGATTTAAGAGCCACAACAAGCCCGGTGGGTGAGCATCGCCCCCGTTTTATGGATGAGGGTTCGACAGGCTTGAAGTCACAGGGAACGAGTAATAGGGCGACACGTCAAGCCCGGCCGTTTCCTTCCAGAATTCCTCCGAAAGATTTTGAAAAGAAAACAAAAGCCGAGGGTTGTACCCAGGCTTTTTAGGTGGCTCGTGTAAGATGCATTTGCTGTCATCGTGCCGTCAGGAGCGCGCAGATACGAAGCTGCTGACGTGACTTTTGCAGAGGATTTCCTCGCAGGACGGGCTCGCTCCCCGCGCACCCCGCAATTCTCGGTTCACCTCAGTCAGCAACAGAGGGCGCCGTGCGCTCTCAGACTCGGGGAAGCGCGGTCTCATCCCGCACCGGCCAGGTGACCGCCCTCACCTGCAGCGAAGTCAGATTAGTCTTTAGGTTTCCGTGACGTGCTGGCATTTGCTGTGTCTTAGATTTCTCTGAATTCGTACTGACCGGGCATTTTCAATCCTACTGAATTTCACTACGAAATGGAAGGATCGCAGTGCTCTGGTTTCTGCCCAGAGCAGAAGCGTTCACATGAACACTGTCCTCGCAAACCTGTTTGTTTCTCTGTTAGTGACGGATATTATTATACCACAAATATAAACGGGAAGCAAAAGCACTGTTTACGGAACAGTCTCCCAAGTGACAAAAGGAGAGGATGTTTAAGTTTCAGACTCTGCACTTAACCTGCCCGGTCTGTCACTTACCCCGCCCCCGATTTGTCACTTAAACGCGACTTTAGCACACTACGCTTCCTAAGTGGCCCTTTCCAGCGAGGTCTTCACTGAATGTGTCATCAAATAGACATAAATACGTGTTCAACACGTGGAGAAATCCGTGTGTGTGTGTGCGCGTGCGCGCGCGCGCGCGTGTGTGTAAGAACAGTGGAAATATTTTAGACACTTCTCCTATGGAATATTCGTATGTTTACGGATCAGTAGGGAGCTGGGAAAAAAAGATCAAAAACTCGTCGGAGATGATGAAGCGTGAGATTAGAAATCAGGAGGCGCCCGCGCCGGTGTAGCGTCTGCGTTCTCGAGGTGGTTTGGGCTGCAAGGAACGGAAGACCCAAATTCGGAATGGGTTGGATAATAACAAGATGCGTTATTTCGGAAAACAGGAAGTCCAAAGTCAAGGTTGGTCAGTCATCAGGGAACTTGTTTCTGTCCGTCTCCCACCTCCGCCGTCCTCAGGGCTCTGTCCCCGGGCTTGGCCCTCGTGACGGCAGCGTGGCGTGTTTCCTACTCACGTGGCGTCTAGAGGCCAGGAGAAGGCGGTCTCTTTCATTACCTTTTAAGAAGTGGAAAAACTTGCCCGTGAGCTCCCTGACCCCCCGCCGACTCCCCTTTGCTCCACGGGGGCCCCCTAGAATTGTGTCAAACTCGCACCCCAAAGCCAGACATGGGCCGTGGGGCGTGGAGTTCCCTTGGTGGGTGTGTGACGACCAGGATTTACCACTGTGGGGGGACCTTATCTCCACCCCGAAGCCCACAGTCTTAGGTGACAATCGGATGGGGCCTACGTTAGCAGGAATTCGGGGACGAATGACTGGCAGGTGCCGTCGGGGTTACCTCCTCAGCCCTGTCGGCTCCCCGCTGGAGAAGCCGGTGCAGCCGTGTGTCCCGTTTTCTTAAACCTTGTCGTCCCTCTGTAGGTGATTAAAGACAAGGAGACCATTTCGATGTAATCACAGCTAATCTCGTGATGCGTCTTCAGTGACCTGAGGCGTTCCCTTCGCCTCCTGCTGTGGGTGGGGGTTTGGGGGGTCACAGGGGGTAGCAGGGGTGTTAGATGATCCCGGTTTCTTCCTGACGATGTCGTGGGAATTATCCAGCCCGCTGTGTATTGTTTTCACGATACACGTGGCCAGGGACCACGGCGACCACTGCCCCACGCGTCAGGTGCGTGAGACGTGGAGGCGGCCACCCCTCGAACTCAGGCACCTGCCTACCGGCCGCAGCTCGGCGCCCCGCACAGCCTGGGCGGTGGGTGCAGGATGCAGACGGCGCTGGGCACACTGTTTTCAGCCCTAACCCTCGGCCACCCCTGGTGTCCCGTGCGCGTGTGTAACGGGTAGGGGACTCTGTGCCCCCAGGTGACCAGAGTGTGTCTTCCCCACCCCCAGAGAGCTGCCCATCGGCTCCTCCAGCACCAGCTCTGCCGAGAGTCCAGAACCGTCCTCCGGGGACCCGGCCGTCAGCGCACTCCAGCGACAGCTGTTGCTCATGGTGGCTCAGAGGACCCAGCCGGAAGCCACTCGGGTACGTGCCAGCACGGCAGACGTGAGCGTCCCAAAGGCCCCCGGGTTGGACCCCCAACAGCGTGAGTCCGGGCTCGCCCTGAGTTTGTGTCCCCGCACGGCAGTCTGTCTGTGGCACGAACGTGAAAGCCGCTGTTCCGGTGACAGGTCCCTTCCGTTGACGCCAACGGGATTGGACACCGTCCTCGTTGCTCTCGCAAACACGTTAGACGTTCATTTACGTTGGTCTGTGGTCACTGGGATGCACAAATCACACGAGAGCTCACGTGCTTAGGATGCTAACCTCCCCCCCGCCACGGCGTAAATATCTGGACTTTTGTTCATTTATTGTGGCCTCGTATATTACGCAGTCAGAGATTCCTAAAGGTAAACGTTTGACTCGGGGGCCTGTGTCCTCGGAGGACACGACGTCACCGTCCGGGGCTTGACGTCACCTGTGCCTTCGCTTACCTGCGGCTCGTGACAGGCAGAGCAGGGTTCCCCACCAGAGTCCCCAGGCCTGAGCGCGCAGCTCGGCGTCCGTCCCGGGCCCCCCGGGATGGGGCGTGGAGGGAGAAGGGCCACGGGCCGGACCGTGAGGAAAGGCGGCATGTGCCGGGCCGGGCCGAGGGCCGAGGCTCCCGGGGACACCGACGAGGCAGGCGAAGCTTCGCCGCCGCGCGTTTCCCTTCCTCCTGGTGGCGCTCGCGTTCCTGCTGCAGAGGCTCGCGGAAGGGAGCCCGGGCGTTCTTGTTCCCGTGAAAGCCCGGCCGGAGATTTCCAAAAGCTGCTGGGCAGTGTCGTGGGACGGAATGTACCCGCTACGTACGTGTCAGGTGTGCGGGAAGACGCCGCGCTGTCTTCTGACCGACTGCCCGA
>NW_024352947.1:1305502-1314906 GCF_902729225.1 Pteropus medius | reverse complement strand
CCTGGCACCAGCCTGGTCGCCGGGCGTGACGGCGGTGCCTGCGGAGGGGCGGTTGCTCGTGCCCCGTTGGCATGCAGTGGTGGGGTCCGCAGACCCCGCCGTCGGCCCCGGCTCCGGGGGCCCTGTGCCGTGTGGCCCCCTCTCCCCACCAGTGTCCTTGGCTCTCCAGTCTCCTCTGCACCTCCTGCTCCCTGCCCCGTGCCCCGCCCCCACCCCCGCTGCCACGGCGAGGTCCCCCAGCAAGCCACAGAGTGTGGGGGGCCCTGCGGAATGTGGGTTTTCTCTGAGAAACTTGCGTTTTCCCTGACACAGGGGACGTGTGTGCATTGAATGAAGTCGCCCTGCGGGACGTGGGGGAGGGTCCCAGTAAGGCTGGTCCTGGTCCGCATCTTTTTATATTAGGCTGACAAGAACCAGGGACATCTTCGTCTGGGGCCCCACGAAGCGGCCGCCTACTGCTAGAATTCACTAAACGGCCTCCATCATCACCACCCCACTGGGTGGAAATCCGCCTGCACAGACCTTGATGCGGGTCAAGGAGGCAGAAACCTCTCTTCAGACTGTGTGACCACAAATGACTTCCATGGAAGTTCGAGGCCCCTAGTTACGAGACCTGCGTGGTCCAAACAGCTCCAACCAGAACGTTACCGTAAAGAGGTATCAGGCTGGTGTTGCCTCCCAGTGCCCAGGAGAAACAGGAAAATTTTAAGGTGGAATAATGGCACTTTAGCCTCGCTCTCCAGGAATTCATACTAATGAAGATCCGAGGAAAGTGTGATTCAACGAAAAGTTATAAAACATCCTGGAAAACATACCACCGTGAATAAGAGCCAGCAAAAGTTAACAAACGCACACACGGACTCGCAGCGAATTTAGAAATTGTAACGATCGGGTTCAGAATACGGATTCAGCACGTCTACTAGGTATCAAAGAGACCAAAAGAGAAATTGAAAATATAAAAGCAAAAGGCCATAGAGAGACCGAGCAGACCTGAAAAGCACCGAATACTAGGAATGAAAAGTAGAACAGTGAAATAAAGCTCTGAAGGATTGAGCAGGAAATCTGACACCTTTGACTAGAGAATCGGCGAACTGGAAGTTAGCGCCAGGGATGCTATTTAGATGTAGCCGGACACTCAGGGAGGAAGGAGGCTGAGCAGTGTCAGGCCAGGGTGGGTCAGGCTGGCCTGCCCCCCTCGGGGTTCCGGATGGGCCTGGAGAAAGGAGCGGGGTAGCGAGGGGCCGAAGGCTCAGACGCAGGCCGACGCGGGCACTGTTGTGCTGGCACCTGCACAGGAAAGGCGGGGGGCAGGCTCAGAAATGGCACTGGAACAAGAGTTTTCTTTATGGGAAAGAAAACGAGCCCCTGTCTCGCGTACGGAAATTCCTGGCAGGCTAGGAAATGCGAAAGGCAAATCGATGCCACTTTGAAAAACGTGATAAAATCAAATTGTTTTTTTTAAAACTGTGGAGTAGACAGGGATTGGAAAAACAAGGCACGGAACTTGCAAAAATTTGGAACTTTATTGGAAAAGATGGATAAATGATATTTTACTTCAATTAAGTATGTCTCTTTATCAATAACACCATAAAGAAAGTGAAAAGACAAGCCATAAAGTAGGAAAATAGCTATAATTCACATCTCTAATTAAGGTTTTGATCATATACATACATACACATGTACATGCACACACGCGTACGCACATGCACGCCCATTTGTATGCACACACATACATGTATACCCATAACACACTCACACACATGCACTTATACGCGTGCATGCATACGTAAGCGCATATGCACATGCACACACACAAACACATAGAAAGCAACGAGAAACAAGGGAACCAAGAGAGAAATGTCAAATAATTTCATGACGAAAAGCTAAAAATGGACAAAGATGCTCCACTTCATTAATAACGCGGGAAACGTAAATTAGACTAAAAAGGAAACGTCATTTTACGTTTTCCAGACGAGCAAAAATTAAACTTCCCCGACCTGTCGCCTGGTGGAGGAGACATGCACTCGAGCAGCTGTGAGCTGTGGGTGCGCGTGTGGGCTGGTACAATCACTTTCGAGAACGTGCTTTCCTAACACGAGCATTTCCATACCCAGTTATTCCACTTGTGGCAAATGTGTGCGTTTCCGGGGAAAAGTCGAGCAGTTTCTTCCCCGGTAAAGTCGAGCATTTGTATTCCCAGCAATTCCATCCCTCGGTGTCTGTCCTCAAGAAACTCTTGTGCATGTGTACCAGGAAACATGTCCGAGAGCGTTCACAGCACCGCGATAGCAAAAAAAAAAAAAAAGGAAAGAAAAACCCCCTAAATATTCAATGGTAAAATGATGGGTAAGTAAATTGCGGCCTATCCATGTCACGGACTAACTCACAGCCATGAACATGGGGGTCCCAGCCACGAAACAGCGTGTTACCTACCCGGTCGCAGGAACCCAATGCCGACTGGAGGAAAGAAGCTAAAAGCAAATTGCGAAAGGATACATTCCGTACGCGTTTGTATCTGTGAAGTCGAAAACCGTGAGACTGAGCCGTCGCAGCGAGCCCTGGCGGAGGGGGCGGGACTCGGGATGGCCCAGGGGGGACCCCCGCGCATGCGCTCCCGCGATGAACGCGATGAACGCTGATCGTTGCTCATCAGGCCTCGCACACCCTTGAAAGGCTGCGTTTGCGTCAGCGCGACGGTGAGCACTCTCCGGTCTCAGGAGCGTGGTACCTGGCGGGGGTCTGTGTGGGGAAGAACACCCACGGGAGCCTCCCAGGCCTCGGAGCGCTGGAGGGCGACAGGAGGGAGGGTTCAGGGCGCCCCAAAGCCCGCGTCGAGGGGCGCGAGAAGGAAAAAGTGCACGTTTGGGGTGATGGCTGTAACAGAGGCCAGAGTTAAATGCCCGAGGTTAAGGGGGGATCCTCTGGTCTCCTGAGAAATTTAGCGCTGTGGGGCATGTTGTTCCTCCCCATGAGTCGACCAGGTGGCTGTCAGTTGGCGCTTGACTGCCACCGTGGTCTCTGCAAACGCCACAACGGGCGGCTCGGACGGCTCGTCTCTTAAATGCGGCATCAGGTGTCGGACGAGGAAGTGATTTTTCCCTTACGCTTCCCTAGTTCCCCGCTGGCCCCCGCGTTCCCCCACCCGCTGGTCCCTGGGCTCGACTGAGGTCCCTGTCCCCTCTGCTAGCGAGGGGACCGTGCTGGGCCGCGGCCTGCCTTCCGTGGTTTTGAGTCTGACCGTGGTGATGGAAGGGGTGTTTTCTTGCAGGCATTCGGATGCAGCGACCGCGTCCACCACGTTCTAACTACTTTCCTGTTCCTGACCTCACGTCTGGCTCCCAAGCCGCCCATTAAGTGTTTGTTAGACAAATCAACGAAGCCTTTTTTTTTTTATTATTTTTTCCAAAATTGAATTCTTCTCCACTGGATTAGAGCCAATCACAGATGATTTGGTGTTAAAACATTTTAAACCCGGATATAAATTTCCCCACCAATTTCTGTTTTATTGGTTTAGACTTCGTCCTATAAATATTTTAGTTTTTCTTCTATCGGGCCTCACCAGTGTCTTACACATTGGCAATGAAAATTTTTTACTAATAGCAAAACCTGAGCATTTATCTTGACATTCCGTTGAGTCACATACCTTCACAAATGAAGTCAGTCATTTAAGATCCTCCGCTGAATTCTGATCTTTCCTAGGAGTTATTCCCATGGCAGTTTCTTGGCCTCAATTAAGAGCAGTGTTTTGAAATGACAAGTAGCGCGTGTCCGTGGTACGTCACAGCAGAAGTGGCGTCTGTTGGTAAGAAAGACGCCTTTGCATCGATCGTGGTCCAGCTCTGAGGCCGCCCATTTTTACGAAACTGTCCGCTCACGTTTCGGAACGCGAACACCTGCTCCTCGCGCTCGCAAGCCGCGAGGCGCGTCTGTGGCCGGAACGCGTCAGTGTGAAACCCCCTCTCTGCTGTCCCCTTTGCGTCCCACAGCATCCGAGTCGGGGCCCGGAGGACTCGTCCTGTTCGTCCACACAAGGGAAGTTTGACCGGGAGCAGTTCTACAAGTTCGTCATCTTCCCGGGCAAGTGGATCAAAGTCTGGTGCGACCGCCTGGCCCTGCTGGCGCTGCTTGACCGGTGAGCCGCGCGCGTGCAGGGTGCGTGGACACGCCGCGGGGCATGCAGTGTGCACGCGTGTGCTGGGCGGAGCGGACCGGGGCCGTGCGCCCCGTGCTGCAGACCCGCAGCCAGAGCGCCGGGTCTGACAGCCGTAGGCACAGTGACTTAGCCACCGAATCGGGAGGCGTGCGATCGGGCGGGTGGTTGGGGTGTAAGGTTAGCTTTGGGGATGACGTCGTGCGTGGGTCTGCTGGCGACTGTCCACAGTGGAGGCTCCCACATGGAGCGCGAAGCCTGGCCGGGGTCGTGGTGGGTGTGTGTGGGGGGCGATTTCTGTCTCCTCCCAGGCAGAGCTTCATTCTGCTTCCCACCCCTGTCTGCTGCACGCTAATTGGAGTGGTCATCTTTTTTAACACCCTTTTGGTCATCCTCACCTCTTGCCATGGCTCCTCAAGACAAGATGGCCTGGGTTGCAGGTGTGGGTACTGCGTGGGGAGGGTTTGGAGGGGTGTCAGGTGGGTTAACGTATGGTGGAGATGGGCCAGGGATGGGATTTCCCCTTTCTGTCCCCTACCTGAAGGGAGGCAAAGGACAGGAGTAGCACCTTTAGGAACTGTAGTTCTGACTGGAGCGTTTGCCTGAAATTTCAGGGTGCCCTTGCCCACGCTGTCATCGGCCGGTGCCGAGCTCTGCAGTAAATGCGAGCCAGCGGGGGCCGTGGGGAGGCCGGTCGCCTGCCTTGCTGCAGCTGGTCCCCCAGCGATGTCTTAAATGGTGTGATCGCATATTAAAAAACTACAGTCGTGCAAAATTCCCACCGTAGATTCCAGGACCCACACGTCAGGGAGCGGGGGCACAATGGTCCTCCTGACAGTACTGTCTCCGGAGGCCCCGCTCTAAGATGAGCGTTTCAACTTAGCTAAAGTAACCCAACGTGACACGTTCTGGTAGACTGAGGCAGTCTTCTGGAACACTTTCTTCCGTTAAAAAGGAATTATTAAAATCAGACTAGCTAGGGTTGCTGGGGGGCTGGAGATACTTTCTGGCTTACAGCTTTGTTGCAGATGGTGGGGATTGGGGGCTGTCTGGGAATCCACCCCTGTTGGGGCTGATGGGGATATCAGGCTGTCTAACTGGCGCGCCTTCTGTTGGGGTTGATGGTGGGGTGTTTGGGAGGAACTCTGTGCTTTGTCTCCAGTTTTCAAGGTGTCCCACGCCACCCACTCCCTCACTGCTTTCAGCTACAACTGGCCCCTGCCAAGGCTCAGGCACCCTGCACTGCCTCATGGGTGACATTGCCTTCCGCCTCCCCCGGGCACACCGCCTCCCCCTCACATCCTCCCAGCATCCCCTCTGAGGCCCTCAGATGTCCCCAAACCCTGTCCAGCGTCCACCCACACCCTTCGTCCCGGCCAGCAGCCCTGCCTGCCCTCATCTTCCAGCCTTCGGCCCCTTCCTGTCCACACCCTAAAACCCCCTTATTGTCCCTCGGCACATCCAATGGCACAACGCCACCGCTGAGTAAGCCCACCTCTGCACCCCACACCTCTTAAGCGGGGTACCGGGGAGAAAACCTGAGACCGCAGTCACCTCAGCCGGACCCCCTGCCCTGTCAGCTCTTCAGCGGGAGCACTCCGGGCTCCTGCGACGGGGCGGGGGCTGCGAACCGGGGCTACGGGGGTGGGGACCCCCCGCCGAAAGGCGCCCAGAAGCTCCACGTGAGACCGCGGGCTCCGCCACTGTGAATGGGGTAGCCTAGCGCCTTCTCCCTCCAGCCCCAGCGAGGGGCCAAGGACACCAATGGGATTATGTTTCATTTGTTTCAATGCAGAACTCAGGGTGAAACATGGATTTTTTAAATAAAATAGAGGAGCGAGGAGAGAGGGACCGTGACAGCTGACACCGACTGAGAAGCCTTGCGCGGGGACGGCTGCCGGCACCGTCGGCCGCTTCGGAGGCGCGCGGGATTCCGGCCGAGCGCAGACTGACTGACCTTTCGTCTCCCTTGTTCTGACCTGTCTGCCCCGCACAGAACCGACGACGTCCAGGAAAACGTGCTGGCCGTGTCGCTCTTTGTCCTGGTGTCGCTGCTGGGGTTCCTGACGCTGAGCCGGGGCTTCGGCCGGGACCTGTGGCTGCTGCTCCTCTGCCACGTCATGGCCAGCTGCCAGTACTCGCTGCTGAAGGCAAGGCCGCGTCCGAGTCTTATCCCCCCCCGACCCCGCGCACCCCGAAAGCACAGGATGATGACCCCGGCTCTTCTGCTTTGTGTTCTAGAGTGTCCAGCCGGACCCCGCCTCGCCGATACACGTACGTCTCCCCGGAGGCGAGGAGCTCGTCTGGAAGGGAGGGGGCCGGCCAGACTCTGTTCAAAGGCAAAATGTATCAGTGCACATGTGTCTGTAAATAGGAATATTAAGTAGAAGTATTCTGCCTGGCGGCCAAGGTCAGGCCGGGCGGAGAGCATGGCATGCCTGGAAGTGGTCCTGGCCAGGGTCGGGGGGCACAGAGGGCGTGGGGGGTCCTTCTCTGTCCCGCCGGAGTCCTGGTGGGCAAGGCCAGGCTCTGCCGTCACACCGCCTGCGTCCGTGTTGTCGGGCCCCGCGTGGATGCTGGACCCCGAGCCAGGCCCGACTGTCCGTGCCTCGGTTTCCCTGCGTGTGGATAAGGAAGTAAAAAGTGCCTGGGGGTTCAGTGGCCCTCGCCGAGTGCTTACGGCGGCGCCGGGCACAGAGAAACTGTTTACTAAGTGGTGTCAACCTCTATGGCTGATGCCGCCCACGAAAGCCTGAGCCAGGAGCCCACTGACACGAAGCTCGCCCCTTCCCGTCCCCATTTCCGAGCACGTCCTTACCGCTCACCCCGTAACGGGGGGCTGCTCTGCACGCGGGACTCTGGCCTGATGGGACATTCCTCCACGAGCTCCGAGGCGCACCCAGCTCCCCCGACCCGGCCGCACTCCCCCGCGGGGCGCCGAGGGCCCGCGTCCGGCGCTGTCCCCACCGATCCCCCGCCTCGAGCCTTCGTGCTCAGACCACCGCCTGGTGGACGCCCAGCTCCTCGGCAAAGCTTTCCATGGTTGTGGCGAGCTGCCGCGGGCCCCTGGGAACCCGCTCCCGCGAGAGAAAGCTGCTTCTTCCCTCTGTGCTGCTCTTTAAAAATTCATATCCCGGCCTCGGGCCTGCCTTGAAATCCGCGGCAGCTCGCGTTTCGTTCACGGTAGCTGAGAAGGGCTTACGATCGGCCGATCACGCTGCTCTCCTGTTAAATTCCCCTGTTCCCAGTCATTGGTTTTCACGTAACATCTTGTTTTCCCACAGACCCTGACTGTCAGGGTGAGTGGAAGCCGCGTAATTAGGGCATTGAGATGTATTTGTCGTGATCATCACCAGAAATCCAGGGTCCGCGGGGGGACGTGCGGCTCCGCGAGCTTCGTCCCAGCCACCCTAGATGCCACACGCCACCCTCCAGTCCCCCCGTCCCGTGACGGCACTCCGGGGTCGCTGTTTCCTGGGGGGCTCGGGGAGGGGCGCCACGTGCAGGGAAACATTCGTTTCGTGTGTGCGCTTTCGGGAGCAGAGCAGAAAATGCTGGGAGGCGGGTACGGCCGCGTGACCCGTGTCATCGCTGTAAGCCGGAGACACGCGGTCTACGTGGCTCCGTTCCCGGAGGCCTAGATCGTGCATGTCGCAGCGAGGTGGTAAGAGGTGGCTTCTCTTGCTCTCACAGGAAGCCAGCATCAGGCATGTAACGCCGTCCGGTGATGCGGTAATTAACGGGCTTCCACAGGCTTCCACGTAGAGCCATCGTGGATTTGACTAGGCATCTCTCATGGTTCCAGTGAGGAGAGAGAAAATGCTAGACCTTGCCTCTGGCCGCCTGACCGCGCCGCGCAGGCGTCCGGTGGTGGCTCGCCACCCCCGTGTGTGGATGGCACAGCCTCAGGACGGAGGCGGCTGGGAGGGGGAACGCGGCCGGCCAGAGGGGCGTTCTCGAGCCTGCCGCCTGTCCGGCCGGCACAGCGTCATCTGTCAGGGGCTGTCAGGGGACATCGCTGCGACGTTTGCAGGCGGGGGAGGGGTGGCCGTTCAGATCAGTCGGTTCTCGCTCCTACGGAACTGACTTGTTTTTCTTCTCGGTTTCTTTCCGGGGTCACCAAGGCGGCAGATTTTGAGCAAGTTGTTAACACCGGGAGATGGCCAAATAACAATAAAATTCTCGTGTGCCGCTCTGTACGTTTCAGACGTGGATGTAGAATGTAGAAGGACAGGCCAATGCGCGTGGGACAGTAGACCCCGGGCCTGGAGGAGATGCCTCTGACCGTGAAAGAAACGGGTCTGGAGAGCTTTGAAAGCTGACGGTTGGGAGGACCGGGAGCATCCTGAGGCTCAGAGCGGAGTGGAAGGGTCGTGGTCATGAAGCTGGTTCTGGGCATGTGTGGGTTTATATTCAGGCCGACGCACGGAAAATGCAGGCGGCCCTGTGAGAGGCAGCAAACGCCTGGGATCCCCCGTGTGGAGCCCGTGTCACGGCTGTCCCCGGCGCCTGCAGAGACCCAGCCTTGCTGGCCTGGGGCGGCACCTGGCAATCTGCATTTTAACGCCCCCAGGTGCCACTGCTGGAGGCAATCTGCGGTCACCCGTGAGAAACGCCGGGGTAACAGGCAGCACGCGGGTTTCCGGGTGTGAACCCAGCCACGCACAAACTCTGGGGTCCTGGTCACCTCTCACACGCGTCACGGCCCCATTTGTCACTAACGGTGACCGATATTCACACGTCATCATTAGCCGGAGTCCATATTTTACCCAGGTTTCCCTGGTTTGTCCTTGTCCTGTTTGAGGACCCCATTCAGCACACCCCCTTACCCTCGGTTGACACGTCTCGTCGGCTTGTCAGGGCTGTGACAGGTTCTCAGACTTTCCTTGGTTTTGATGACCCGGACAGTTCTGAGGAGAATCGCTCAGGGATTTCGGAGACTGTGTCTCGGTTGGGACTTAATCCGATGCTTAGCCCGGGATTAGACCGGGGCTGTGGATTTGCGGGACAAAGACTCCAGGGATAAAGAGCCATTTTCACCATTTCGCCTTGAGGGTCGACACTGTCAACACAACTCAGCACTGTTGATGGTGACCTTGATCACCTGGTTAAGGTCATGTTTATTGGGAGTAGTAGTTCTGAATGACATAAAATAACTCTTCAGTTTACAGTACCGGAAATAAGGTGGTCAGCTTCTTTTTAGTGGCTCTCCAAAGTTAAACAAGATTTATCTGTTTTGGTTGTTTATTTACTT
>NW_024352947.1:1299612-1305491 GCF_902729225.1 Pteropus medius | reverse complement strand
GCGTGGACACGCCGCGGGGCATGCAGTGTGCACGCGTGTGCTGGGCGGAGCGGACCGGGGCCGTGCGCCCCGTGCTGCAGACCCGCAGCCAGAGCGCCGGGTCTGACAGCCGTAGGCACAGTGACTTAGCCACCGAATCGGGAGGCGTGCGATCGGGCGGGTGGTTGGGGTGTAAGGTTAGCTTTGGGGATGACGTCGTGCGTGGGTCTGCTGGCGACTGTCCACAGTGGAGGCTCCCACATGGAGCGCGAAGCCTGGCCGGGGTCGTGGTGGGTGTGTGTGGGGGGCGATTTCTGTCTCCTCCCAGGCAGAGCTTCATTCTGCTTCCCACCCCTGTCTGCTGCACGCTAATTGGAGTGGTCATCTTTTTTAACACCCTTTTGGTCATCCTCACCTCTTGCCATGGCTCCTCAAGACAAGATGGCCTGGGTTGCAGGTGTGGGTACTGCGTGGGGAGGGTTTGGAGGGGTGTCAGGTGGGTTAACGTATGGTGGAGATGGGCCAGGGATGGGATTTCCCCTTTCTGTCCCCTACCTGAAGGGAGGCAAAGGACAGGAGTAGCACCTTTAGGAACTGTAGTTCTGACTGGAGCGTTTGCCTGAAATTTCAGGGTGCCCTTGCCCACGCTGTCATCGGCCGGTGCCGAGCTCTGCAGTAAATGCGAGCCAGCGGGGGCCGTGGGGAGGCCGGTCGCCTGCCTTGCTGCAGCTGGTCCCCCAGCGATGTCTTAAATGGTGTGATCGCATATTAAAAAACTACAGTCGTGCAAAATTCCCACCGTAGATTCCAGGACCCACACGTCAGGGAGCGGGGGCACAATGGTCCTCCTGACAGTACTGTCTCGCGAGGCCCCGCTCTAAGATGAGCGTTTCAACTTAGCTAAAGTAACCCAACGTGACACGTTCTGGTAGACTGAGGCAGTCTTCTGGAACACTTTCTTCCGTTAAAAAGGAATTATTAAAATCAGACTAGCTAGGGTTGCTGGGGGCGGGAGGGGCTCTCCTGGGAACTCTGTGCTTTGTTAAGGGAGTGATGATGAGTAATTGAGGGGGTTGGGGGGGAGCTGTCTGGGAACTGCACTCTATTTAAAGTTGGTGGGGGGATTTGGGGGGGCTGGCCTCCCAGAACTGGGCTCTGTTGGGGTTGGCTCTGGCGGGGGGGGTGTTTGGGAGGAGAACTCTGTGCTGTCTCCAGTTTTAGGTGGTGTCCCAGCCACCCACCCCCTGCCGTTCAACCAGTCATCGCGTCTGCACCCACCACCTACCCTCCTTGTAGACTGGACAGCTCCGTCTGCCTCCTCAGGCACACCGCCCCTCCCTCCCAGTATGTCCCCTCTGAGGCCCTCAGATGTCCCCAAACCCTGTCCAGCGTCCACCCACACCCTTCGTCCCGGCCAGCAGCCCTGCCTGCCCTCATCTTCCAGCCTTCGGCCCCTTCCTGTCCACACCCTAAAACCCCCTTATTGTCCCTCGGCACATCCAATGGCACAACGCCACCGCTGAGTAAGCCCACCTCTGCACCCCACACCTCTTAAGCGGGGTACCGGGGAGAAAACCTGAGACCGCAGTCACCTCAGCCGGACCCCCTGCCCTGTCAGCTCTTCAGCGGGAGCACTCCGGGCTCCTGCGACGGGGCGGGGGCTGCGAACCGGGGCTACGGGGGTGGGGACCCCCCGCCGAAAGGCGCCCAGAAGCTCCACGTGAGACCGCGGGCTCCGCCACTGTGAATGGGGTAGCCTAGCGCCTTCTCCCTCCAGCCCCAGCGAGGGGCCAAGGACACCAATGGGATTATGTTTCATTTGTTTCAATGCAGAACTCAGGGTGAAACATGGATTTTTTAAATAAAATAGAGGAGCGAGGAGAGAGGGACCGTGACAGCTGACACCGACTGAGAAGCCTTGCGCGGGGACGGCTGCCGGCACCGTCGGCCGCTTCGGAGGCGCGCGGGATTCCGGCCGAGCGCAGACTGACTGACCTTTCGTCTCCCTTGTTCTGACCTGTCTGCCCCGCACAGAACCGACGACGTCCAGGAAAACGTGCTGGCCGTGTCGCTCTTTGTCCTGGTGTCGCTGCTGGGGTTCCTGACGCTGAGCCGGGGCTTCGGCCGGGACCTGTGGCTGCTGCTCCTCTGCCACGTCATGGCCAGCTGCCAGTACTCGCTGCTGAAGGCAAGGCCGCGTCCGAGTCTTATCCCCCCCCGACCCCGCGCACCCCGAAAGCACAGGATGATGACCCCGGCTCTTCTGCTTTGTGTTCTAGAGTGTCCAGCCGGACCCCGCCTCGCCGATACACGTACGTCTCCCCGGAGGCGAGGAGCTCGTCCGGAAGGGAGGGGGCCGGCCAGACTCTGTTCAAAGGCAAAATACATCAGTGCACATGTGCACTGAGTCTGTAAATAGGAATATTAGGTAGAAGTATTCTGCCTGGTGGCCAAGGTCAGGCCGGGCGGAGAGCACGGCGTGCCTGGAAGTGGTCCTGGCCAGGGTCGGGGGGCACAGAGGGCGTGGGGGGTCCTTCTCTGTCCCGCCGGAGTCCTGGCGGGCGAGGCCCAGGCTCTGCTGTCACACCGCCTGCGTCCGTGTTGTTGGGCCCCGCGTGGATGCTGGACCCCGAGCCAGGCCCGACTGTCCGTGCCTCGGTTTCCCTGCGTGTGGATAAGGAAGTAAAAAGTGCCTGGGGGTTCAGTGGCCCTCGCCGAGTGCTTACGGCGGCGCCGGGCACAGAGAAACTGTTTACTAAGTGGTGTCAACCTCTATGGCTGATGCCGCCCACGAAAGCCTGAGCCAGGAGCCCACTGACACGAAGCTCGCCCCTTCCCGTCCCCATTTCCGAGCACGTCCTTACCGCTCACCCCGTAACGGGGGGCTGCTCTGCACGCGGGACTCTGGCCTGATGGGACATTCCTCCACGAGCTCCGAGGCGCACCCAGCTCCCCCGACCCGGCCGCACTCCCCCGCGGGGCGCCGAGGGCCCGCGTCCGGCGCTGTCCCCACCGATCCCCCGCCTCGAGCCTTCGTGCTCAGACCACCGCCTGGTGGACGCCCAGCTCCTCGGCAAAGCTTTCCATGGTTGTGGCGAGCTGCCGCGGGCCCCTGGGAACCCGCTCCCGCGAGAGAAAGCTGCTTCTTCCCTCTGTGCTGCTCTTTAAAAATTCATATCCCGGCCTCGGGCCTGCCTTGAAATCCGCGGCAGCTCGCGTTTCGTTCACGGTAGCTGAGAAGGGCTTACGATCGGCCGATCACGCTGCTCTCCTGTTAAATTCCCCTGTTCCCAGTCATTGGTTTTCACGTAACATCTTGTTTTCCCACAGACCCTGACTGTCAGGGTGAGTGGAAGCCGCGTAATTAGGGCATTGAGATGTATTTGTCGTGATCATCACCAGAAATCCAGGGTCCGCGGGGGGACGTGCGGCTCCGCGAGCTTCGTCCCAGCCACCCTAGATGCCGCACGCCACCCTCCAGTCCCCCCGTCCCGTGACGGCGCTCCGGGGTCGCTGTTTCCTGGGGGGCTCGGGGAGGGGCGCCACGTGCAGGGAAACATTCGTTTTGTGTGTGTGCTTTCGGGAGCAGTGCAGAAAATGCTGGGAGGCGGGTACGGCCGCGTGACCCGTGTCATCGCTGTAAGCCGGAGACACGCGGTCTACGTGGCTCCGTTCCCGGAGGCCTAGATCGTGCATGTCGCAGCGAGGTGGTAAGAGGTGGCTTCTCTTGCTGTCACAGGAAGCCAGCATCAGGCATGTAACGCCGTCCGGTGATGCGGTAATTAACGGGCTTCCACAGGCTTCCACGTAGAGCCGTCGTGGATTTGACTAGGCATCTCTCATGGTTCCAGTGAGGAGAGAGAAAATGTTAGACCTTGCCTCTGGCCGCCTGACCGCGCCGCGCAGGCGTCCGGTGGTGGCTCGCCACCCCCGTGTGTGGATGGCACAGCCTCAGGATGGAGGCGGCTGGGAGGGGGAACGCGGCCGGCCAGAGGGGCGTTCTCGAGCCTGCCGCCTGTCCGGCCGGCACAGCGTCATCTGTCAGGGGCTGTCAGGCGGACATCGCTGCGACGTTTGCAGGCGGGGGAGGGGCGGCCGTTCAGATCAGTCGGTTCTCGCTCCTACGGAACTGACTTGTTTTTCTTCTCGGTTTCTTTCCGGGGTCACCAAGGCGGCAGATTTTGAGCAAGTTGTTAACACCGGGAGATGGCCAAATAACAATAAAATTCTCGTGTGCCGCTCTGTACGTTTCAGACGTGGATGTAGAATGTAGAAGGACAGGCCAATGCGCGTGGGACAGTAGACCCCGGGCCTGGAGGAGATGCCTCTGACCGTGAAAGAAACGGGTCTGGAGAGCTTTGAAAGCTGACGGTTGGGAGGACCGGGAGCATCCTGAGGCTCAGAGCGGAGTGGAAGGGTCGTGGTCATGAAGCTGGTTCTGGGCATGTGTGGGTTTATATTCAGGCCGACGCACGGAAAATGCAGGCGGCCCTGTGAGAGGCAGCAAACGCCTGGGATCCCCCGTGTGGAGCCCGTGTCACGGCTGTCCCCGGCGCCTGCAGAGACCCAGCCTTGCTGGCCTGGGGCGGCACCTGGCAATCTGCATTTTAACGCCCCCAGGTGCCACTGCTGGAGGCAATCTGCGGTCACCCGTGAGAAACGCCGGGGTAACAGGCAGCACGCGGGTTTCCGGGTGTGAACCCAGCCACGCACAAACTCTGGGGTCCTGGTCACCTCTCACACGCGTCACGGCCCCATTTGTCACTAACGGTGACCGATATTCACACGTCATCATTAGCCGGAGTCCATATTTTACCCAGGTTTCCCTGGTTTGTCCTTGTCCTGTTTGAGGACCCCATTCAGCACACCCCCTTACCCTCGGTTGACACGTCTCGTCGGCTTGTCAGGGCTGTGACAGGTTCTCAGACTTTCCTTGGTTTTGATGACCCGGACAGTTCTGAGGAGAATCGCTCAGGGATTTCGGAGACTGTGTCTCGGTTGGGACTTAATCCGATGCTTAGCCCGGGATTAGACCGGGGCTGTGGATTTGCGGGACAAAGACTCCAGGGATAAAGAGCCATTTTCACCATTTCGCCTTGAGGGTCGACACTGTCAACACAACTCAGCACTGTTGATGGTGACCTTGATCACCTGGTTAAGGTCATGTTTATTGGGAGTAGTAGTTCTGAATGACATAAAATAACTCTTCAGTTTACAGTACCGGAAATAAGGTGGTCAGCTTCTTTTTAGTGGCTCTCCAAAGTTAAACAAGATTTATCTGTTTTGGTTGTTTATTTACTTTGCTTAAAAAGTCCTCTTCAAAGCACGAGCCGTTCCAAATTGTCTTCTCTTAATTTTCATATACTAAATTCCTGCCATGAAAAAGGGGCGGCACTTAGGGCGCCGCCCTGCCCAGCGAGGGGGGTGCCCAGGATGGGAGGCAGCAGAGTGTCAGCTGACATCCGGAGGGACGTCACGCTGAGGAATCCTTGGATGTCCACTTCGCTGCCCCTCGGTGAGACGCCCGCATCTGCCAGTTTGACATGGTTCACGGACCTGAAAGACAGGGAGTTGGACCTAAAATAAACCGTCCCGTGGAATGAAACGATGGGCTAAGCTCACAGAAGCGCTTCTGCCTGTGTCCTCAGTTTCTAAAGTAGCTCATTGAATTTCTCGGAAGCATTTTCCGAGCCAAGCGCGGAGAGCGTTCTGACCCTTTGGCTGCTGCTGATCCCCCATCCGCGTCCTCCGGCGTGTTTTCCATCCCCTTATGGTGCCACGTGGGAGTGACCGCGTACTGCCTGGCCGGGGCGTTTCCGGGGTTCAGCTTTCTGTGGGGCAGCGGGTACCGGACAGAGCGTGGGGTCCAGGGTCCTCGGAGGGGAGGCCGACACCCCGAA
>NW_024352947.1:1298213-1299159 GCF_902729225.1 Pteropus medius | reverse complement strand
ACGCCCAGGCCCCGGAAGGTGGGCGGACGGGGACACGTGCACACCCGGCGGACGGAGGGGGCAGGGATCCCCCGTCTGCCACAAGCTCGGGCGGCCACCGGATGTGGGGCGGGCATGTGGCCCGGCCGTGCCAGGCGGTTCAGTCACCTCTGAGGCCCAGGCGCATGCCTCCCCCTACCCCCCCGGGCCTTCTACGGCTCCCTCAGACCCCATCTTCCTTGTAATCAAAGCCGTTCGTCTGTTCGGTTTTTTCTTACCAAGCCAGAAGCGTTTGAGCAGCCCACTCTCCTGATGAGAGGGTGACGAAGGCGCCCGGTCCCTCAGCCACATGCCCCGCCGTCCACAGGGCGGGCATTCCGGGGCTTTCCACAGCCTCGCTGGCCTCCCCGAGCGTGGCCGTGACACTGCAGGTCGGCGGGGCCGACCGGAGACCCAGGCGCACGCCCCGCGCCCCACCGCGCCCCCCGAGTGCTTCAGGGCTACAACGGGAAACTGTTGGTAGCTCCTGAAAGGTGGTCCGTCTTCACCTGGAGGAGCGAGTGGAATTTTTCGATGAAAAAAATGCCATTCCGGGGGGCGTTGACGATGGAGTCACACGTGGAAGAAGGGAACAGGCGCCGGGGCGAGTAAAGGTGGCTTAGGGGCCGCGTGCCGGCGAGACAGACGCCTGGAGCGGTCTGGGGACCCAACGCGGCGTGGGGAGCGGGGTGAAGCGTGCGGGGGACGGCGGGCTCTGTCCCAGGGAGCCGCGGGTTCTGTCTCGTGAATCACAAATACGGAAAAAGCGTCTCGCACCCAATAAATTAAGTGTGACTTGGCAGATCTCCGACGGCGTCTCAAACTCGTTCAAGGCCACAGGCTTTCAGTTCCTAGAAAATCTATTTTTAACCTTTTAGTAAAAGGAAGCATCAGGACGAGGGGGAGGTGGCTATTTAATTACATTTCC
>NW_024352947.1:1295342-1297864 GCF_902729225.1 Pteropus medius | reverse complement strand
ACGGAAGCGGCGGCAGTTTAAATTGCGTTTCTAAATATAACACGTTCAAGGCAGGGACTAAAAATTCACATCTGAAACCATGTCGCTTTCATCTTTACTTTTCATGCTCCAAGTAGCTCACGGATTACGGAGAACATTCTCCCCCTAATTCGCTTTTGTTGTTACTTCGAACCTCACGAATGACGCATTGATTCGTTAGATGCGAATTCTTCATTGGCTTCTGCTCAGGGAACTTGATGTCACGTCTTTTTCTTAATTTTTCTGTCCATTCGAGTAGGAGAATAAAAATTGCCCCTGCTTCTCTCCTCGTGGCGATATTTCAAAGGCTAAAACAAGATCTGTTAAGTTTTTGCTTCTCCTCAGAGGAAAGTGTACATACATGGCAGGGGATTTTTTGTAAATTATGTCACTCCACTGTGCTACGCTAGGGCGTTTTGTGCAATTTCTGCAGCTGGAACTTTGACTCGCATAAGGGCCTTTCTGACGCACAGGGACCTTGAAGCCCACAACTTATAATCCTATTTCTCATTAACAGTGGAGCTCAGGGCAGACCACGTAGCGCAGAGAACGGTTGAAATTGGTTTTGCGTGTGAAGCGAACGATGCCAGTGGAAGTTTTCCTGGCGAGAAGGTGTTGAATCAGGTCTCGCTGCAGCCAAGGGCGGGGATGGCGTTTTCGGGCAGGTGCCGTGGGGTCTGGAAGGCGTCACGTGCCTGATGTTCTCTGGCGGAGTCGGCATCGGTGATTTTTCGTTGGTGGGTGTCTCGTGTGTAGGAGTCACGTAGGGCACAGGAAAGGATGTGTTTTGCGGGATGAGTCGTATGATACGGTGGGAACGTTAGACGGTGAGGATTTTGCCATTTGAGCGACATAGCGGTGCCGTTCAGAAGCTGCGTTTGTCTTCCAGGGTCACAACCGGATCATAACCTACAGCAGACCGATCTATTTCTGTGCGCTGTGCGGCCTTATCCTGCTTCTCGATGCCGGGGCCAAGGCCAGGCGCGCCCCCACCCACACCGTGTACGGCCTGCAGCTCCTCGCCCCAGAGTCGCTGCGGTCAGCCAGGGACCTTGTGATGGGTGAGTCCGTTTGGGGTTGTGGGGTGCCTGCGGGGGCGGGGGCGTGAACCCCTGACTGATCGTGGGGTGGACAGACCTGCATTCCCTCCTGGCTCGCCCAGCTTCAGGGGACTGTCGGGCCCCGACGTGGACCTACCCCGGGGGTTGACGTGCACGTCATGGTGTCTGGACTGATCCCGTGGTGCCCGGTGCGGGGCGTCAGTGGGATGCCCCCAGATGGGTGTGGGGGGCTTGGCCATCAGGGTGGCAGCTGCAGCCTCATCTGCAGGCACAGATGCTTGGACGACACCTGAGTAGGCGTGGTTCTCAGTCCAGGGGGAGTCCCGGGTAGACTGGTCACCCAGACTTCCTCGGGCACACTTTGCCGGCCTTCAGCTCCAGGCAGCGTGCGAAATAAAACAGTTCCTTCGCACATCCTCGTAAGGGTCTAGAGCCTGGACTGTCGACCCAGGTGGCCGGCTGCGGGAATTCCGGCCCCGCTGCTTTACCAGCCATGTGACCTTGAGCAGAGGTCAACTGTCACGTGGGCGCAAAAATAGCGCCCACCTCAGAGGTCGTCGCGAGTCTGAGATGCTCTTATTTATCTGTGTAGAATGCCGCCCGCACCGGGTTAGCTATCACTGTTGTTGTCATGCGAAGCGCTGCCTTGGCGTCGGCCGAGGCTCTGAGAGTCGCGATGACATGCAGAGATTTGCATGCAAGTCATGCGACCTCACTGACCGAACGAGCGGATACAGGGCAGCCACCCGGGAGGCCACCCCCGGATCTGCTGCTCGCCAGCTGGCCATCTCAGAGGAGACCGCCAACACCGTGGGCCCCACACTAACCCTTCTCTGCCGCCCATGACAGCTCCAGGCGGCACCCCGGCGGGACGGGGGGCAGGTATGGCGAAGGTTTCCCCTGAGCTCCTTATGGGTGAGAACTGGAGGAGACGGTGCACCCGCTGGCTCACCAGCAGCCCGGCCCTCTTCCCGCTGGGCGGTGGCAGGCTGTTCACCCCCCTGTACCCCCAACACCACTCCCCTGCACCACCGGTGAGGGGGGAGCAGCTTCTCAACACGAGGGGTGAGGCGCCAGGTTTCGGGGGACCCCTGAGCTCAAAGAGGAAACAGACATGTGGGGAAAACCAGGGGCCGAGCCGTCGACTTGACCCCAGGCTGTGCCCCGTGCTCAGGACTATTGGCTTCTGCCCGATGCTTTTCCGTCGCCTTTTTACATTACTGGATGTTGGGTGCATCGGACACACACGTGCGCGCGCGCGCACACACACACGCAAACGTGTGTGTGAACGCGCGTGTGAACACGTGTGTGAGCGCGTGTGTACACGCGTGACCACGTGTATATGAACATGTGTGTGAGCGTGTGTGCGAGCGCGTGTGTGAGCGCGTGTGTGTGAATGTGTGTGTAGTAACGCGAGTGTGAACGCGTGAGTGAGTGCGTGTG
>NW_024352947.1:1212739-1291512 GCF_902729225.1 Pteropus medius | reverse complement strand
GCCCGAAGTACCACTCAGAAGACGGTAAGGGGTAAAACTGCATGAGGCCGTGTGGACGGACAGAGAACCGGAGGGGACACGCCCGCGATAAAACTCGGGAATCTAGAGGACAGATGACGACAGACTTTCCCCGGTGGAGGAAGCCTGAGCCTGGCGGCCGCGAGGGAACGGGAAGACGGCGGAGCGCGAGATCAGCATTAACCTCGGCGAAACGGAGTTGCGTCGGAAAAGAAATGTGACGGCTCCGCCCGCACGGCTCGGCCGTGAAGCACGCCGTGTATTTACACCGATCTAAACAGCAGCCGTATCGATGACGGAGGAAAGAGGGAGTGAAGCATGTGTGTGTGTGTGCGCATGCGTGTGCACGCGTGTGCACGCGTGTGCACGCCGGGGAGGTCGTCGTCCTGTGCGCGTGTGCACGCGTGTGCACGCCGGGGAGGTCGTCGTCCTGTGCGCGTGTGCACGCGTGTGCACGCCGGGGAGGTCGTCGTCCTGTCTTTCGAATTAGGAAGTCGGCAAACAATATCTGAAACTGGAAAAAAAAAAATCAAGAAATAACAAAACAGGTGGGTTCATCTGCAGATACGGAGAGAAACAGCTGAACGAGAAACAGCTGGCAGCCGGGTGTGGGGCAGGGACCCCGCTGTCGTTCTCAGAGTCGGGGGGCCACATGCCCGCAGCGTCGAACGCAGTGACCCGGGCTGCTGTCGGGGCGTCGTCGGTCAGTTAAAAAAATAATTAATTATTTTAACAGAGTTCTCGACTTTCTGCGCTGAATGCTTCAAACCCCAGGTGCCTCTGTGATAAAGTAAAAATTCAAAGTAAGAGAGTAAATAAAAATAACGCGTATTCCAAAGGGTTTTTAAAGTATATCGTATGACATTTCTTAGCTTTTTAACAATTTCGACGTCAAACCTATTAAGCCCGCAGGTGACATGGCAGGAAAGACGCGTGTGGGTTTGTCGCCCTGCGTGGGAGGCGGTATTCGGCGTCACCGTGTCCTCGTGCGTCCCCGCTGGGTTATCCGTCATCGTGGACACAAACCCTCCCCCTCCGGCCTGGAGACATTTTCTTTCAGAGTGACGAAGAGGGGGAGGGGGAGGAAGGTTCCTGTTTCTACTGCACGGAGGGGATTTATGGCCGCGGAGCCTGTTTGTCACCTCGCGTACACCGCCACATAGAACAATTACATCCTTAGTCGTCGTGGCTGGCGTTGAAATACATCCCTCTGTTCTGGCACCAAACCTCAGGTATTTCGTTCAGGAAACATACCTGGGTAGGTATTTTCTGAGTCCTTCCGATTCTGAAGACCTCTTTCCAGCCTTTCGGTCTAATGGCTGCCTATAAGACTTGGGGGGTCACAAGCTTTTACTTGAAGGACCCTTCATATACTACCCCGCCGTGTTCCGGTATTTGCTTGTCTATTTATTTATTTTTTCATTTTTTTTATTTTAAAAGTACGTTTTATTGAGCTTTATATGCTGCAGACCTCATCTTTGTGATCCAGAGACTTCGGTCTTTTTGGATACATGTGTGCAGTCACGTAACCAACCCCATCAAGGTCCAGACCACGGCCACCAACGCGAAGGTCCCCTCGTGTCCCTGGTCAGTCTCTTCTCCCTACCCCAGCCTCCGGCCACTGCCGGCCCTATAACTCCTAAACATGCCCCTTACACGGCACCGTCCGCTAGCCGAACGCGCCCAGGGATGGGTTTCGGTGGCGGCACAGGCGGAATCAGCACCATCACGGTCGTGAGAGGAGCGGTCAGCCACCTGGATCCCTGTCCGCGCACTTCTCTCCGTGCGCCAGCCTCCCGCAGCCCCGGCCTGCGCCCCGTCTCCGCAGCTCGCCTTTTCTAGAATTTCCCGTAAGTGGAACGATGCGCTCTGTCGCTTTTCAATTCCGACTTCTTTCGCTCAGTGTGATGCTTTCGACGCCCGGCCACGTCGTCACGTGTACCAGTAGTTTATGTTTTTATCGTCGAAGCGGAAAGTGTTTTATCAACACTTTGTTAAACATTTGCGGATAGGAATTTGGGTGGATATATGTTTTGATTTATCTCGAGTAAACGCCTAGGAGCGGGCCTGCTGGATGAGATGGCGAGTCTGTGTCATGTTTAACTTTGTAAGACGCTGCCAAACTGTTGTCCGCAGTGCGTGTGCTGTTTTCCACCCTCCCCCACAATCTCTGAGATTTCCAAGTGTTCCAGATTCTTCCTAGCGCCTAATAGTGTCAGATTTTAGACATAGTGGCCCTTCTGGCATGCACGAGTATCTAATCGTGGCTTTTATTTGCATTTCTCCAGTAATGATGGTCGTCGAGTGTGTGTTCACACGCTTGCCTGCCGTTCGCATGTCTTCATTGGTGGAAAACGGTCATTAAAATCTTAGATTTGCTGGAAAGCTCCCGCTTGCTGGCGGTCAGCGCGCAGTAATGTTTTCAGTAATGATGCCATCGAGTACCGTGTGGACGTCAAGGAGAAAAGTCTGTACTTTCTCCAGAGCGATTGAACGTTCATCAAAGGCAATGACGTGCCGTAGATGATCAGGGAAGAGAAAATCGGCCAGAAGAGGTGGTTTTCAGCACAGCCGTCAAACCTTTTGCCATCGGGCCAGGCACTTCGTCACGTGTAGTCGAGCGCGGGAAACGTCTTCGCCAGAGTTCGGGACACACGGCCACGGCAGGCGGGGGCCGCGGTAGGGAAAGTCACCCGCCGAAACGGCGGCCGAGACGGAAGGGGGACGTCTGGGCAGGATGCGTCACAGTTGTGGACAGTTTCGAATGCAGCGCTAAAGATGTATGTTTCCGACCCGATGGGCAAGTTGTACTTTGTAGGGATCACGGTTCCATGATGGAAACTTACAGAAAAAAAGAAGCCACCAGCTCTAAGGTGCCGAGTGAGTGCCATACGTGAGCTGGTGGCCCCAGTGACGACGGAAACGAAGGCATTAAAAAGTTCCACCAGTCCACGGCCACGCCACTCCGAACGTGCCAATCCCGTCTGCTCTCGGAAGCTCAGCAGGGCCGGGCCTGGTTAGTACTTGGATGGGAGACCGCCTAGGAAGAGCAGGTGCTGTAGGCGTTTTAAAAAAAAATGTTCCATAAGCCGACCTCCCACATCACCCCATTTGTGGTCAGACCGAGAACCCCACTTCCCGGTTCTCCATCAGCTGAGATCTCCATGCTGTGTAGCCACTAAATCGCATCCGCTTACTTCAAACCTTGACTGTGGCAAACCTCGGTCTCCTGCCACACGCTTCCAGCAGACCAGGCGCATTCGATAGTGAAAGACAGTTCGTGGAGAGTAGAAACATGGCCGAGTCTACGGGAGACAGATTACACCCCCATCCTCGGGAGGCTCTCTGCAGAACCCCTCATGGGACGGCCTAGATTAATTCTGCGGGAGAAGCTGTATGTGCTGAAAAACCCATTTCACTTGACAAGTGCTCAAGGCTCATTACGACCAGTTCAAATAATACCAGAAGTAACGTGCACTCTGGGATTGTTAAATGACTTCTCTTACAGAGCCCTTGGGGGGTTTCGGGAACCCTTGAAGAATCTGGTGTTTAAGCAGACACGGTGTTTGGCGTTTTCGCCCGTGGCGGGACGGTGGTCCTCATGCCCCACCTCCCCGAGTCCCACTCCCTCCTGGGTTGGACATTGCTGCTTGACCGCCACTGTCCTCCCCGCGGCCACGGGGTACCCGGACGATGCTGCGGGCAGCCGGGTCCCCCGGGTCGGAGCTCGCCCGGGAAGTAAAACCTGCTTCTCGTCCTGGGTTGAGTCTTGTTTGTTTCCGTTTCCTGTTTATGACACGCTGTTGGGTCAGAGGAAGTAGATTCCGTCTTGGAAGCGCGTCGCTCGCTCTGGTGGGAACGAGCACTCGGAGGCTCCGGCTTCACTGCAGTGTAGACACAGGCATTTGGGCCGGGCGGACCTGGGGCACTTCGGACGGCGTGCGTCCTGTCGGAGAGGCACTGACGCCCTTGCTCAGCAAAGAACCAGCAGCACTTGCGAGAAATAAGATTCGCGGTGTTCTTTTCCGTATTTTGAAACGTCTTTCAGTAAAAACAGAGCCATCTGCATCTCTCCTCCTCTTTTGTAAGCCCGAGGCTCCTAATGGTCACAGGTTGACGCTCCGCCCGCAGACGCAGCAGCGATTAAATGCTGTGAATTGAGCGAAAGAGGTGAGCAAATTCGCAAGGGGGTCCCCGGGAAGATCGGAAAGCTCACGTCTCCAGCCTAACGCTCTTGCCCAGAGCTGTGATCCCGCTTCTTGTTCGACGATGCTTTGTTTTTGCCTTCGGTGCTTACTCGTCACATCGCCGGAATTGATTTTTTCTGCCTTGATCTCTGCGCCGTGATGATCGATGGGCCCGGTGGACGATTTCAGCACGTCAGCCGCCTTGCCAGAGATCTGTTTCTCTACATGGGTCCCGATATCTATTTACATGCCTTATTTTTATTATTCTCATTTGATGGGAACAGATTGAGGGACCGTGAGCTAATTCTGCTCTCTGGAATGTTAATTAGGGGAAATTTGTTTCCCCTTCTCATTTCATATTCTCTCTGGAGGGTAGCAGGGAACATCCGAATGCAGCTCCTCGTTGACTGAGTTATTTGACAGTAACACACAGACACGACCAGAATCTCTGCTCCCTGGAGAAGCGGCTCGATAGTTAATGAGCTGGGCTTTCTACACGTCTGGGTAAACCGTGATTTCTACTTTTATTATCCCTTACAAAGAGATTCTGTTTTATCGATGGCCAGGGGATCCAGAGGTTGAGGTACATTATTATAATTTAGTGTTCCCCAAGCTTCACTAGCGAGTGCTCGCAGGAGTTTGTCCCGTGTTCTTCTTAGGGACTCTACGGTTGCGGCTCAAACTGCGGCATTTCCCCTGCATCCGGGATTTAAAGTCGATCTGTAGATAGGAGACGAACTCACTGCTCCGGGGCAGTTTGGCTGCTGAGCTGGACCGCAGGGTCCCCGGTCCAGCCTCTGCGTGTCATTGTTCACGCGAGGAGGCGGAGGTGTCGACGGCCTCGACATCAGGCATCATCACAGGTCCCAAATCTCCTGTGTTTTCACACTTCCGTGCCCTCCTCCCTCCCACTTTGAAGTGTAAATACATTTCCTACTCAGAAGAACAATTCACAGGCTTACGGATGCCTCGCAGAGCTGCGGTGCTCTAGTTCTTGAAGGGAATCCCCAGGAGTCTTGTCATCTGTGCTTTATCAGAGCCCCGTGTAGTGCGTGGGGAGGCAAAGCATTTCTGTATTCCGCTGCTGAGTGGGGAGCACAGGTGCCTAAGTTATCGTCTAAGGGCACTCGGCTCATTCTCGTCTTTTTCCCCACTGTGAAACGGACCCGTAATGCCCTCCTCGGATGAATGTTGTCTAGAGTTAAAGAAATTAAACCGACAGTGTGTCTAACGTGCCCAGCGCAAAAGGTTCTCATTCAGCGGTGAGGCGGGCGGCATTCGGATGTCACTCTGGGACTCCCGCCCCGTGCGTCCATCCTCTGTGACGTCCGCCCCTCCAGGGAGGGCAGGACCCGGGAGTGTGCTGGGGGGGTCACCTCGGGAGTAGGGTCCACCGTCTGGCAATGTCAAAGGGATTTTGCAGATGCCACTAAGGCCCCTAATCAGTTGACTACGTTAATCTAAAGAGACATGATCTGGGAGGGTCTGTCCTAACGTGACAAGCCCTTCATGAAGGGTCTAGGGACCAGAGGCAGAGGAGACAGCACAGACCCTCCCCTGCTGGCTGTGAAGGAGTAACTACCATGCCGTGAGCTGCCTTTGGAGCGGGCCGCTTGCTGGGGACCCGAGGTCGGCCTCGGGGCTGGAGTGGACCCCAGCAGACGGCCAGCAAGAGATGGGACTTCAGCCCTGCCGCCAAAAGGACCTGGATCCTGCCAGCCGCGAGCGACCCCAAGTCTGAGGTAAGAGCACGGGCCTGGGTGACGCTGTGGTTTCAGCCCAGTGAGCTCCTGGGCAGAGGGCAGTCTCCCTGTGCCCGCGACACTGTGAGGTCACACATGGTGTTCGGGCCACCGAGGTGGAAGTCAATTGTCACACTGCAGTAGGAAACTGACACAAATGGTAACTTATCAGCGTAAATAGTTCACGCCGTGATGATGATGCACGTGATGGCGATAACGTCGATAGTAATGAGTTGAAAAACAAAATCCAAGTTTTGATGAACTTTCATTATACTGGCATCAGATTACGTTTTACGGCTGGAATCATGTGACATCTATATGCCGGGGAGTGGGAATTACAAGTGGACAGGCTGCCCGGACCCCCAGCGAGGGGCTTGCTGCCCGCGGGGAGAAGGGAGGGGCTGTTAGGCAGGCCGCCAGGGCTTCGTCACACCGCCCTTCCGGAGAGCTCCACGAGGGCCAGCAGTCTCTAAATGCAGTTGATGCCGGGCTGCCGTGCCCCTCGAGCTGCGCTCGGATGACTTTGACAGTGGCAGCGGACGCTGACCTGGGGGAAAAACCGGAAGAACAGTGACAGCTCAGCTGTTCAGAATGGAATTGGCAATAGTCGAGCGACGTGAGATCTGGACTCGGGTTTTGGTCCAATGCAGAAGGCGTAGTGAAACCGACAGCTGGTAGGATGCACTGACTGTCCAGCTCGTAATGGATAAGGGGGAATGGAAAATTCTAGGCCTGGAGTCCGAGCGGCGGTGGCCCTCGTAGCCATCGGGACAGCGCTTGTCCTGGCCGCGCCAGCCGCGGTTCACGTCTCCTCTAAAACCCTGGGGATGAGACTGTCCTCACGGTGTTCGTGCGACACTTATTTTCCTGTACGTAATCGGTTCCATGTGGGAAACACAGGTACCATAGCGATTAGGGAAGTCAAAGCCCCGTTTCCTTGCGTCGCCTCTAAGGTGAGCTGTGAGCCACGTGTGCCGACGCGTGCAGCGCGGTCAGGCGCATCACCCCTCGGCTCCAGGAGCGACGGCTGTGGTTTGTGCGTGTTTTTGCCGCTGCCGGTTTGACCACGAGGTCCCAAAGTCACGGCCGTGGTTTATATGTGCCGCTTTTTCTGTCCTGTAAAAAGACCGGAGTCTGTTCCGTAGGAGGGTTCCCTTAAGCTTTTGGGGTTGAACAACCCCAGGTAAGCGAGAGGAAGGCTGGGAGGAGGGAAATGCCAGTATTTTCCCCAGAGCACGCACACGTGCGTGTTTATACCTGTCTGTGTTGCTCCGGGTGGCTTCGGATGACTGGGACCTATCGGTCTGTCTCGGTAGCTCACGATTTCAATTTCCCCAGGACCTATTCATAAAAGGAAAATATTTTCTTGCATTATAAATGTATGATATCTTTCGCCTAAATGAAACGTCGGCTTTTAGTAAACAGGAGGTCTGGCTTGTCATATTCGCTCATGTGATCATTCATTTATTGACGGAATACCCGACGGCTTCCTTCCAGGACTGAGACTGGGTGCTGGGTGCTGGGTGCTGGCGGCCCTCAGGGTGCCCAGGGCCTGTGGGATGTCAGCAGGGGCCACAGTAGGACGAGCACGGGGCGCCGTGGAGCCCCGAGTGTGGCCGGAGCTCACGCACAGCGCTGCTCACCTCGTGGCCCAGGCCGTGGGTGACATGGGGACGGCACGCAGCACGGGCACTGGGAGACACACCCGCTTTTACGGAATTTCTGGAATGTTAATAGAACAGAGCTCCTCTGACTTAAAGTTGAGATTCGTGTCAAAAACAGACCTGGAAACAGGACTTATATCCAAGTCACGCTGATACCATGTCGTTCTCACTTCAAGAGGTACGAGAACCCGGATCTCAGAAACGCCCGTGTTTAACGGGCTAAGGAAAATCCACCACCTGCTCCTTCGAGAGTGAGTGACGTCCGGGGCGAAGCAGAGTGAGATCCTGACCTCGGCATTCTCCACGGCCCTCGCAGCCCTCCTAAATCCCATCGTGGAGATGTCCGAAATTTCTGAGAAGAAAACGCTAAAACTAGGATTCTCTTTAGAGAGTCTTTTTATACAAAGCGGAACTTCCCTGAACCGCCCTAGGCATTTTCATCGAGCGAATTCCCAAATGCATTTGAAATCTACCACAGAACTGCAGGACATTAGACAGTTTTATTCCTACCTCATAAAAATATTTCAAAACCCGTGGGAGTCGTACGAAGCCGGCACTCGTCCGTCACTGTCGTCGCCGGTTCAGGGGCCCGTGAGACGAACCTCAAAGCAATGAGGGATGTCGGCCGTGAAGCAGAGTGTCGCATGGCGCGTGCTCCGTTGTCGGCGGGTGATGGAGTGTTTAAAAGCGGTCTCCCTCCACGGTCTTTCCACGTACACCTGTGTTTGCGGACGTGGGCGTGTGTGAGTATCATAAATAAGTAACATGTATAAAAACAAGTCGGACCCCATATGTACAGGTTTAAAATAGAAAAGTTTATTTTTAAAATCCGCTGGAAATGGCAGCCAGCGCTCCCTCCCTCCCCTTCTGCTCTTTAGACAGAGAGAACAGTGGGGCCAGGAAAACATAGAAATGAAACCGAGCACCGCACCAACCTCTCGGGTAGAACTCGGCACGTGTCGTTCCTCTCGGAAGCCCCGTCTGGGTCGGTCGATCCCTTCCTCAAAGGCTGACAGTTCCTTCCCTATCCCCAAATAAAAACAAGTCTCCGGCCACGCCACCCTGCACGAGCCCGGTCCCGTCTGACCTCGGAAGCTAAGCAGGGTCGGGCCTGCTGAGTACTTGGATGGGAGACCACCCAGGAAGACCAGGTGCTGTGGGCGTAAAAAAATAAATAAGAGACTGTAAGCTGACAAGGTCCTCGCAATCTGTGAGGTCAACCAAGGGTCGCCTCACCTAAAGAATAAAATAAAGTAACCGCCCCCTCCAACGCGTCTTTCCTCTTCCTGAGTGTCTGAGTCCTTCTAGCACTTTGGCTTGTGGGTGCTCCCGGCACTGTGGCCCCATCAGCCACACGGGTGTCCTTTCTCGGTCCCTCCTTGCAGGGCACACCTGCCTGAGGCAGAGGTGACAGGTGACTAGACAGCCCTGGACGCCACTGCAGAGGTGACAGGTGCCTGGACAGCACGGGACACTGCCGGGGGGTGACAAGTGACTGGACATCCTGGAGAGCCAGGCCCGTGCCGGACAGCGTGAAGCCTTGCGCCCTCCCTGGCCTGGAGCACGCTCGCCCGCGCCCCTTCCTGGTCACCGTGCTTAGTCCTCCCCGAGGTGTCCTGAGCACATCCTGGATCACGTCTTCCTCTGGGCTGTGGCTCTACCATGTGGCACAGTGCGCACCCGAAGAGCCGTCCACCACGTGTGAGCGGGAAGCATGTGCGACAGGGCAGCAGCCTGCGGAGCTGGGGACTTCTGCTTCGCTGCGGCCACTCGGAGCACAGCCACCGTCTCCTGCGGGAGGAGCGGGGCCGCCCCGTGCTGAGCACGGCGAGCCGCACGATGTTCAGGCCAGTGGGGTGGGCGGGGCGCTGCCCAGCGCTGCCACCCGGGCCAGCCTCTCCCGCACGTCCAGTCCTCTCCTGTGACCAGTGATGGAAGCGGGGAGCCTGGCTCAGCTGTGGAATCCCTTCCGAGTCATGATAATCCTTCCCGAAGACGGCCTGGTGTTTCACGTCCTTCTACTCTGCACGTGGGAGTCCGAGACGCCTCTCCTGTCCCCACATCCCCGAGCAGGTGCTTCTGTTCTCTGCGTGAGTTTCCGCATCTGCGGGGAAGGGAGAGTCAGAGCCCGGGCTCGAGGCCACGTCCAGCCGCCTGCAGCCCCGGGCGCCCGCCAGCCGGGCTCCGAGACGGAGTTGTGCGGAGGTCGGAGCCGGGGTCAGACACCGTGTGCGGCCGCGCCGGGAACGTGGGCTCTGCCCCTTCGTCCGTCCATTTTCCCTGGAAGAATAAGGGCTGTCCTGGCGTCACGCCTTCCGTGTCACCTCCGTGCCCACCCTGCCACCCGTCCGCGGCCGACAGTGTATCCGGAAGCTCCTGCTTACGCTTCGTAGAAGTCGCGTGTGTGGGAAGATGAATTCCGACTTGCTCTGACCTGGGACACGCACCGGCAGGAACGTCACGGCTGAAAACGATGACTCAGTTCGCCTTAATAAGATCGATCGGTTCAGTTCGCGCATCTTGGGACGATGACGTCCCTTCTCGGCAAGGTCACAGTCACACGTGTAAAGACCTGTCCTCTCATTTGCGGTCTGTGGTGCTGGGTCAGAAGGTCACAAGGAATCAATCGACAGGAAGTCACTGCTCTTCCGTTGCCTCCTGGGGAAGCTCGGGCCGTTCTTCAGGTTGAGTCTGGTTTGTTCTGGAAATGTGATTTCGCCGCGGCCCCCTCACGCATCTGCCGTGGGCCGACGTGCCCCGGGCCAGCCCAGCCGTGCTGCGAAACGCTAAGCCCAAGGGTCCCGGTATCGGGGGGCCTCACAGGTGGCGTTCATGCCCCTGTAGAACAGGCCAGAAAACCCTGTTGCCCCGTCCACCGCGTGAGGACAGTGAGAGGTGCTGGCCGCGGACCGGGAAGAGCTGCTCGGGTCGCCACCGCTGCGGGCACCGTGGGCCCCCAGTGTCTAGCACATTCCTGTGACCGTGGCCCAGACGGGCTGAGATGGTGTCGTAAGGAAACATTTACCGAGCGCCTTATACTGGCTACTCCAGCAAGCACGTGACAACGTGTTTCACAGAATATTTGCAGCAGCCCCACGACGTGCGACGGTGAGGTTATCTTGGATGAGGAGTCTGAGGCGCGCTGGCCTGCCCGGTGTCTTGATGCAGGTGATCAGCACAGCGGCACTGAAGCCGCAGCCCCCGGCCAGAGCCCGTGCCTGGCCTGCTGCCCCACCCCGGGAAAGGCCACCCACCCCGGGAAAGGCCAGCCCCTGGGCACTCACAGACACGTGGGCGAAACGGTCCCCACTGGTCCCGTCTCCGCTCCGCACGGTGCAGGAAGGAAGGGACAGTCACTCCGAGGACAAGCCCATTGGTTCTGTATGTCACGATCAAATGCCTTTCGGACCCGGCCCGCACAGGGTGTTCAGAGTCCACTGGGGTGACACAGACGAGCCCCTGCTGCCGGCAGGCTCAGCCCCTGGGAGGAGCAGACGGCCAGCCGACGGTCACTTACCCAGATGTGTAGTCAGGGCCTCAGATAAAGTCAGGAAGGGGACAATCTCTCCTCCAACGCCACATCCCACGGCCCACATCACATCCCTGCCCATATGCTATTGGGCGGGTGAGGAGGGAGGGGCCCTGGCCTTTCACATTAGCAGCGAAGAGATTTAGTGTTGTAGAGAGCAGACAGGTAAGGGGTGTCGGGCAAATAAAAGGGAAGTCGTTATTTAAATATTTTAGTCTGGCTCTGATGTGTCGCCTGTGAAGACCATCCGTCACGGGGGCTCTCGCTTTTCCAATTAATAAAAACCAACGTCGACATATCGCTTCGCAGCGAGCGAGGCCGTTTCAAATCTCATGAAGTCATTATAGCAATTTCTCAAGAAAGGTGTCATCGTCACCTTTTTACAGAAGGAGAAGTCGGGCCTCTGAGACATCAAATACCTTCCCCAGAATCGTTCATTCCAGGAAGCGACGAGCCTGGAATCGGCTTCTGCAAACGCTCGTCGCCTCGACCTTTCCTGCGTCACGGTCACTCAGTCCTTGTCACAGTGATTTTCCCCAGCATTTGCATTTTGATAGGCTTCACGAAACTGCGAATTAAATACACAGCAGAGGCAGGCACGGAAGAACCGACGACAGGAAGTAGAATTCAGCGGGTATTTCCCTTCCGGAAAACTTTTCACGTGTGCGTGTGAGGGTGCAAGCCGGTTAGGAAGTACGAGCCGAGCATCCTTAGTCGGCCGCCGGAGCGGGCGGATGCGGATGCAGGGGCGGACGCGGCAGCTCACCCTAGGCTCGCCCTTCCCAGGGGCCCTGCGGGGCCGTGCTCCTCCTGCCTTCCGTGTGGGGGATCCCCCAAAACCACTCTCTCCACCCGCTCGAGCCTCTGCTTCCCGCTCCGTGAGTGCCTAGCACCAGGCACCTCCCCGCCAAGTCACCTGTCACACCTTAGTGCACGTACTTGTGTGTGCGTCCTTTCCCAAGACCCCGTGTCCATCCTCATCACAGGAGGGGCCCTCGGTGCCTGGCCCAGAGCGGAGGGAGCACCGAGCAGGTGGCACCGGTTCTGCTGGGAGCCGAGGCACGGAGCGGGGCAGGAGACGGGGGGTGGTGGGGGGCACAAGGGCCAGAGCAGCCACGTCCTCTGTGCCGGGGCGCCCCGTGTGCGAAGGCAGCATCTTTACGGTCCTGCTGCTGTGCGTGTCTTGAATGGGACTGAGGGCCAGCTCCTAACTGGCTTCCACGGCCTCCGGGGAGTAGGTTTCATTGGCAGGTGATGAGGAATTACAGAATAACACCGGGCCAAGGGCCTTCTGAGAGGAGGGCCACTCTCTGCCACGTGGGGATGAGCCTCAGGGTCCATGGCGCGGGGGCTGGCATCCCGTCTTCCCAGTGCGAGCGGTTGTTCTGGACGGGACAGCGGGGCCTGGCCCGGCGGGATGCCCCGAGAGGAAGGGACAGGGCGGAGAGGCACAGAGACGTGTGACACGTAGCATCAGCCGACGGAGAGGACACAGCAGCACGGCAGGTTTCCGGCTCCGTGCCCTGGGCGCCTGTCACACGTGGTGGCACGGAACCCTCCCCTGTCACGAACTGAAGACATGGCCCTGGGAACTGAGAGGGACCCACCGCAGCGCTGGCGTACGGCTTTCCCACTGTAGAGAGGAGGAGGCCACGCGGCCTCGGAGCTGTTAAGAAACGGGTCAAAGCCACGGGCGCGTCAGGCCAGGCCGAGGTTCAAATCCACGATGGCCGGTTCTGCCCGCTGTGAGGACGTGCCGCTCCCACGGGTAGGCACCCCGAGTGACGAAGCTGGCACCCAACGGCTGATGAAGGGGCCCCCTGCACCACTGAGCTGGCGCCGAAGGGGAGGGGACAGGGCTCCGGGCCCGCGGGGTCCCTGGTGCAGGGGGCCAGCATCTAGGCGTTCATGTAGACGGGGCAGAAGGAGCCGGGGGAAGGAGCACAGCTTCCTCTAGGGGATGTCTCCAGAGTAAGGGGACATCGCGGTGCCAGGGGACGGTCGGTCTAGGGAGGGGGTGCCCCTCTCCCCTGGGTCCCGGAAGGGAGAGACACGGAAGACTCTGCTCTGACCGCTGGGGCCTCCCCGCACACGGAGACCTTGCACCGAGTCCGGAAGGCGTGATGGGCGTGGTCGCTGCCAGTCCAGCCGCCTCGCTGGTGGCAGTGGGGACCCTGTACCTGGAGCCGGCGGTCACGCGCCCGACTGTCCAGCCACCACTCGGGGCCCCCAGTGAGGCTCGGCTCCCCGGTTCCCTTCCAGGGGCTGCTCCGACCTTCAGCCCTCACCGGGGACAGGAGGGACGTGCATTTGAATCGTAGGACAGTGGGGCCCGCGGACATGAGCGCGCACACGTCGCCTTGCAGCGTATGAGCAGCCGCGAGTAGGGCTCACTCGCCTGCTGAATTTATGGACAGTTGACGACTACCCTCGCCAAACAGAACCCCGGGGAGCGGAGGGCTCAGCACCTCGAGAGGCAGTATACAAGGCGGCGGTGCCCGTGGCGGTGCTCGAAAGGCCGAATACAAAGTCGTTTCCCTCCTTGTGTGATATATGAGGACTTGTCTGTGTTGGGGACCTTCGGGGAGGGGTGGCTGGCAGGAGAGCGGGCCCCAGGCCACCCGCCGCCCAACCTGCTGCCGCGGGAACAGGGGTGGCCTGTGTTGTTTGTCCGGCCCAAAGCTGTGTTGGTCACCACTTCTGCGCCTCTGTCCCAATAAAACAGAAGCGTCTCGCTGTTTGGATCTCAAACAGTTTTTCTGTTTCTTCGGAGGTCTCTAATTTTTGCCGAGTTTCACGTCAGTCTACTAGTCGATGTCTTAAGGCCATGTTTGCAAGTCTTATACCTTTAAAACCACTGATTAAAGAAACTAAGAAATACAGTTCTCGTCATTATTAAGTATCCTGTTGAATTCAGATGAGGCGACACATGTCTAATGTGACATCTTATAAGAATCCTAAACTTAATTTCAGAAAAAAGTAAGTACATTCTCCAGAAAGATTAATTAAATGTATTGTCATAGACACATACGGTTAGTTTGAAATGCCCGGCCCATCTCTCCTGAAATCACTGTTTATAGGTGAACAGGTGAGGTTTCTGTGTGGCCATCGGGGGCTGACATGTCCATTGGCAGGCGTCCGTCTAGCTGGACGCTGGGACAGGTACCTAGGCGTGTATACTATAGCGAGTGGCCTTGCTGGCCGACACCCACGGAGTGACCTGGCTGTCTGGTGTCCGCCCCCAGGAGCCGTGGAGCACCCAGCACATCCCAGCGCTGTTTTCGGCTTTCTGTGGTCTCCTGGCCTCCCTGTGCTACCATCTGAGCAGGCAGAGCAGCGACCCGTCTGTGCTCCTGTGAGTGACACTGTCCCCCCCGCCGTGACACACACACAGCTGTGACACACACATACACACAGCTGTGACACACACACACAGCTGTGACACACACATACACACAGCTGTGACACACACACACAGCTGTGACACACACATACACACAGCTGTGAGTAACACGTCCCACACTGTAACACACACACGCACAGCTGTGACACACATACACACAACCTTCTCTTCGTGGGCACTGAACTTCATCGGGAAGGAGGGGGCCTTGCTTTTGTCATCCGAGCGTGAGGGCCCGGTCGAGGTTCGTCGACCTCGAACACTGTAATGGGCACATATTTTAAGAAGTAGAACCTGTGTGTTTTTTCGTTTTCAGGTCCTTAATTCAATGCAGATTTTTCCCGAAATTTCGACAGCGAAATCTGGAGGTGTCGGCTGCGGATCCCCTCCCCGGGAAGATGAAGGACTCGGTGGTGAGACCTTGGTGTGGCGGGACCTCTGCAGGTTCCCAGCGGGGCTCTGGGTGGCGGGGCCCGCGGCCACTAGCGCAGAATGCGGTCCCTCGTCCTGGCCTGGATCTGGCACGTGGGCCCTCTGAGCCTCTCGGGTGCTGTGCACCTGCCACAGGCACTCGGGCGGTCCTCATTCGGCGGCATTGTGCCTGCATATTCCAGTGACGCACGTTTGGTCAGTTCTGGCCACCGCTGGCGCCAGGCAGCTGTGCATTAGTCAAAGCCTGTCACAGGGGTGCCAGCCAAGCCGCCCGCTCCGCGCGCCGCCCCACACCTCGCCGCGGCTCCCGCTGAGCTCGGCGCGTCTTCCCAGGGTCTTTCGGTTCAAGGTCGACATCGGCACAGCCCTTGCGAGGGGCCCTGGTACTCTCGAACCAGGTCTGGGGTGTTGGAGGAGGGAGAGGCCATGTCGATTGGAGCACGTGAGGGGAGCAGGGAGGAGGAGGAGAAGGAGGAAGGGGGCCCGGGGAATGGAAGGGGTGCTGGGGGGCGGGTTCGGACGCTCTTCGCCCTGTTCTGTGCCGGCTCCGGACGTGTGCGCCTTGCCAGGCAGTGCCAAGCTTGCAACCGCGTGGCGTTTTCGGGCAGTTAGTGGTGTGGGGACCGCGAGCTCCCCCAGTGAGGACCCGTGTGGCTCTGCCATGGTCTCTGCAGCGTCGCCGGCGCCCAGTGCGTTCCAGGGACTCAGACGACTTTTCCCGCTCTGCCATTTCAGTTCAGTGTGCCCGTACGATAGCACGTTTAAAAATCCACACTCTGCCCCCGCGCCCCTGAGCGTGGTCGCGATTCAAGCCAAAGCGTTGAGGCTCGTCACCACGAGGGACTCAAAACACAAGTCGCTTGCTGTGAATGGGGGCGGGGTTCATTAACTTCAAAAGCAGAGGTAGGTTTCGAAGCAGGGTAAGAAGCGAAGCTTCTAGGCCGATGAGGTGGCCGCGGATAAAGAAGGAAGACACGTGACATTCGAGCATCATATCCTGGGAGACTCACGGGGACAAGTCACCGACGTTACCAGCCAGATCAGTTTCTGTGAAGCCGCAGGGCCTGAAATGTACCCAAACGTTTTCCCCTCTGAGAAAACCCGTCTCCCCCAAATGTCCCTCGCTTTCACGACTGACGAGATGCTTTCCGATGTATCGTAGTAAAAACAATTACGAGTTACCATGAAATGCGAGCAGAAATTGGCCCGGCAGACGCTGATAGCGTTCATTAGCGTAATTAGGTGTGATGGGGTCGGCGTCGCCTGACTCTGTCACCACACGCTCTGAAACGCTCCGTGCACGGTGCAGCACGTACCTTGCAGGAGGTTTAATACGATGTATGTTCACTTCTGTGAAAAGCCTTCTGGTCTAATTATAATATTTTAATGGGGCTGCGAGATCCAGCTTTTCCAGTTTGACACGCAATACCTTTGGCGCCATCGTGCAAACATTTCCCTCCTCGTCTCTGATTTCCCGTCTCTGTTTCTCTCGGGCCCTCTCACATTCTCTCGCTTTCTGTCTTTTCTTACATTTTAGTTTGTATGAGAAGTCCCTAGGGAGCCTCGTTAGCCAGTTTCCCATCCCTTCCTCCTAGTCTGTGACAGGGCCTGGGATCTGTATATTTACAAGACCGTCCACCTGGGCAATTTTGTTCAAGCGACCCACGGACTGCTTTAAGGGACATTGATCTAGAAATAGATACCTACAGCTCTGCCACTGGCCGGATACATTTCTGTATGAGCAACGAGCAACGTTAAGTCACGTACACAAAGCTCGTTACCAAAATTCAGTAGTTAAGACGAATACGAACTTTGCACCGGTCGTTTGCGGGTTGGTCTGTTTCCGTTGGCCTCCTCAGCCTTGTCTTTAGTACTCATCACATTCGGATTTGTTGCTTCATTGTATCTATTCTTCTAGAGACCAAAAAACAAACAAAACTTTCATTTTTATCTGTACAATTCAAATTGACGGTTTCTTTCGAAACATTGGCTGTATCGACCATCTAGATACAATGTCTAAATCTGCCGGGTGTGTAGACTTGGGCTTCTTACTCTTCTTAAGCTTCTTTTTAGTATTGGATTATGAAGCGTTACATAAAATGCCACAGTGGGTTTAAAATGCTCCATGTACCGAGAGCTGATATATTTATTAGTTAAGCATTCATGGACTCACCATTAAAATAGGGAACAGAACAATATTGTTGGCTATTGTTCTAGAAATTCTGCTTCGCTTACGTCCCGAAAGAGAAACGTAGATTACGTTATTATGTTCATATAGAATGCAGAGAAAAGTTTATTAAAATCAACTATGATTAATAGGAGAATTCCTGAATGCCGCTAGAGACAAGAAAATGTACAAAAGTAGGAACATTCGAACGCATCAAAAATAACTTCAGAAAATATAATGAAAACATGATCCAACTCACGACAGCAAAAACATATATGAATTGATAATACGAATGATTTTAAGAAGTAGTGTCGTAAATAAAGAATGTAAATGAATGTAAATAAAATGTAAATGAAGTTTTGAATAAGTGGTAATACATAGACATAACCTGATTTTGGATAGGAACGCTGAGATTTATTAAATGTCAGTTCTTTCTAATAAATTTATAGGTTTACTATAGTTCGAAATAGCTATGAAAGAATTTTATTTACAAGCTGGGGAAATGATTCTAAGGTTCATTTAGGAGAATGGCTGTTGGTAGCTTAAAAAAATCTGAAAAAGAGGAATAAGAAAGAGGAATTTAGCACTTTGAGATTTAAGAGTATATTCTAAAGATTGAATAATCAAAAAATATATGAGACTCATTCAAGATTAGAGAATGAAATTAGTGAAGCAGTAAAATACAGAAAGGAAACGGATTATTTATATGAATTTATCATGTAAATGTTAAATGTCATAATCAAGAACTGATTATTCAGTACACGGTGTCGGGATAATCATTTAGCTCAACAATAGTGGGAAGGAGAAAAGGATTTTATGTGCTAATCCCTTGCCAGACACCGTGGCGAGTGACAGAGAAAGATCAAATGAGATTTTTCGTTTCTGATGTTATGGCAGGCTAAATTATTGTAGCCAAACTCGATGCTGATTAAAACTAAAATTCTGAATAAAATTTTTAACAAGTCCTTTTAAAATGTGACCAAAAATTGACAGAATAATAATGAGTTATCAGGTTAAACTTTAAGTGAACGGGGAGCCTGGAGGAAGCACGGCAGGAAGCTGCTTTTGCCTCAAGGACATCTGTCCGACGGGACCTCGAGCTTCTGTTTTCAGCCCAGGCTTGCCAAGGCGGTGTGTCCAGTGGCAGACCATCCACCCTTCAAGCTGGGGCAGTGCAGGGCCCGCTCTCAGTGGGAGGACGAGCCAGTGGAAATCAGCTCCGTGCCCCTCGGTGCCAGGGGCGGGGGGATGCAAGCAAACTCACCTCAGTGGTGAGTGTCAAATCGACAGAATAATCCTTGAGGTGCTATAGCTTTCCATGGACTTACAGTGTCCACTGTAATGTCCGAGCGGCACAGACATTTATGAACATAGTTTAAAGTAGCCTCCAACTGGAAATGCCTCGCGGCAGAAGCAAACATGAGTCCCCTCTAGAAGACTCTGTCCTCCTAGGCCTCCAAGTGTCCCCAGAGCCAGTTTTCTAAGGAAAATGAGCAATTTACAATGAAAAGTTTAAAGCTATACAAGGAAACAAGGAAACAGCGGAAACAAATCGGCAAATACTTCAGATACTGGGACTATCAGACACTTACTTTAGACCAGCTATACTTACTGCATTGAAAGAAAGAAAAGGGTTAAAAATTTAGAGACAATAGAAAGTGTGTAAAATAATCCAGCACGTTTAAAAGAGAACCAAACAGAGCTTTTAAACAAAAACCAAATGAAAACAAAGAAGTAATTGAAGTTAAAACACACCCACACACACACACGCACACGGCAGATTAGACACCCCCGAAGGGAGAATTAGCGAACTCAAATATAAGGACAGAAGTGTCTAGCGGGAACCCTGGTAGATAAAAAATTAGCAAATGTGAAAGAGAGAGGAAGAAATGTGAAGGAGGAGGAAAATCTAACATGTATTTAACCAGAATTCCAGAAAAAACGGGAAAGAGAGATCAGAGCATCATCAATATTCAATGAGATAATATACGAGAATTATCCAGGATCGATGAAAAACACTGACCTAAAGATTTAAAACTCCCAGTGCATCGCAAGCAGGGTAGATTAAGAAAGAACCCATACCCATCGAATCCTCACGAATCTGCACAGCACCAAAGACACAGACCAGCTTAAAGCAGTGAAATGAACAGAGTGCATTCTCATGAGTGACAGACTGGACTCGCCCTTATCGAGAGCAATCTTGGAAGCCTGAACCCCAGAATATGAGCAAAGGAAGCAGGACACCCACCATGCATCCAGCCTGGTGCCCCTTCCTGGGTAAAAATAGGCAAACTGGACTGAACTGCTTACGATCGCATACGCGAGCATTAAAATCCTTTTATTTTTTTTTTTAAAGTGAGACATTATTTTCACCAGAATTGGGGTAGCTCATAGGACCCCCAAGAGGGAAGAGACGGGTCCTGTGCCGGGCAGCCTACGAAAGGGGGCTCTTGGGTACTTGGGGTGCCGGACTTCTCGGAGCGGCTGGCATTTGGCGAGGCATCCAATTGACAATTTCTCTTTAAATTGTATGTACTTATTTTAGATGCTTTTCTGTATGCATAGCTTACATTTTTTAAATGTAAAAGAATTTTTCGAAAAAGCGTGAAATAACATCAAATACTTATTAAAACATCAAATTCTAGAGAGAAGATAATTTTCCAGACTTGGGATCTATAAAATAAAAATGACACACACACACACACACACACACACACACACATACACAGAGTTAGATTTCACTAAAGAAAAATTTTGAAGCTTTGTGTGTGAAAAAGGCAATAAAATTCAAATAATTTATTAAAATATGTGTTGCAAATTTGACAGGTGCATATCTTATACTTACGATGCACATAATTTAATTTTAAAAACTCTACAAGCAAATGATATTTCATTCAGGAACAAAATATTTAGTAAGTACATGTATGACGTATGTCTATACGCCTCGTAAATGATGAAATGCAAATTAAAATGAGGGCGTTTTTTTGGTTCACCCGGCATAAAGGATAAATTAACGGTATTGCCGATCGTGACAAGATGAGCTGTCTCAGACACTGTTACATTTGTGCAAGTTACAGCCATTCGGAAAAGCATAATTTATCAAGGATCGTAAAATATTCATAACCTACGACGTGGTAAATTTATTTGTGAGAGTTTTTCTAGAGAATTCATTCAAAATACAAAAAGAGATTTAGGTATGTAGAGATAATGATGAAGCATCATTTATCATGGTAAAACATGGAAAGCAGGCGAGCCTCTATCGGCGAGGACGTCCACACTGGCCATGTGCAGCGTGCCGTTTCATTCACTAAATTAACGCTTCGCTCGTCCACCATGGCACTTTTTTCGTCGTGTGCGTATGCGTGCCTATGGCATCACAAGACAGCAAATTATTCAGCCATCGAATGACTATTGGCAAATCTATACAATAATACATATAATACGTAAAATGCTTACAACAGGGAGTACCATTGGAAAAGAAACTCTAGGCACATGAGGAATAGACACTTATAAAACGTGTATGGAAACCCCAGGCACATCGTGATTACAACTGGAACCACGGTTCAGCGTTCACAGGCAGAAACCCTGGCCCAGCAAACGCAGAGATGCTGACCCTGTTTTTGTCGGGGTGTAATGATTATGAACGAGATCTTTTCCTTCTCCGTGTTCTAGAGGGCAGCAACGTTATTACGCCATCCTCGAGTGGGAACAGTAATTAATAATGAAAAATCGCAGAGACCTCAGTTTGCATTTTGCTTAGATCTTTTGTACTCTGGTTTTTGTAAGGGCCGACACTGTACAATTCACTCTTGAGACTTAGGATATTTATCAACATGAAGCAGAGATTCTAAAACTCTTGTCGAAATAAGTATTTCAACAGAGCCAGAGGTATTTAGCCTTCGGGCCTGTGGACAGACAGAGTGGCAGCGGTCATGGTCCTTTTATATAACCAGAAAAAAAAAGGGAGGGGAACCCACCGCCCGCAGAACACATGCGGGAGACACCCCCTGATTCTGCACTCCTGATCTAGAGGAATATTTCGTGCCGGCGCCGCCGATACCCGATTACGGTAGCTTTCGGAATCCGCCTCCGAATTTGTATCAGTCACAATCCCAGCCTTTACGATGTTCAAGGTCACTTCTACATAGCGATAGTCTTGGAGGTGCAGGGGTCGTTCAAGATTCCTTAGAAAAGGTGATGTTTTTCAAGAATAAAATTCTCGAAGCAGAGTAACATCTACTTTTTGGCGACTGTAGGTTTTGGAAAGGGAGAACCATTTCCTTTCTGTTCTGCCGATGTCGCTTCTGCCAATGGTCAGAGTGGTCTGTGGTTTCGGGAGCAACAGGAATTAAAAGGTCAATAATCACCATTTTCCATCTCCTGTGTTGAAGAGTCGGTTCAAAACTTTTGCCAGTCGGCCGCTGGGAAGGGCAGGGAGTGGTGTTTGACTTGCTGTTGAGTTTTAAAGTTCTTTTTACGTTATAGCTAGAAGTCCTTTGTGGAATATGTTTTGCAAATGACATTTCAAGTCTTTGTCTTGCCTTGACATTCATTGTATGGCAGCGTCTTTTGAAGAGCAAATGTTTTGAATTTTCATGAAGTCAAATTTAACGACTTCTTTTTTGTTTACAATTCTAGCTCTTAGTGTCCTATTTCAGAAGCTCTGCCAAACTCAAGGTCAATAAGATTTCCTCTTACGTTCCCTTTGAGAAATTTTATAGTCCGAGTTAGGTTTCTGACGGATGTCGCTTTTTCTATGCGATGTGAAATAAGCGTCGAGTTTTTCTTGTCGTTTTGTTTATTGTAGATGGCTATCCAGTTGCTCCGGCACCGTTTGTTGAAAAAATTGTCCTTTACCTCACTTAGAGGAAAGGTGTCCTGTCACCTGCAGGCTGTCATTTAAAATCAACTGACCCTACATGTGTCGGTCTATTTCTGGACTCCCGTTTTTCTCTTCTATTGATCTAAATGTGTCTTTTGTGCCAATACCATCAATACCTGATGACGGTAGCCGTGTGATTAATCTTGAGATCAGATATCGTGAAATGCGAAATCCGATCCGGTGCAAGAAGTGAGTACCTGCCCATGTGCGTTCGTTCTGCTCCGGTCCCCACGCTGCCTTCGTGCTGAGACACAGCTGCGCTGAGGCCGGGTGGCGTTTATCAGCGCTCGCCGCCTTCGTCACCCCGACGTCCAGTCTGTGTTTGTGGGGAGCGTTATGCCTCTTGCACGGGTACGAAACTCCGTTCCTTCCGTGCTCAGCGGGTTAGGCTGCCCTTCCTGTGCACGTTCCCTTCTCCCCGTCCTGGGCCTCGGCCTCGCTGATGTTCCCCACACGGGAGGTAGCGAGGGTCCACCCAGTGCGTGCCACCAGGTAAGTGACAGGCTGGAGAGCAGTTGATGCAGCGTCAGTATCTTGCTGCCTGATTTGCCTGGTGGCCCAGAGTCACTGAGAAAAAACTAAGCGCCAGCTTTACGGTGGCTTTGTCTCCACAGAAGGATGTCTTAAAGTCGGATCTCGTCGTCTGCTCGGTGGCCGCCGTGCTGTCCTTCGCGGTCAGTGCCAGCACCGTGTTCCTGTCCTTGCGAGTATGTATCCTGCCTCCTGTGCTCCTTAATGCGGGAGCCCGCGGTGGGGCGCTGGGCGCCCACGGGGTCGCGGGCCCGAGGACGAAAACGAGGCCCCGTGGTGGTGGGGGGGAGGTGGCAGCAGGACACCCGGGCACCGCGAGGCGTCACCGCCCAGGTGGGGTGTGGCCCCATCAGCCGCGGCTCGGTGGCTGCACGCTTCCCCCTCCCCGTCTGGGGCGTTTGGTTTGCAAGAACGAGGGCACATCTTGGGGACGGCGTGGAGATTGGACGGCCGGGGGCATGTGGAGAAGGGAGGGAGGTGACACCACAGCCCGGGTCCCGCAGACGGGCCCGACGCCGCCGGAGGACCGATGCGGAGGACCCGCCGCGGGCCGCGGGCTCGGGGTTCTTGCAGGCGGCGCCGGCCCTGTGTGCAACGCTGTGCGTTTACGCTCCCCAGGGCGGGAGGACGCTGGACAAGTGTGGTCGGGGTCCCCTCCGCCTGTCAGGAAGGAGAGTGGCCCCGTGGGTGGGGTCTCGGGCCTCGGCTCAGAGCAGGTCCGCGGCCGGGACGGGAACCATCATGTCTCTGTCCTGCGGGGAGCGGGGGAAGGACGGTCGCGCCTGTCGCTGGCCCCGGAGCCGGGGGGTCACGCGCGCCCTCTCTCCCCGCAGCCTCTCCTCGGCATCGTGCTCTCTGTCCTGGCTGGCGCCGTGGGCTTCGTGACCCACCACCTGCTCCCGCAGCTCCGCAAGCACCACCCGTGGATGTGGATCTCGCAGCCCGTGCTCAAGAGCAGGGAGCACTGGCAACAGGAAGTGACCGGTGAGCGACGGGCCCTGGGAGGAAGGGCCGGGCGACGGGCCCGCGGGGACCGGAGGCAGGGGCCTCGGGCACACGCCCGCGCTCAGACCGGGGACGGTGCTGCCGTCACACGGCACGCGATCCGCCCCTGAGGTCCGCCTGGACTGTCCCCAGAGCGGGAAAGCGGACGCGGGGTCCGCACGGCAGGTTTGTGAAAACATTGATTGGCTCTTGGTGTTGTGGGACAATCAGTTCCTGTCACTCCTGGCTTCTGTTGACGGGGAGGAGAGGTCGTCAGCACGGGGCCACCCTCCCATCCACCACAAAACGGGGGCTGGCAGAGGCTGACCTTTGACTTCCAGGACCCCGACCCCTTGGGTTTTGCTCACCTGGCTTTGCTCGCTGAGACCGACACCTGCACTTGACCCAGTGAGCTGTCCTGGGCTGACCCCGGGCGACCCGGTAGTGACAGTGGTTCCGGGTGAAGAGTCTCTGAGGAATGGCTGTGCCCGGTGTCCCCAGCTCTGTGACCGAACAGATGGCAGAGGGCGGTTTATCCCTGTCTGCGGACACCCCAACGTGTCTGGTCACAGTTTGCGACTAGCCGATGGTGCTCATTCTGCAGTGTCTCTTGCCCGGTGTAACTTCTCTGTCGCTGGGCGAGCTCTGCGGCCCCCTCCGTGTCCAGGCACGCGGGTGTGAGAGTGGCGCCAAGGCCTGCGGGCTCCGGGGGCGCCGGGCTCAGCCACGTGCGTCCTCATCGTGACTTCAGTCGACCAGTGTGGCAAACAGAAATGTGGGGACAGTAATACAAAGACGCGGAGCAGGCACTTCGGGCGCCGTTGGGGGAGGAGCGTGGCTTCGAGGAGCGTCTCTGGAGGGCGCCAGGGGCTGCCTCGACCTGACGCGGCCGCCTCCGGGGACCGTGGAGCGTTCCGAGGGGGAATCAGAGCAACGGGAGCTCGGACTCGCCCTCCTCACCCACGGTCGGGAGGGACGTGGGGCTCAAGCGTCATGATGCCCTTCGCTTCCGGCGCCTCTTAAACGCAAATTACGGAAACCGAGGGAAACGAGGCCCCGAGTCGGTCCGATTTATCATAGTCGGTTCCTTTCACCGGCCACCCGTAGAGAGAGGCTCATGCCGACAGGTGTCCACACCTGCATAGGGGGAGAAACTGAGGAAAAGCTGAATTCCACAGTGCTTCTGCAGGGGCAAGGAGGTCACATTCCCCGGCAGAGCCTTAGACAGACGACGTTTAGGTGACATTAGCGGAGTCCTCGGGGGGTGTTACTTTGGAGCCATTGGTAAGTGGCCGATGGAGACTCGAGGTGTGAAGATGCTCCACTCAGGAAACCGCACGCCCGTGTCACCGTCGTCAGCCTGTCCCTGCACCTGGATGCTCGGCCGCCGTGAGCGAGGAAAGAGAACTTGTCCGATGGCACAGGGAGTGGCATGGCCGAGGCCTGGACCCCCCGCCTGGGCCCCCGCCTGGGCCCCCGCCTCGGCCAGCTCCGCAGCGAAAGGTGAGGGCGTCTTCGGTCGGGATTCGTGAGCGAGGGAGCGAGTGCGTTTACCTGCCGCCCCCTCCTCTCTGGGGGCCTCGAGCAGGTGGCCTCGAGACCACTGTCCAGAGGGCCGTGGGACAGCCGTGCACAGCACAGCTCCGGCCGAGGCTCTGTGGAGTCTGTCACTCGCCTCCACTAATAGAAACAAACCCGTCATCTGGGTGATGATGATGGTTTTCGTGGTTGATAAGCCGCCTGAAATCTGGCCAGGCGCAATCGATTTGACAAAGTCGGCACGAAATGAAGGACAGATTGAAGTTTTAAGGAAGACAAACCCAAAGACCTAAGACGCGTCGGCATGAACGTCCCGGGGCCCCGTCCCCGACCTGGGCGTCGTCCGTGACCTGAGTGTCCTGGCCCCTCTTCCTGGCCGTCTGCCTGTGTTCCCACCTCCATCGCTTGTACTAGCGATGAGACACGCCCCGGGAACACAGGCCGGCCATTCAGCTCCCGGCGAGAACACTGTCCCCGGCCCACGGAATGTTAGGCCAACATGAAGACAGAGCGGAGCCGGGCTGGTGGGTCTGCAGCTGCCTCTGGGGCCGCCGGTCCCACGGCCGACATCGCCACGGGCGAAAGATCCTAAATCTGGCCAACGGCTGCCGCTGCTCGTCAGTTGGAACCGGCGCGTGAGGTGACACACGCGTGCCGGCCGGGTCCGGGGCCTCTGCAGGATCACACCCTCCATCTTACACAGCGGGGAGCCGAGCCAAGCGTCCGGGGGCGTGACTGGGAGCCACTGAGTTTGTGGCCCAGGTCACACTTTCTCCGCAGACCGGTGAGCCTGGCCGGACCCAGACCCGCACAGCACGCTCTGCGCATTCTCGTGGCTTCTCAGGCACACCGCGTCCTGTCGCCGTGCCCCCTCTGCCGGCCTGCGGCCTGGGCGCTCTGCCTCGAGCCCCCTGGACTCAGGCCAGGGCCGCCCCTCGGGTCTCTGTGTAAAACCCAGCCGCTGCGGAAGCCCTGCCCTGAGCGGTCTGCGCCATCCGCTCTCCGAGGTGACCCTGAGCGTGTCTGCTGTCCCGCTGGCCCTCCCGCTTCCCACTCGGGGCCGTGGGCGTGTCCCCTAAACTGCGTTTGACCCAAAGTCGCAGGCCCAGATTGGCTGGAACCGCCTTTGAACTTGGAGCGTGTATTTCCTACCTGTTTAGTTCCTTTTCTTCAATGTGTCGTTTTATTCGACATATAAAATTACTTGGAGACTCAAGATTCATTTCGCTATAAAATTCAGACTATGATCGAATGGACCAGCGTTGCAACTCAATCTGATGACTGTGAATCGAAACATGATTTTTTTCTTTTTAGCCAGGTCAGTTATTTTCCAGACGGGTTTAAGTAAATCTTATCCCATCCTGGCACAAAAAGGGGTCTCGACGGTAACTGAACCCCAAGAAAGCAGTTCCGTCCGGTCGGCGGTCCCACGCACGTGCCGGTGCTGTGGGCGTAACCGAGATTCGTTACGTGGGTGCGCGAAGCAGCTTCTTTTTTCATATCCGTCAGGTTTGGAACTCTCGAGACTAAATGTTCAAGGAGCACTGGGTTTTGGGAAACGAAACAGATCTATTACGTGAATTACGGCGATGATTTAGACACATGATGTCACCGACTCACCCCCGGTACGAGAGAGCGAGAAGCTGCGTCTCGGAAAACCTGTTTCATCCAAGAACTTTCCAGAGGAATCACGTCGTCGTGAAGGGGAGGATGGGGTCGAGTCTCATCCTCACGTGGCTCCGAGGAGAGGCACCCATCGTGTTTTCCTTCCCAGCTCTTAAGAATTTAAGAACAGCAGAAGCGATCTGATGCGCCGGCCACACTCACACCGTGAGCGCGGGTCACGGGGTGACGAGGGGGCGACCTGGGGACCAACGTGCTGTCGGCTTCCACTCGTTTACTTAGTCATTCCCTGGAAAAACAATGACGCGGTTCCCGCAGGATGCTGCGCGTGAACCAGCGAGGAAGGAGGGAAGACAGGTGCGCTTTCTGTCAGCGAAGAACGTCTGACCTCGTCAGCAGCCCCACGGCTGTGCCGCACGCCAGGGCTGTCACGGGCGCCACACCCGGCGACGCGCGGTCAGCGCCCCCCCCCCCATCCGGCCTCCAGGGAAGCGAAAGCAGCAGAGGGCCCGGGCCCTAAGCGAGGCGTTAACTGTATGTTCACGGGCCGCGTGTGGATGCCAAGCGGAAAACCGAGAGGATCGTGTGGTTTCCCGTTGTCGTCATGCCCGGCGCATAGTAGGTGTTGTGCTCAGTGGTACAGAATGAGCTAACGAATCGTTAGTACTGGCTTCATAAAGTCGCTGAGGGGAGCGTTCCCCGTAGGCTAATGTGGGCAGCAAAGCCGTGTGAGGTCACATCTGGTCCGAAGGACGTGATGTGAGGGGCACCGTGAGAAGCGTGCAAACGGGCAAGTCCCTCTGCGAGAAAACGGTTGCCGAGGATGCCCGAGCTGTGGTTTTCAGACGCACTAGCACCCATGGGTGAACGGTTATAGAAATATAAAAAATGCCCATGGAAAATCTGTTTTCAATCGTCATTTTAAAAATCTACTATTATAAAACTAATTCGCCAGTGAGTCGTGCATTTGTAATTCTTAAATGAGATCTACTCTGCGTTTTAGCAAACCTCGCCCGTCCGTCTGCAGAAGGACCTCTGTTCGCATGGGAGACGTGGCTCTGAGAGCTACCGCTTTTTTAACGTGTTTTTCATTTTTCACAGTAATACATGGTGTTAGATCAAATAGAACAGTTGTGATGAAAAACAGCAGACCCCTGTCAACCTTTTCCCATCTCCGATTCCTCCTCTCCAGAAAAAAATTGCTTCCTACTCTGGAGACGTGTCTTCTAGTATTTACCATCGTCCTTCTCGACGATGTGCACGTTCTGCCGTTCCGTGGTGTTTCAGATTTGCCCATCTACTGACGTCGTGTCGTGAAAGACCAGGCTTTATCTATCTTCCTAATACGTTCGCATTTTCCTGTTTCGTTCCTCCCGATAGAGTTTTAATGTTTCTGTTGACCACGCGCTCTTTTTTTGCCATAAGTCTAATTGTCGTCCGCGTCCGGTGTGGCAGTGACCCCGCCTCCTTCCTCGTTCGCGGTTCGGTTTTTGCGTTTGCTGGCCTCCCGACACCTGTGTAGGGCGCAGTCTTCTGCACAGGCAGACCCGGCTCTGTCACGTGTCAGCTGCACCGTCTGCACCCAGCAGTGCCTGCCACGAAGCCTTGCTGGGGGCGGGAGCTCGCAGGGCCGGGGCGCACAGCACCCAGTGACTGTGTTGCCCCCCACTTCAGCCATTTTGCTCCTTGCTTTGTGCCCCATGTCACCCATCGTGCTAGGCGACTGGTGGCCCTTTATAATCCGGATGTACGTGACAGCAGGTTCGAGAGTTTTGGTCCATAGGTGATACTAGTACCCGAATGACCAGTCACAGAGCTTCTGTAGTGATTAAATGAGGCTGGATGAGCTATGTAGGGATCCTTTGAAATGAATGTAGCGCTAGGCACTGTCTGATTCCAGAACGTGTGTGTGAGCACGTGTGTGCATGTGTGTGTCCGTGTGTGCATGCACGTGTGCATGCGAGGGTGCGTGCATGTGTGCATACATGTGTGCATGTGTGTGCATGTGAGGTATCTGCATGTGTGTGTATTTTAGTGTGTGTGTGGCTGTCTTGAGGAGTGGTATTGTGCATGCTGTATTGTGCGTGTGCGTAATGTCGCGTGCCGCGATATTGTGCCCTGTGTGGGGCGTGCATTTGTGTGTATGTGTATTAATGCGTCGCGCTGCACGCACGCTGTCTGCGTAATGTGCGTAGCGCCAGCCATGCACGTATTACTACGTATTAATACGTGTGCATGTGGTAATGCGCTTATTAACCGCCTATGTGCATGCATATTGCATGTGTCGCGTGTGTGCACCACTGCATGTGATATTGTGCATGTGACGTATTATTGCGTGTGTGCACCTGCATGTGTGCCCTTGCATCCACATGTGCGTAATGTGTGTGTGTCGCGGCGTGTCTGCATGTGTGTGCACATAATGCCATTTGTACCTGCATCGCGTGTGTGCTGCATGTGTGCGAAATCATCGCGTGCGTAATGATGCGTGCATGTGTGCCCTGCGTGCATGTGTAATGCATGTGTGTGTCGCGTGTGCATGTGTGTAGTATCAGTCACCTGCATGTGTGTGTGCACGTGTGTGTGCGTGTGCATGCATGTCTGCATGCGTGTGCACATGTGTATGTGCGTACGCGCGTGTACTGCATGTGTGTGGGATGCTGCAGCTCAAGGAAGAATGTGTTCCTCCCCTGTCTTCCTGCACAGAAAAGTGCCAGTGGCCAGAGGCAGCTAGAGACCTAGAAAAGCCTAAAAGCCTCTTTAATTCCAAGTGACGCAGCAGTTGGCAGCATGAGCTGGAGCGGGCTGGTGAGTGGCACGCCTCGTTCGCATGACGGCCCTGCAGGTGCGTGTTCCAGGTGCCAAGGAGGAGCTTCGGGCTGACCGTCGACCACGTGCCGGCGGAGGCCGCGTCCGTCTGCCTCTGCTGCCGCGCATCCTCCGCTCCATCCCTGCCGAGCCGTGGCTCAGTGTCCCTGATGGACGCTGTCAGAGCTTGTCCGCGCACTCTCTGACAGGGTGACCCGTGGAGGCGCCGGTGGAGAGAGAGAAAAGGTGTTTTACAGCATCTCATGTACCTTAAATCACAGACAGATCGCTCTTCCCTGCGGGAGGAATCCTGGTTCTGTCGCTTTGACATTCCTGGTGTCTGCCAGGCCCCAGGTGCCGGGCTGGGTGTCGGGGTGCAGAGCGAGGGGGGCACGCACCTCTGGCGAGGCGGCCATTCCGCCGGGGGTCGCTCCCTTGCGTGCCCATCGTGGGGCGTTTGGAAGGCTCCCCGCACCCTCCGCGCGTGAGCGCTTCCCAGGGCTTTCACAGGCGTCTTCTGTGTCGGACGGCACGGGCCGCTTTAGCCGGGGACCTTCGGTCACGAGTTGGGGCCCACTGCCGCGCCGCTCTCCCGCGAGGCTCCCCACCCCCATCCCCGTGCGGGGGTGGCCAGGAGCCACTTTCATTCCCGAATCGGTGAACAGTCGGGGGCGGCTCCCGGAACGTGAGCAGAACAGTTTTAAAAACTGAGTTAGACTTTGTACGAAATGAAATTCCAGATGGAGTGAAGATTTAAAAATATCTCTTTTTGAAACACGAGGAAGAAGGGAAAAGAAAGAACCAGAAAGGACTGCGAGGAAGCATCGGTCGAGTCACGGTCCTCGGTCAGAAAGGAGGAAAAGGGTTTTCTGAACACAGCCCCGAAGTCGGAAGCCACCGAGGAAGCAGCTAGAACAGCTCATTCCCCGAACAACGTGGACTTTACTATTCTGGCCCCAAACGGTGATCTTCGCCACCTCGATTCCTGTGAGGAGTTTACCGTGACGTCGAACCCGGTGATAGTCATCAAACCGCTGTCCCGTGCCAGGGACTGTGCAGAAGGCCGCGTGTGGCTCACCCCGGGAGGGACCTTCCACGAAAGCCGAGGCGTCAGCCCCGAGTCAGTCCTGGCGCGCCCCGCGTGGGGGGCCCGGCTTCTCCCCAGACTTCATGCTGCTGGGTGTCCAGTTAAGAGACGCTACATGTTGCCGGAATGTCCTGAGTGCTCCATGCCGACTGCGATGCAGGAAGGCCGCCCTGGCCCCTGGCTCAGGACACCGAGCAGGCTCGTGCAGGAAAAGTCCAGGGCCCCGGAGGGTGCACGAAGGGGTGGTCATTGACATTCGAGGGAACAGGAAGGGCGAAATCGAGCAGGTGGCATTTAATTCCAGGCCTGGAGATAAGGAGGGACTTTGCTCTAAAGTGGGGGACAGATTCCAGGCACGAGAAGAGCCACAGGCACACCTGACTGGGCCGCGGGGGACAGAAAAGCCCTGGGGGTCGAGGCTCATCCTAAGCAGAATCACGGGGCTCTGAGCGGCAGCCTGAGGAGGAGACGCGCTTTGCGTCTAAGAACGATTCCTTACCCTCCGTTCAGGCCACTGGACTCGGAAGTGAGGCCAGTTCCTAGGGAATAAGCCATGACACGTGCACGCGCGAGTGACAGAGACTTTACTCTCTGAGGTTTGTCCCAGCAGGAAGATGAGAACGAGAAGAGCTCGCGGGAAAACGCAGTTGCCCGTAATAGGTGCTCCCAGCCCGTGGTGATCCGTTTGCAGGGTCCCTGCCCCGGACGCCTCAGAGTGACAGGGCCCGTGGAACCGAGCCGCACCCACGTCGAGATGCTCATGAACAAGCCTGGTCCCCACAAGGACGGAAGCCTCGCATCCTCGCAGCTTACATCGTAATTCAAGATTCGAATCGGAGAAAATGATCTTCCTAAAGATGAGAAATCCTGAGAATGGTCGGTTAACTTTTAATTATCGAGAAGGCCTGATTTTAGTGACATAAGCATCTAAGTAAAATCCAACCCGGAAAGCCTTTGAGGTAATGTAAAGTGTTCAGTCGAAACAAGTCGCATATAAACCTGTAAATGGCATAGTTAGTTCGTATCCTTTTTCTCAAGGGCCTAATATTCCAGGGAAAAGAGAAGCAATAATGCTAAAGCGATGCTTTTTATGGCCTCTTTGCATATTTGGGACATTACAGAAAGGGAGTTATAAGATATCATTGCGAAGAATTTCTTTTTAACTTGACCGTGTGTGAATGCTGAGACAGTTTGGGGGTAAGAAACATATTTATCATGTCATTGCATTTGTAAGCTTTCTTTTTTTATTAGGTTTTTACGGCCACCTGGTAAAGAAGGATGAAGTTCAATCTTTTAGAATTCACAGTTCTGGACTCACACTTTTGTTAGGTTCTTCGTTGTTATTATTCCTCCTTTCTACTTATTTCCCCTCTGCTCCCAAATATAAACTTGCAACACGAGTTTGATTTATCTGTTAAATGTTTTCTACAGTCTGGAAATCGTAGCGTCTTACGGGAATAAGTTATCGAACTTGGTAGAAGCTTTCTAGAGATACGCGAGAATTAAATCAAAATGCATTTTCTTTCACTATACGAATGAGCAGAACCTGAAGTCAGGAGTTTGGCGTTGGTAACCTCTGGGATCTGCTCTCTCTCTGTCGTTCCTAGGCCTTTATTTTAACTTCCCCACCCCTGCTTGGGCTGGGTGTTGTACCGAGCGCCCCCAGGGAGACGGTGCCTTGGGGTGACCCTTCGCCTGCAAGGTTTCCCCTTGCCCGTGCGTCCCTGTGCCTGCTGGTGGGTGCATTGCGTGAGATGCGTTGCTAGACTTTCAGTGGGAGGCACGCGGTTGTCACCGTCACGTCCCCTGAAGCGCATCAGTACCGAGGCGCGTCTGAGTCACGCGGTGCGGTCTGGCTCCCGGCTCCGCCTGCGTCCTGACTGTGACTGAGGGCGCTGTTAAAAAAAAACAGTGACGGCTTTTGTAACATATGAATGAATTGGTTTCTAGTTTTCTGCAAGTTCTTTTTTATCCTTCAGAGTCCGACACAGACCTCCTTTGTAGCTTTCATCTTGATGCTTCTAACAGGAGACCCCGTTATCACTTACAGGTGTGGGGCCTTAGCTGGTCACAGATGCTATTGGCGTTGAGTGCAGCTGCCAGGACTCGCTGTCCCAAAGTCAGACAACAGAATGACACTTACAGTCCAAGGCTTCCTCGAGCCTAAATGTCTCGGCCACATGCCTTAAAGCCGTGTCTGTGACATCGTTTCAGACACCTGCACACCCCACCGCACCCCCATATACCACAGAGAATTTAAGTCTCACTGAATAAGTATTTTTACTCTCAAATATTTGGAAAGGCATGGACAGTGGATTCAGAGTTGATTAGTGATTTTCTTATTATTTGAGATTCATCCCTTAATGTGTTTCTGGGAGGGATAAATGGAATTTCTTCTGGTAAACCCACATGAGTTATCAGACCCTGCAGTAGGTCCTGCAGAGGGCTTATGTCCCTGTACCCAGATCAGCCTTATCCCCACTCACTGGAAAGCATCATCTTCTAAAAGTAAATGTGACCAGCATTTGCGAGCCTGGGAACACTGCCCCCCTCCTCATGGTACCCAGCTTCTGCGTGATGAGCCACTCACACGTTTCTTTTCATTCAAATGTTTTTCTAACAGCACAGTAGGAGGCTTATATTTTTCTTAATTTACATATTTTTTTTGGCAGGACTCTAGCTAAGGTTGCCACGTTTCTCTGAACTGGTGACAGACGTCGATAGAACTCTGTAAATGGATTTTTATGAGCTGGCCGAATTGCATTTGGTGCGATGGCCTCAATCTGATCCTGTTGATCTCTTACAAATTGAGAAATCAGGAAAAGTGATTTCGTGTAGAAGGAAGCCTAACTCTACCTGGTAGCCCTTCATGAAATGAGATTGAAATGAGAAACGTTGTTTAATGCGTTAGAGTTAGAACGATTTTTGTTTTGTAATCATAAAAGCGGTTCCAATAGGCTGCTTTTTTCAGGCTCTCTTCGTGCAGTCTAATCATTCAGAGCCCCAAGGGTAGGCAAATGGCGGGGTCCACTCGGGAGTGAGCAGAAAAGGGGGTGTTGTTTATAAAGAATTTATAAACGATAATAAAGCCGATTATGAGTCAGACTCCTTTCTGCCAGCACCGTGTGCGGACAGTTCTGATGGTGTCGGTGGGGATGACCCTGGGATGGACGCCGTGGACGCCCCGCCCCGGCAGCCACTGGCCGTGACTATGAGGAGTGCCAGGGGGCACGGAGGGTGCCGAGGACGGCTCGGATGGCAGGCGCTTGGGTCTGTGATGAGATCAGGGGTTTCTGTGGCAGGGAACGTGGAAGGACGTTCTGGGAAGGTGTCCGGCGTGTGTAACAGGCGTGCAAACCGGCAGGGTCCCCTGCGGTGTGGGATGAAATAGACGTTCTTTTCCATAAATGGTGACGGTCAATTAGATACATACGTGGAAAAAATATCAGTCTCGGCCCCTTCATTCTACGCGACAATCAGTTCTAGAGAGAGAGCTTGCAGATCTAAATGTGAAAAATAAACTCATAAAGGTCTCAGAGCAAAACATCGGAGGATACGGCCATCGATCTCTTGTGTTTTAAACAGAACACAAACATCTCTAAAAGGAAAAAAAAATGAAAAGTTGGGCACATTAAAATTAAGTATTTCTTTTCTACAAAAATCCTATTAGGAGCACGAAATGGGAGGTTTTCCCCATGCACACATCAGACCGAAGACTCACACCTAGGATGGAGAAAGAACTAAAAATCGGTAAGAAGAAGACATATGACCTACAGGAGAAAGGACCCGGCAGCAGACACGAGGGGCCACGTCACCCAGGTGTGGCCAGGTGGCCAGGCGACGCGTGAAAGGGACTCACTCCCCTGCGCTCATCGTCAGGGAAACGTGGGAGGAACCGCGACACGACGCCGCCCTCCGCCCGCCAGCGCGGCCGAGACGGAGCGAGAAGGTGTTTGACAAGGACGCGGGACAAACGAAGGCGCCTTAAACGCCGGTGGCAGCGAGAACTGGCCCAGGAACTAACCGGACAACCGACAGCGTCTCCCAGAGCTTTCCGCACGCGCACCTAGTACCCGGCAGCTCCGCACCTGGTTATCTACCCCCGCGGGAGTGTCCCCGTGGCCGAAGGACAGGGACAGGGGCAGGGACGCTCACGGTGGCGCTCTTTGTCACCGATGCAAGCTGGAGACACAGCGGGTGCCGTGAACGGCAGATGCCCGTGTAACGGATCGCCGCACCGCCGTGGGGGTGGGAAGGGACAGCCACGCTCCAAAGCGTGCGCGCGTCTCACACACGGTGTTGAGCAAAGGGCACGAGAGGCCGTCAGGCCAAACTAAACGTGGGCGCTCAGGGTTCGGGCAGGGGCGACCTCGTGGGCGGAGCCGTAACAGGTGTCGGGGCTTCGAGGGTGTTTCTTAACCCGCGTGCCCGGGGCCGACATCGGCATGGCAGGAATCATGCAAGTTACGGGCGTGGAGGGCGTCAGCTCAAGAAAATGAGACACATAATGAAGAGGACCGAGGGGAACCTGTGCCCAAGGGCGGGAGCGGAGGAGGCTGCAGAGGAAGCGGGGGGCGTCACGTGGCAGCGTGAGCACGGGCAGGAGCTGGGGGACAGGGAGGCTAAGGGCGGAGACAGGACCAGTGATGCTTCACGCCTCACGAAGGACCAGCGAGAGGGACTGAGAAGTATCAGTTATCCGTGGCCTAGGCGGCCACACGCGGCCTCGCCATGCGGTCTGGGCGGCGTAGCCACCGACACCCAGGGGACTTTCAGAAGTCGGGAGGAGGCAAGAAGCCGGGACCATCAGCTCTGCCGGCCTTTTCAAGGAGGGTGCCGTGCTCGGGGGCAGAGGGAGCATGGAAGGAAGTGTGGGCGGAGGGCAAGATGCCCACCGGGCAAAGCCCAGGGCCTCCCATCTGCTGTCGGGAAGGGGCCACCGGCGGCTCGAGGAGTGGCCGCTGAACCCAGACATCAGGAAGAGTGGGGCCCAGGGCTGTGGGCCCGGCCCCGGAGGGGCCAGAGGTGGATGTGAACTGAGAGGCACCTGTGGTGAGGGGCCGGGGCTCGGGTTTTTATTATAAACCGTTGGAGAATGTGATGCCAGCAATTAGATGGAGTGGACTCCCCCTTCGAGACTTGCTGTGGATGGAGCGGCACCCCCAGCCTCACCCGGCTGTCTCAGGGTGGGTTGGGGTCCCCTGCTGCCTCGCGGTCACTAGCGGACGGGCAGGCTCAGCAGGGCGCGAGGCGGACCTCCCTCGCGGTGACCAGTAGCATCTGAGAGCAAACCCGAGCCCCACGGGCATGCGCCTCGCCCTCCACGGTGCTTGCTCCCCAGAATGGAACGCATTCCTAGTGACGGGGGCCTGGGGGTCAGCATTCCCTTATTTGCATATGTTGCCCAGAAATTTGTGGGTTTAAAGACCAAAAAGAGGGTGAAAGGAGCCCAGAAACCAGCCCCAGCCCCAGCCCCAGGAGGGAAGTGACTCCAACCCGACAGGAAAATGGTTCTTCACCCTCACTTTCTCCCCTTTGCTCTGAGATGCTTGACGTCACGAGACCGCCCACTACATCATTTCCAGTAATAATTATTTATGGAAAAGTCGCCTGACTTGAGAAATTTGGGTACTGGCCTATATCACGATGCATTATCATTCATGAACTGCCCAGAAACGCAGCTCTGAGCTGACGCCCGGGAAGACATTGGGGTGCCACGTCCGGTGTCTGGACGTCCAAACCAGCAGCTTAAAAAGTCATGGGAGATGTTGCCTATCATCGCATGGTCTTAAAGAAAACGGTTTTTGTGTTTCTTTCAGGTGTCGCCCATTTAATGTGGTTTGAAAGACTCTATGTTTGGCTTCAGTGTTTCGAAAAATATGTCTTGTACCCAGCCATAATTTTGAATGCCGTCACGATTGATGCATTTTCAATAAGTAACTACCAGCGGCTCCGGACCCAGTAAGTGGATAACGGTTTATTCTCATAGCGATGGGGGTCACACCGTTTGCAGAACCTAGTGGCTTTTTTCTGCAGAGCCTGTAGCAGAAGGCTCTTCCGTGGTCATCGTTTACGTAAACGGGCCAGAGTTGGCGGGTACGGCGGGGGGACTGGGGTGCAGAGGACGTTCTCCGCCTGAAGCGATGCCGTGAGTGAAGGCCAGCAGATTAGAAAAACGCTGTGCAGACGCCCCGTCCGTGAACCCAACATGATGGCAGAAGCCCCGCGGGACCCGCGTGTCCCCGAGTCCCCACCGTCGTGCTCGGAGCTTGGCGAAGTGCCCGCGTCACCTCCTTTTTTAGCAAGCACTCTAGGTAGCTTGTAAATCACTGTCACTGTTCTCTCTCCGATTATCGGGAGAAATGTCACCATTTAACAAATGGGGCCCGGGGACTTCACGCCATCAGGATGCGCACGTGTTTGCGAAGCGTTAGCAACGTGCAGTGCAGTTGAGCTGTGGGTTTCTCATGTTAAAATTAACGCTGAACGTACAAATGGAAATCTACTGGGTAATTTGCGGATTTGTCTTTTTAACAAAAGGTTAAAGTTTCTGGTTGAATGAAGTCCTTAGAATAGGAGGTTTGCTTATTAGTCACGCTGCTTAAGTGCGACGTGCCCCAGTCAGCCTGGAGCTTAGTCCCGAGCAGGCGGGTTCAGCTGCTGTTCCTTCCACGGTGACATGAGGACAAGTGAATAACTGGTCGCCAAGACCGAGCCAGCGAAGACCGAAGGCTTCGCGTCCCGAACTTGGAGTCGCCCGCGGTCACACGGGGCAGACGTTCGAGGGAAGGGTCCTGGAAGCCGCCTACTGGCCTACACCCGTGTCATGGAGGCCAGAGCAGCGAGTCCATGCCCTCCGTACTGAAAACCCCAGACTTCAGGTCCAGGGATGAAAAGTAGTCTCACTGGATAAAGGGGGCCGATGACGGCACCGCAGGCCCCTTACGTGGTCTGGGTGGGGCCCAGTCCGGGAGGTGACCCTGCGTCTGCAGTGTCCAGTGCTTCTCCTCGTGGCAGGCATTTCCCATACGGTACGATCCTGGCTGACCCTGCGATGACCTCCTGGAACAAGGCAGAGCCTCAGTTTCTAGAATGAGGGCGCTCAGTGAAAACCAAGGTAGCGACAAGGGCACCATGCTGCCGGGGGACCGAGCCGGAGGTTGGCAAGCTCTTCCTGCCGGCCATCCTGCAGGTCTGGCTGTTGGCGGAGGACGGACATCGGGGTTGGGAACTAGGCAGTTTGGAGAGAGTCATATTGGTCCGTAACGCATGTGATTTTTTCCCAGACACTAAAATCAGAAAGTAGCACCTTACCTGTGTCCCGCCAGATAGTCTCAACTCCCAGGCGATACCAACAGAATTATATTTCTCAGAGCCCAAAGCTGGTGGTGACGCATTATATTCTTGAGGCGTTCATCTCAAGACTTCAACAAACCCTCGAGATTTCCAGCACTCCACCGGCCCAGCTGCTCTCAAACAGGGCAGCGGGAGAGTGTGCGTCGGCCTCACCCAGAGACCTCTTTCTAACTCGACGAGCCCCCTCCGTCGAGAGCCACTGGACCAGGCGGTCAGATAGGGCCCCCTCGGTAGCAGGCACTGTCCTTAGTCACCTTCCAATCCCAAAACACTAGTAAGTGGTAGAAGGGTGGATGGCTGGCTGGTCGAGCGAGGAGACCATAATATCTCGTTAGGTGTTTATCTTTCCCAGTGTGATCTAAATGGATGCTTTGCCCCAAGTGGCTCACCGTTCACCGATGAAGACTCCGCAGAACCTTCAGCTACGAACCATGGGCTAGAAGCACCCGTCGCAGGGTCACAGTGGCCAGGCCTTAAGTCCTCACCCCGCCGTCCTCGCCGGTCATCACCATGGAACTCAGCAGGCACGCTGTCCTTCGAAGCATCGTCACAGAAGACAGAAGACTCAGAGTTAACTCTCACCCAGATTCGGCCCGAATAACCCAGAAAATCACCCATCTCCCCTGAAAACTGAACTCTCCCTTGTCTTCCGACGCTCGCTGTTGGGGTCCCTCCGAGGGCTTTGGCAATCCCCCAGCGTTCCTGTACCCTGGGCCACTGTCAGAGGCAGCCGATCCGCGGTCGGGCTCGATTGCGTGTTCTCATGGCGGGCCTAGGGAAGGCAGGTCACAGGCCGGAGCCCCGAGGGTTTGACTCAAGGCTGCAGGCAAAACTCCGCTCCCCAGACCGCAGGGGGGCAGGGCCCGTGTCCCCGAAGGGCCTCGGGCACCCCTCCCTCTGGGCACCGGGGGCAGAGTAGGGAAGGACTAAAGGCTTGTAAGTGTCAGACGGGCAAACAGAATTAGATCCTTTTTATGACAGAAGCGACAATTTCGCACCGGATACGTGCAAAGACTTTGAAAGCGCCTTTCAAATGCCCTCATCTTGGGATGAAGTCGTAACAATGCCGGGAAGGGTCCAGAGCCCCATCCTGTCCTCCACCCCCACCCCCCGGCTCAGGGGCATTGGGGAACGGCCCGGTCGTCTGCATTTAGCCAGAAAAAGGGGACCTGTCTCCTTCGAGTGTCGCCGTTCCCCGGAAAGCTCCCACGCCCGCCTTTCTTTCGAGTCCCCAGAGAGGAAGTTACAGTCGGGGGGATGTGGTCCAAATGCGCAGAGCCCTCCTGCAGAAGGACGTCCCCTCCGGCAGTCACACTCTGCCAGACCGTCCGGACCTCTGCCCTTGGCCGCGCAGTCTCTGGCGGGTCGGCCGTTCCCCGACGGCCTCTGCCGTGGGAACAATGTCAGCGCCAGAACTTTGGCAGAAAGGAAGGGAGGCCAGGAGTGTGAGCTCACCGGGCGGGCCAGCCTGCGGAAAGACGGAAAGACGCTAGACGTTGACACGTAAGAGATGGCTTCGCCTAGGGGCCACGGGGACCTGTTCTCAGAATTTAGTACTGACCGCGATGACGTCACCACCTCACTAAGGTTCTTCTCGTTAAAGGCACACGCTGAGCAGACCTGGCGGGGACAGCGTGCTCTCTGATTCCTCACTGGCCCGCGGAACCTGTCACTGCACGTGTCCCTCAATAAGCTCCAAGGGGGCTCCGTGTCCTTGCCGAAGGACAGGGGACAGCGGAAAGCGTGCGGTAGAGAGGAGCCTCCTCTAGCGGCAGGGCCCATGCTCAAGGGTCTGTCCCTTGTCCCCGAGCCTCAGTCCTGGCTCTGCCCCGTGAGCCTGTCCGTCCACGAGCGACTCGAGCTCCGAGGCTCGGTTTCCTCCTCCGTCCGGAGGAGCCAGCCTCGTGGGCCTGCGAAGGGCCGATGGCACAGCACGCGCTGGAGGAACGCCGGCCGCATCGGTCACCGGGTGCTTTGCCGCCACCATTGACCCCTCCTCCCCGTCTCTCCAACAGCTGGTACGTCTTCCTGGTGACCATGGCCAGCATGAAGCTGCTGCGGGTGTCCTTCTGCAACCCGGCTCACCAGTTCGTGCACTTGACCTTCACCGTGCTGTTTTTCCATTTTGACTACAAAGATATTTCCGAGAGTTTCCTGCTGGATTTCTTCATGGTGTCCATTTTATCTAGCAAGGCAAGTCAATCTGCCGTTTTCTCCATTTTAAAGTTGAAAAGGTACGTTGCTCAGCAAACGTTTCAAGAGTTTTAAACTTTTTCTTAAGAAAAGAATCATAGCATGAGATTAAATTGAATTACACATGCGCGTTACGCTTCTGCTGCCGTGTTGGGAACATTCCCCGTGGAGTGTAAATATGCCACGTTATTTGCCCAAAGTCACTAATTAACATGAATCAGCCATTAACGTGGCTTGAAATTTTATGATGGTCTCTGTTAACGATCTCATTATAGAACTTCTCCAGATCTCAGATGCTCTGAATTAAAGATGAGCAACCAGACTTTTCTTATTTCTTTTTCTTTTTTTTTATTTTTAACGTAGCTGGCATTCTGCCTCTTGAGGTAAATTTGAGGCCTGGTACCGAGAGCCCGGTCTCCTGGCCCATGTCCCTTCCCTTAGCTTGTCACAGGTCGAGCTTCCAGGCGGTGACGAATCCTGATCGCAATTCCGGAAATGGATACATGGTATCTAATGTGTAACGCGGGGACGAGAGAACCCTCTGGATCCTGGCCCGAGTGTATTCTGAGCACCCTAACTAAGGCTGGCTCTGTCAACAGAAAGGAAAAGGAATTTTTAACAGCTCCTGGCAAATAAGCCGAGGGACGTCATGACGCCTGTCGCATCCGGCTTCCTCGCTCCGGGTTTAACAGCAGCCACGGGGTTTCTGCCCCAAGGTGGACGTAACCCACACCTTCCCCGTCGGTTCGTGTTTAAACGTGAAGGGTTATTTTTTTTTTTTCCTCCCGAACTCGATTTTCTTACCTCTTTCGGAATTGGTTCTGTTAATTTTTCTCTTAATTGCTTATCTCTCGACTAGCTTTCTCTCTGCTTGTTTTAAGTAACGAAATTGCAAAACTCATATTCTCACGAAAGCTCTGTGAGTAACTGCATTACCTCGTCGCCGCTTGCGCGCTTCCTGCCCCGACTCCGACGGACGCCGATTGCTCAGCTGTCCACGCCCCGCCTTGTGTCACTTGTCGCTTGCTCCTTACTTTTCCCTCCGCAGCCCGCCCTGTCTCGCCTCTGCTCCCGGGACCCCGGACTCACTCCTTGACTCTCAAACAAGTCCTCCTCTGTCTGTGCGGGTTCTGTTCGGTCTTGATACACACATCCCATTTTTCCGACGGTTCAAACTGCAGGCTTCCATGCCCGATTTTCCTTCGTGATGTATAAATTCCTGATATCTCACATGGATATCTCATGTAAAATTATATCTTGGGCTTTTTAAAACATTTGTGAGTTTATCTTAAATGATTTTGCTGCTCGTGGGGGTCTCCTCAAATGCAGAGCATGCCGGGGAAGGCTTGACTTCGTGACTCTGCCATTTTACATGTTTTGACGGGCCGATGTTTGTCGTCCACCCTGGATGTCGGGGTCTTGTACCGTGGAAATAATCATGCCAGTCTTACCTGGGTGTCGAGAGGATTAATTAATAGGACTATGAAAGGAATTTTTAAGTAGAATGCATTTTCCAAATGCGAGGCAGAATTTTGAACGCCATCGTATGCAGAAAAAGTGGAATCACCCACTTTCTCGTTTGTGAAGGCATGTGGCCGTGCGTCCCCACCGAACCATCCGCTCCAGTGTCATTCTGTGAAGTGAGCGTCCCCGGTGAACAGCAGCGTGGCGGGGAGCAGAGCTCCGGCTGTAACAGTTTTCTGAACGAGCCTGCCTCTCTGCAGGGGGAACCGAGACTTTCATTTACTGGAGCACAGGTGGCCTGTCCCCACCGGGCTGCCCGCTGGTCAGTGAGAGAGGCCACTGCCGAAAGTACGCGGCTAGCCGTGGCATCGGGGGACAGGCATGCTGGGGGCAAGGACGGGCTTACGCGGAGCTGCCGTTCATTGTCCTTGTCCACGGGGACACCGGGTGCCGTCCTGTGAGTGAGCAGACCATGGGACCTGACGGGATGCAGTCTGAAGCTAAACCCGCGGAAACATGGAAGCTGCAGGCATTCGGCGTGCACTCGCCATAAGCTCTTTGAAGCGCCAATTAGAACGCTAGACATTTCCGACAGAACCATGGTGGCCGCGTTCTGATCCTCTCTAATGGAGGGAGCGTGCGTGCGTACGCTGAATTGCCTGCTTTTAGGCTGGAGATAATGGCTGAGTCTAAAAGCAAAAAAAAAAAACCCAAACCAAAAAAAAAAAACAAGTGAGACAAAAGCTAGAAAAATAAGCACACGGTGCAGAGTCGGTCCCGACACATCCCCAGGTCCCTCCAGGGCCTGCTCGCTTTCATCTCGAGAGGGCTGGCAGCAGTGCACTTTCTAGAATGAGAAACAAGATCTGATTCCCAGACCAAAAGAAAAACAAAAAAACAAAAACAAAAACAAAAAAACAAAAAAACAGAGTTAAAGAAAGCGACGGCATTTGAGATCTTCCTGGAAAAAAAGCCAGTGCCGATTAGTGACAGCGGCAGAGGGGCCGGCGGGGGAGCCACCGCGACGCTTCCTGTGCAGACGCCGCCCGCGGAGCCCGGCTGGTGCTTTCCGTCCACCTTCCTCGTTTCCCTGTGTCTGCAAACAATGGTCTGTGTCGGTGTCTGTCCTGGAGGCGCGCGTGGCACGAAACGTTCGTTGTTCGGTAGCCGCGTCGGGGTCCTGCTCGTGGCAGGCGCTGGCATCAACGGCTGCAGAGATCCCTAAGCCGCCCCCCGTCCCCCACCCTGCTCCTGTTCTGCTAAACGGGAAGTCGTGTTCGTTAGCCTGGCAGCCCACCTGGCAGAAGGGCCGAGGATGAACGCAAGACGATGGAAGGGCATCCGGTCTCCTCGGAAGAAAGAAACGACGTGACTATGAGACTCGTTTGAAGTCGGTGGCCCGTAATCCTTCAGCCTTTATGGCAGAAAGAGGGGAGACACGCATGGGGGAGAGGGACTACAGAGCAAGAGCAAAGCTCCTCGAGGCCAGGGAACGGAATAGCTGCAGCCTCCAGCCCCCGCCACCCGCGTGAGTCCCTGCCTCCCTGGTCCCCGAGTCCCCTGAGGCATGGAAGACCCCTTGCATGAAGGCCTCTTCGGTCTGCCACGCGAGTGAAAATGAGAAATAATGAGTTGGAGGGCCAGAGCCTGACGGAAGGGTTCAGTGCCGCCCGAGCGTCGGCATTGGGGGGCGGGAGGTTCCTCGCGGGGGCGTCCGGGGCTGGGGGCGGGGAGGGGAGAAGGGCCCCTGCACGTCCCATCCCGAGAGGGGTGGCGCTCCAGCCACACACCCCCAGGGGCGTTAGACCACCCTTCCTCGCCCGCTCGCCTTGTCTCTCTCTCTTCTGCTCATTAGCCGTTCTGCTCTTTCAAGAATCAATTAATGTAATTAACTTCTAACATCTCTAGGGGACACAAGGCACGCTCCACGTGACGAGGCTCGGTCGCAGGACATACTCGTTTGCGATGGAAACGAGGATGACAGACGTCCTTTCCCGCTCTCCCGCGGGTCCTGAAAATGTTCTTGGCAAACATCCTCTTCTGAAATTTTTAGTAATTTTTAGTTCTAGAAACGGGGCTTGAAAAAAATCTTGCTGGAGGATCGTTCTGCCAGTGTTTCCAGAATGCAATAAGCATGAAATGCTACAGGCCATTAGTTCAACATAGCAGCTAGCGCTTTTACCATTTAGGAAATTAAAATTAATGGGTGAGGCCGTTTATATAGAAAGCCGGGGGAGTAATCGCGCCGGAGCCACGGTGAGCGCTGTGTTACGGATAACGGCAATGAGCATCGGAGTCATTTGAAATCGGAGCTTCTAAATGGCATTCTCCTTTCTTAGCTGTGTGCAGGTGGAAAGTCTTGCATTAAAACGGAACTGCGTTTTAGGGACCGAAGGCTTTTGCAGAGTATTTGTTTAAATACTTTGTTCAAAAAAGCAGTCGTTCGTCTATTGAGCATACCTTCCGTGCCAGGCATCGGGCGAGGCACCAAGATTACTGCTAACGAGAAGGACAGCAGCAGATCCCTGTTGGGTGCGGTCCCCGGGCTGGGTGTCGTCCAGCACCATGATCTGCCTGACCCTCGCGATAGCTTTGTGGCACCGAAACGGAGTTAATTGCCCTAAGGTCTCCCTTATAAAATGGCAGAGCAGGACTCCGCCCTGAGGCCGTGCCTCGTGGCATTGCCGCCCCTGCTCGGAGCATCTGGAAAGAAAGCGGACGGGTAGAGAGGTGGTTCCAGCAAAGCATGATAAGCCGTGGCAGAGAACTGTGAGAGGCCACAAGAAAACGGTACCTGGTCCTACCTGGGAAAATCAGAAACCGTGATGCCGACTCCCCGCTTTGAAGGATGAGGGAGTGAGTCGGAGGAGGCGGGCGGAGAGGGCTGCCTGGAGGAAGTGGCACGTGCACGGGCTCGGGAGCAGGAGGGACTTCGGTGTGTTCTGGGAACCGTCGGGAACTGTGAGGACTCGGGAGGGAGAGCAGGGGCAGCTGGAGCCGGACGTGTCAGCGTTTGGACTTCGTGTCTACGTGGCGACCGAGCAGTCGTGGGATGCGGGGAATGTCGCCGGCGGGGGTAAAAGCCGAGGACGCGCGGGGTCCTGGAACTCGGGTACGGAGGACTGTGATAATCCGGGCAGCTCGTCACGAGAGCGTGCACCGCGGTGCCAAAGCGAAGACACAGGGAAGGGGACGCGTCCGGGAGGGGACGTGTTCCGGAAGCAGGGCTGACAGGAGCCGGCGACCGAGGGAAGCGTCTCTCCTTAGAGTCCTAGCTGAAATCCTGGGGCGGGTCTCGCTGACGCCCTCCGTGTCACGTGTTCGTGTATGAACGAGGTTCGGCGGCCAGGTCAGTGAGGCCTGGGCTGCTTCTCCGCGCCTGAGCCCCAACCGAACCACGGGACCGGGGTCAGGGAGGGAGGACGGGGGGGGCGGCGCGAGGTGTCGGATGCGACGTCACTGCTCCGACGGGTTCCGCAGGCGCCCACGTCCAGTCTGTGCAGCTTTTCCTCTCTGGAACAAGGAGGGTGACACCTGCCCTCTCTGCGCGTGGGAGTGGATGCCGGACGTCCCCCGAACACAGCCCCGGCCTCGTCCCTGCTCACAGCCCCGACATGGCCCCCGAGTCCTGCAGGGCAGAGGCCGGCTCCCTGGCGGTGGCCGCAGGCTGACCAGCGCCCGCCGTCCCGGCAGCTCTGCCCTCTGCCAGCACCTGCTGCTGGACTCAGGGTCCCCAGCGCCCCCACCGCGGACGGACGCCCCGGCTCCAGACCCCTGCCCCTGTTGCCTCGGCCTGAAGGTGCCCCTCCCCACAATCGGCCCTCAGGGGACCTGCCCACCGCCCGTGCCCCTCCCCTCTATGCACCCCTGTGTCCAGAAACGAAGAACACTATCCGCACGCCCGTGTCCCCTAGAGAACTGGGACCTCGTCGAGTGGCGGCCTCCTGCCTCCTGCAGCAGCTGACAGATGCAGACGCGGGACCCTGAGCTGCCTCGTGCAGTTAACTGAATCCGGTCGAGAGCTTGGACGTGGAAATCTGCTTTTTGAGAAACGAAGTCTGAGCTTGGATGCGGGGGCTGCGTGACGTTCTGTTATTCTTGGAGGTGACGATTCACAGCAGGGGTGGGGTGCGCGGGAGGACGGAGGTTTCAGATGGAGTGTGTGGGTCACTCCGAATGTCCGCCTTGGGCTCCTCGCGGTGTGTGTTCGGTTTTCTGGGCCTCCGGCGGATCTTGTTTAGTGACTTCGCCACTGCCCGCTGTCCTGGTCACTCCTGGCTGCAGAGCTGGCCACCCGGCTGTGCCCTGTGCTCTGCGGTCAGCCAGGCTCCTCCCGCGGAACCGAGAGGGGAGAACACAGTCCGCGTCTAGGCGTGGGTTTGTCTGCCCGGTGGTGACGCGCCGATGCGTCCAGCTGGCCGGCTCATGACATGCGGCCACAGCCGCGACTCCGCTCTGAACGGTGCCATGTAACTGCGGGAAATGCCCGCCCCGCCCCGAACACCCTTCAGGCAGGATGCGGAGCCCGCGTGTCACCCTCCCGCCTTCCACGCCCAGGTGAGGCGCCCACGCTCCCCGAGGCGGGTTCACCGCACGGGCGGCCGCGAGTCACCTCCTGGGAAGGGACGGAGGGCTGCAGGCATGCCGGCGGCTCCCGCACACCTCCGCCTGCAAAGCGGGGGGCAGTCCCCCCACTCGACGTCAAGCCTGGCGTGAAAGTTACACCCTTTTTTCTTCATTTTCTCCTCTATTCTCATGCCAAAGTGTACTTAGTAAACACGTGGGTTGAGTCACGTCGTTCAAAGGTCCACGTAGACCAACGTGTCGCTGCTAATGTGTCAACGAGGTGTTTATGGGCTCCCATATTTTTAAAAGTCCGGGGCTTTCTCTCCTGACGGAGGCTGCTCCTGGCCAGCGTCCCGGTCCCTCCCCCCAGGGACAGTGGCCACGGCCCTCTGCGAGACCAAAAGCTGAAGAGCTCGAGTCTCAGCGGAGACAGACAGCGATGCGCGTTGCAGGCAAAAAGCCGCATGAGTGGCTTCAGGGGGTCCAGGGGCGGGGACACCTCCAGACGCCCCGCCGACGGAGTTCTGCAGACCTTATTACTCAGCAGCCGGGAGCCCTCGTCCGAGCCTTCCTTAAGATGCTTCTAGAACAGAGGGATCAATTTGGCTGTGAGACGGGAGACGTCTTCTGTGCGAGGCCGACCACTGGCACTCGTCACCCTTTGCCGGATGGAGGCTCCCGGTTCCCACAGGAGTAGGAGCGTGTGTCCTCGGCCAGGTGCGCACACTTAGGCCGAGGTCCGCGAGGTCACCGGCTGCCCCGCGCTTGCTTTCCTGAGCGACCTGCTGGTGAAGCACCTCGAGAGGACCAAACCACGGTGCTTCTGCCTCAGGTGGAGAAAGGCCGCTGACCAGACCGAGTAAGTTTAAAACACCCAGGAAGGAGGAGGGGAAATGCCTCTCTCGTCAGGAAAATCAGCGGCCATCGCAAAGATCAGGCAAGTGACTGAACATCAGCAAGTGACAAGAAACATGCCACTGAGGGCGTCAGCCGCGGGTCTGTCCCTCGAAGAGTCGGGAAACACCTGAGGCTTTTTCCACTGGTCGTTTCACAGTTTGGAAAACGACATAGCACTTACACTTACTCATCTGCTGGAGCAGCGGTCCCCAATCTTTGTGGCACCAGGGACCGGGGCCCTAGGAGCATCTGACGCCCGATGATCTGAGGCAAGGCCGAGGCGGCGATAGCGCCCAGTGCCTGCTGCCGTGCGCAGGCGCCGCAGTGGAGGACGTGGAGGAGACAGACGTGTAATGAACGCTTTTGAAAACACGTCGTTAAGGGCTGTACGTAAAATAACCGGTATTTATTGAGCGCTTATATGCTGAGTCCTGAGCTAAAAATGTACACGCGTTATGTCACTGTTCACAATACGTTTCCGAAGCAGGTGCCACGACCATTCCCGCTTTGCAGATGAGAAATCTCAGTGGAACGAAGCTTGTCTGAGCTAGAGAGGGGCAGAGCGGAGGCAAGAAGCCAGGTCCGTCTAACTGCAAAGCCCATCCTCGTCACCGGGATGCTGGTCTGCCGCTCACAGGGTCGCCCCAGCCCATGCTTAGCTGCTGCCAGTTCATCGCATCTTCTGGCCAAACTTTTTCTAGCAGAGTCTGGCCACACCTGCCCCAGAGGAGCGAGCACTTATTGTCTCCCCGCTCCCGAAGGTGCCTGTCTCTCCTTCGGTCGTGGGCTAGGGGGCTGCTCTCCAACCCAGTTCTCCAGTGGGTTAGAAAAACAGTCTTGAACTTGAAATGAATCTGTAAGGGTGGGAGCAATGCTCTTCTCAGCTTGGTATGTCCCAGGGAAGAAGCCCGAAGCCCTTTGAACTACTTTTTAATTCTGCATGAAGGTTTGATCGGTTTGGTATATTAGTCAGAACCTTCTGATGGCAAGTGACAAAACCTCAAAGTTGGAACTCTGTTGCTTTAGCGAGGTGGAGCGCCCCAGGGTGGACCTCGCTTGAGTCCTAGCCACGCCGGAAGCAAACGGCGGTAGCGGGCTCTGTCCTCTGTGCTCTCGCTCCTGCTCGTTTGGCTGGATTCTGCTCAGCTCCATGCTCCGTGCGACTTCCATACTGGGACGAGAGAGCCACCAGACGCCCCACCTCCATAATATCCTGTGCTTATTATCTGCACCCCGGGATCTGCTTGCCCCCACATCAGTGGTCATGTACCGAGGGGCTTGTCACGGTGGCCGGCCCCACGGGGGCTGTGTGCCCGCCCAGTGGTCTAGGTCGGGGGAGAGTGCTGTATCGACGGCCCCTGCACTGGCTTTGTGTGATGATCTCTTAGACAAGCGGGTGACATTTTTTTCAGCTATGGTTTTAAATTAACTTTTGTAGCCCAGGTGTCTCTCGGCGGTATAGTGACTCATAGGCCATCTAGCCAGACGACGGAGCAATGCAGCTAATTAGACGTGCGGGAGAGACTTTATGGCAGTGTTAAAGATGTCCATGATAGATGAGGTAGGGAACCTAGGTTTCAGAATACTATATGCTGCTACTCGATTTAGATTAAAGGGACACACACGCACGTGCGCACACACACACATGCATATCCACACGCATGTGCACACACGCACACACGTGCACACACATCCACACGCATGTGCACACATGCGCACATGCACATGTGCCTATATACATGCGCACAGGCGCGCAACACATTCACATGCACACACGCAGCGCACCATATGTGCACACACTCACATGTGCACGCGCATGTTCGTGCATACATGTGCATATGTGCATGTGTGTGATGTGTGCACATGCACATGTGCGTGATATATGCACAGGTACATGCGTGTGTGCACACGTGGTTGCACATGTGCATATGCAGGGAATTCCGGGAAGGACACCTCGACCACCCATCATCTGTGGCTGGTACTGGAGTTAGGTCCGCGTGAGGTGGGTAACAAGAACTTTCACTTTACAATTTATGCAATTTTGAACTATATGGAATCTTGAAAGTGAGACTGTATTATTGTATTTGTACTAGACGAATTTCGAAAGGGTGGTTACTTAAAGCAGAAAGCTTCTGTGACGTGGCCGTCGCTGTCCGAATCCTCTCGTTTTCACGTGTACTACGCCGAAGAAGTGTTTGCACAGGAATGAAACCTCAGGGGAGAACGTAACGGAGGTATCTGGGGGGTGCGTGGGGGCGGGGCGGACGGGAGGCCACTCGGAAGCTGGAGGAGGAGCTGCCACGTGGCTGCAGATGTTGGCATGATTCGCCCCACTTACTCAAATGCTGCATGGGTAAAAGCAGGAAGCTTTGAACTTGGCCCTCACAGCCCTTTCCAGAGGCAGCTCGTGCCACCCACAGGATTATAAGGGGCCCGGGAAGGAAGCCCCCAAGAACAGACTCCAGAAAGCTGCCTCTTCTCCACAGGGAAGAAAAGGGTAAATAAACTCTAAAGAAGATGGGGAAACTGTACCATACAGAGTAGTGGGATGAAGGAAATTCAAAGGAGGCAGAGCGTCCGCATAAACGATGGTATTTCTATCACGTCGCTTCCAAGTCGGTCTGGACAGGATGCTTAAAGACCGAAGGTGGCTCTGGCCAGCTCTTGTGTCACCTCCCGCTTCTTCCGTGTTGAACTCCAGCCTCCCCCCTTCCCCGGCAACACCCGCCCCCCGCACCCCTGGGCCCGCACCCCTGCCGTCCACCGCACGGGGCGGCCCATGCAGACTCGGGGTTTCATTTCATTCCCAGTTCTTAGACGTCTTGACGAGACCGTCCGGATTTCTGCCTCCTGACCTCCTTGTAGATTGTAACGTTTCCGTGTGCAGTGGTGACTTCATTTACATCTCTGGACGCACTAATTAGCAGTTATGAAGTATGAACCTAACTAATTCTCTCTGTCGTGTTCTCCTGGGGGTCTTTATCTGGCTGCATAAGGCCCGCTGATCAAAGAATGGGGGCCGGTTGCATTTCTCTTCATTAGCTCCCGCTCGTTTGCCTGAGTGGCTCCCCGCTGCTGGGCATCTCATCCTGCATCACCGATGATGAATTATTACCCTGGCTTTTTCTCCCTCCTTAGATTTCAGTCTTCGTAATGGTTTTTATTTTCACTTTTCTGTCGTAGGTGAATCAGATCCGTCTCGTTTGATAATTCTCATCTGACTAATCCTGCTACGTTGCGTATCACTGTTAAGTGTGGTGTTGACTGCAGTGTAAGACTCGCATCTTTTATCAGGTTTAAGAAAAGCTTTTGTTAGCAGGTTGCAGGAGATTTTTTTTTTTTTTGAGCGCACGTTGAGTTCATTTTTCAACATTCTTTCAACATCAATGGAGCATCAGATTTTTTTTTACTCTTCATTTTGTGAATTATATTGACTTTTTTATTATTAAACTATTAGGAGATGAACCAAATTTGGTTTGATGTGTTTTATACATTTATAGATTCATTTTTAAAATAGCTTATTGAGTTTTACATTGATATTAATAGGCGAGAACATCTACATTTTCCTTTCTCATAATATTCTCGTTCATTTTTTGTATTAGAAAATAGCCTCCCGATGTAAACTGAAGTTTTTCTAGGAAGCGCATTTCAAGGCTACAGCTTTTCCTCTACAGACAGCTCTAGCTGAGTCCCACAGTTGCGACTGGTGCTACTGCTTGCCATTGTCATTCAGCTTTAAATATTTTCACATTTTAATTACCATCTATTCTCAGTTAATTCGGTGTCGCGTTCGTCGTTATTATCCCCAAACTCAAAGTTTGTGGCGGCTTTTTGCTGTTGTTATTGTGCCATCTTTTTATAATCGACTTTTCATTTAACCGCGAAGCAATTCACCTTGGTCAAGACTTCTTTTGTAGTTTAATGAGTCATCATGTACCCGAGCTTAAAAATTGCATTCTTTGTCTCGGTTGGCTGCAAGGTTCTAATCTATGTATCTCTTAGACAAAGCTTTTTATATCTCTTGGTCACATATTTTATATGCATATTCATTTATTAAACTATAATTTTTCTGAGATACGTGTCTTAAAATGTCCCCCCATGACTTAGATTTTTTCATCTCACCTTGTAATTCTGTCCACTTTTACTTTAGCGATTTCGAGAATGGGTGGTTAAATACATACGTTCTAATTATTTTATCTTCCTGGTGCCTCTTCTCTTTTATTGTTATGGACTGCTTTTTTTCTTTTTTGAGTAAAATCCATTTTACCTAATATTAATATAGCTTGAATAAAGAAGCTTTCTTTTGGTTACGATTTACCCGGTCTCTTTTTTTTTTCATTCTGTTACGTAAAACTTTCTAAGTCGTTTTAATATTTCTTGTAAAAGCAACTAGCAAGATTTCTCTTCTTGATATAGGCTGAGGATCTCTTGATAGGCACATTCTGTCTGTTTACAGGTACTGCGATTACTGCTATGTTTTTGCTCTTATATTTTTTGCTGTATACCTTTGATGCCTTTTCTTTGTCATCTCGCCCCCTCTTTCTTGCCTTTATCGAATGGAATGCACCTTCTTTGACCCCCTTTTTTCTCTATGCTTTAGAAACCGAATGTTGAATGTCTAGTTCTTTAGCGCAGTGAATCTCAGTGTGTGGTCCGTTTCTTCCTGAACAATTTTCTGCTCCCCGCATCACCGCCTTCGCCGCGAAATGTCTGATAATTTCCCCCCGTCCTTTTGCTCCTGGCTTTCTCCCCGTTCCGCCTTGAACCTCCAAATGCCCTCCCACCTTTCCTGCCCCTTCCCAGGCTCTCCGGAGCCGCCTCCTCCTCGGTGCCTCTCACGTGGGACTCGGCTCACCTTCCGTTTGACAGCCGGTTTCTGGGGCTCCTTTAAGTCTCACGTGTCCCTTCGAGTTCAGACCCTGGTAATGACACGTTTTTTGTAAAGTTGTGTGAAGTCCATTCTTTCCGAGAAGGAAACTTGCTGAATCCAACAGTAAAAACAAAACGAAGCAAAAACGGCAAGCGATAGAACTAAAATGTGTGACCAGAAAAGCCGGGTCAGGTGACAGGTGGCGGCTCGGTTGGGAGAGAAAGTTCTGGTTTAATCAAATGGAATGCGCCTGCACGCAGCTCCCTCAGACAGTGCCCAGCATGAGGACGTTCAACAAATGGTCAGTAACTTTATTGGAGGGCGGTCCCCAGAGGAAAGATGGCATACGCCTTATTTCGGGACGTCTGAGGGAGGAAACGTGTCGGGGTCATCTTTACTTGGTGACACTCTCCTGGGATGGTTCGTGGGTTTGTGCAGATCGGGTTTCCTCTCTATACAGAGACACGCTGGCACGTGTCCGCCTCGTCGGAGAGGTATTTCCAAAATAGGTCATTCGAAACGAGAGCGTTTACAGTGTCTTCTTCGGGAAACCAGCCAGAATTCCTCCACGGTGCCTTTCTTTACTCTTTCCGTCGTGTTTTCAGTGGGAGAGACGCAGATGGTTTTGTTTTGTCTCGTAGTCGTGCTTGGGTAGCTCCTGAGGTTGATCATGCTCTAATAGGGCTGAGATTTAAGGTCTTGAAAGCAGAACATTTGTGAGATGAGCTTCGTAAAAGCGGAGGCCCCACACAGCCGAGGGGATGCAAGCTCCCAGCCAGCGTAAATGGATTTCTATTTAAAGCACCTCGGTGCAGTGTTACTGGAAAGCTTTCGGTGGTGGTGTTCTTATTCATTCTTATCTCACGTGTTTTATTATTTTATTCACAATGGCCTAATACGGCGCCTGAGGTGCCTCTTCATATACACTTCTCGTTAATGAGGGATATTTAGGTTTCCTCTTGTGCTTAGGCATTACTTTTTGACATTACAGATTTTTCATTCTTTCACCTGATTTCACCTTTGAGATGAACGCCCTATAAAAGGAAAATGTGAAATGGAATCTTTTTAACCGGGATCACACCTTTAGGAATGAAACGTGTAAGCCACATCGATCGTCTTGGGGCTGTGCGTTGGAGAAGCACAGAAACCCGGGTGGGCTGCCTTTCCGAGGTCCCGGGGGTGTCTCTAGGCCTGCGGGGAGGTGTCGTATTTTATTAATTGGGCATTTGTACTGGAAAGGGCACTCCAGGACAGCTCAGACCCCTCCATCGCTGTGCACTCGGAGAAGAGGTCCCCGATAGTGGCTACAGCCGTAATTTGTCCTGTCCTCACTTGTGACCCTGCCCCTTTGCCGTCAGCAGCAAGGCCTCGTGGAAGACACCTGCCTTTAGCTGCTTTCTGCTGCCGTCATCCATGAAGGCTCATGGCCTCCGGGTTTGCTGGTGGACACAGCAGCACACAGAGAATCAGGAATTGCTGACCTCTGGCTTCACATGGGCCAGTGGCTCACGCTCTGGCCTAAGCAGCCCACAGCCTCCCTGAGTTAGCTTTCGTGCTCTGGACTTGGGGCGTTGCGTTGTTTGGGAGGGGCTCTAGAATCTCCTGATGGTGAGCTAAGTACGTCCTCAAAATAAGACCTGTCCCAATATTCGTTTATCACACTCTCCTTTTGAACTTACAGCTGCCAGGCACGGTTCTATGTCCTTAACAAAGACGAAGTTGTTGAATTCTCAAACGACACCACGGGGCGGTGCCATTATCACCCCGTGACAGGTGTGAGCGGGCTTCAAACCCACGCGGCGTGCCCTCAGCCACTTAAACATCGCCCTGTGTTGACATCTGACGCGTTACGGCACGTGCTTTTCTGGCAGCTTTGTAGGGAGCACTAAATGACAGCTATGTAGAAATTATAAATGCGTAAAGGGCCGGCCCCCAGGAGAACTGGCTTCTTCCGGTTGAGGACAGCGCGTGTTGAAAATCTTTCACGAAGCTTATATTTTATTCTTCGCCACATCTGTGGAAAAAAACAAGGTACCAAGAGACGTAGGAAATGAGCACGAATACCCAGGGCCTTGGCCGCAATTAGAGCATGAGAGAGCGTGTCCTTGATTACTGGTTTTGCTTACATGTAAATACAAGTTGCTGCACGAAGCAAAAAAAATAATTGCAATAGATTCGCTTCATCATAGTGCAGCCAAGTTTCACCCGTTAGAGCTTTAAACTTGCAGAGGAGGCTCTCCCCGGGGCTGGCTGTCTGATCGTAGTTTCCGACCTACTTATCAGCTGTGTTCGAAGGCGGCTCAGAAGCCTCCCAGGATATGGTCAAGCGCTGAGAAGCCACCGGGAGAGATTTCACACCCCGTGATTCATTTTTAGGGCGTTCGAGGGGTTGTCCATCACATAAGGCGGTCTCGCTCATGCTTGCTACTCTCACCCAAGCATGAGTCACCAAGCTAATTCTTGACAAACGGACTAAGCATCCTAGTGAGGTGACTGAGAGGTTTCTTTAGAGTTCGGTGAGGCATAAATGAGCAAGTTGATGCGCGAGAACCCGCCACGGCTTGCTCCGGGGGACTCTTGAGTCACGTGTTTGAAGTCTTGTCTTTTGTAACTAGAACGGTCCATCTCCGGTTGGGTTAATGGTGGAGACGGAAGGAGATGCTATCGGCCTTTAGAAGAAATCGCATCATTTAACAGAAGCGAGTCAAGCGTCTGAGTCTGACAGTTTGAGACCGTCAGTCTCAGTCTGTGCAAGTCACCTGCTGACAGGTAAACGAGGCGCCGGGGAGGAGACAGCTCTTCACGTGAGCGTAAGAGACGTGACCTCGAGCCGACGTAGCAGAGTCACCTGCTGCTGCCTCGGCCGTCGGCGCCTCCGAGGCCCTGGGAGCTGTGCGGATCCATCCAGAACGGACTCGAGAAGCGTAAACGAGCCCGGTTCCTCCACAGATCTTCAAGTCCAGTCACGTGATCTCTCTCCTCCTGTTTCCTGTCTCCCTTCCCTGGATGTCCCCACTTCCCGTTCCCTTCATATCTCTCTCTCTCTCTCTCGTCTCTCTCCTCTTCCCTTCTCTCTGCCTCTCGCCCTTCCTTGTAGACCTGTGACTAGAGTCACATTTAGACCTCGGGCGTTCTGTACATAACCAGATGCTACAACTCCTTAAGAATTCCACGTTTGCGGTGATGTTGAAGGAAATTTTATTGTTGGTTCATCTCATGTGGCCCGTCCAATGATGCTTAATTCTGCTCTAAGGTTTTCCCTTAAAACGGGGTATTTGTGAGAATACAATGAGACAAGAAATTTGCCAGGAAGCTGTGGAGAGGATGCTGATTAACCTCATTTTACCTCATTACACTTTCATGGAACAATCTTGTTCCAAAACCACAAGGCTGGCCTTTCACGGAAGGGCTGAGGCATCGTGGCTCCTCGAACGTTTCCTAAATGACCCCGTGTCCGAGCCGCTGCCTTCCCGTCGTTGGGGTCACGTGGTGCTCTGCGAGCCTCATTCAGAATTCCGTGTTCTGCGTCTTTTCACGTCCGTGGCCTTGGCGAGTGTGCTTCACTGTCTGCTGTGCCAGACGGGCTAGGGCCATCCGGTTGTGGGTGAGGAGTGTCTATGGAGCTCGCGGGACGTCCTGTGAGGACACTCACAGGGGCAGGTGACGGCGGCAGACGTCGCACCTGGGGTCCCTCGATCCCTGCTCACCGCAAGGCCTAGTCCACGGCCCGGGCCAACCATGCTCCTCCATCCTGCTGGGCACCGATGTCTTCTCTGGCCTCCGGCCAAAGCCACCGAGCGCGTTCCCCTTCGCCTTCATCCTTAGGCCCCATCCACCTTCTCCCTGGAGCTCGGTTCCTCCTGCGTTGGCTCGTCTGACAGATGCAGTGGCTCCCACGTCCCATCTCGCTGTCTCAGGCACTTTGTAACTCGCAGCTCAGAGCTGGGGGGCTCTTTTCCCCAGCAGGAGCAGCTGGAGGCGTGACTTAATACACAGAACCTTCAACAGTGTCAGCGACGGTTCGTGTTCGCGTGAATGTCCCTCTAAATGACCCGGTGTGGAGGACGGGCGATCACGCTGGGGGCGTTTCTCAGGGAAAGGCAAAGGGCTGCACCGCATCGGCCAAACAGCCGATGTGACCAGCCTGGCGACGTTAACCCCGCGAGGCTCCTTCCGATCACCCTGCTGCCGTGTTCAAATGTCCTCAGAGGCCGCCTTGCCTGTGGGACACAGGGAGGTCCGAGCCCCGGGAGGGCACACAGCAGTCGCTCCGCCCCTGCCTAACAGTGACACGTGCGCTCTGAGTGACCCCGGCCGCTGCGGCCATCAGCGCTGACGAACCTTGTTCTTCTTCTGCCTTCAGCTCGGGGACCTGCTCCGGAAGCTCCAGTTCGTCATGACGTACGTGGCTCCCTGGCAGATGGCGTGGGGCTCTTCGTTTCACGTGATCGCCCAGCTCGTGGCGATCCCTCGTATCCTTTCCGCTGCAGCTTCTGTCCGCGTTTCGGGGCGCGAGCTTCCGTTGAACCCTGGGGACTAAAGGACTCGAGTCTTCGGGATCGCTTTTTAATGCGCCGGGGCGGGCACTGTGCATCCCCTTGGGGCCACTTAGCCTTAAAAGAGGGTTCTGAATTTTGAACTATTCCTGCCTCTTAAGGGATATTCAGGAGTTAGTTTAATTTTTCTGATTCTCCTATTGCCCAGGCTCAGAACCGCATTAAGATATCCTGGCTTTTAAATGGAAAGTTACAGCTTCGGCGATGCGGGTGACTCGTACAAAATAGCGGAAATTGATTTGCTGTATTTACACGCTGTGGAGAGGGCCGAGGTACTGACGTATATGACAGGTTACCTAACATCGATATGGCTGGGTTGGCAAATGCTTGAGCGATATTCGGAAACCCAGAATTAGGCACCAACAGAATTGCCCAAATATTTTTGAAGACCAAAAAAATAATTCGCGATTTTTATTTTATGGTTGTTGTTAGCCAACGATCCTCATTCTATCATTCGTAGTTTCGTTCGGTTTCTTTGTATTTATCTGTTTCCATCACGATAATTAGTTTTAATTTACTTTAAAACAAATTTAAGGTGCCCCTTCTAAAGATCACTTTAACGCAGTGAAGTGTGGTGGCAGGTAAGGGGAGGTGATGCTGCACAAAGGCATGGCCCCGTCTCCAGGTAAAAGCAAGACACAACCCGGCTCTTTGTCTGTGCGTGCATGCGCGGTGTGTGCGCTGCAGGCATCCCCATCCAGTGCATCCCGCCCAGGCTTCCAGTGTGCGCATGGCAGCATATGCACGCGCAGTGCATATGGGCTGCATCTGCAGGTGTGGCACGCAGGTAACGTTGTCCAGCATCCTCTGCCCCCAGGTGCATTGCAGGCAGGCATTGTGGTGGGTGGGGCACATGTGCATGTGCATCCTGTCTGTGGTGCACACAGGTAAACTGGCTCAGGTGCATGTGTGTATCCTGTCCCCTGTGTGTGTGCACGGCATATCCGTCTGTGTGTGTGCACGTGTGTGCATGCATGTGCATCCTTGGCCCTCTGTGTGCAGGTGTGTCCCTGGCCCTATGTAATGCAGGTCTCTCTGCCTGGTATGTGTACATGTGTGCACATACAACTGCAGGCTGCCTCTGCCCTGTGTGCCCAGCATTTGTGTTTCTGCCCTTGTGTGTGTGTGGCTGTGTGTGTAGACCCTCTGTTCTTGTGTGTGCACGTGTGTATGTACATGTGTCTCTGCCTGTGTGTGTGCATGTGTGTATGTATGTGTGTGTCCCTGCCTTTGCCTGTGTGTGTGTCTACCTCTGTGTGTGTGTGTGTGTTCAGGGAGTGGATGAGAGACAGGAATAAAAAATACTCTTGAAGACCAAAATTAAACAAAAACATTCTCGGCTCAGGCCAAAATGCGCCCCCACAGGCCTCCCGCCCCCTGACTCACACCCCTCAGCCCGCGTTCCCAGCATCCCCCGCGGGAGCCCAGGGCCCGGCTCGTACTTTCCAAACCACATTTCAGGGGCTGGACGCCGGCGTCGCCGCCTGCAGAAGCCTCCCTGGTGGTTCACGCCCCCGTGCGTGACCCCACTTCGAGGCCCCGGCATTCCACGGTGGGTCTCTGGGGTCTGAACTGTGTGTATAGGAATAAACACACTCGGGGTCACCATCAGGTGACAATGCAGTCCAGGTTTTTTAAAAATTAAAAATGCTCTCCAGATTTGTTTGTTAAAAGAGAAACTCCTGAAGCATCCAGGAGCCGGCCTCACAATGCGCATTGTTCTCTGTTCCTATTCTCGGACCGACGCTGCTATTTCTGAAACGCTTCGAGGTCATTTGGCAGGACGGGCCGAGAAAGAACAGAGGCGAAGCGTGAGCGCGCGCCCCTCCCTGCCGTCGACTGCCATCGTTCTCGGTGACGCCGGCGATTTTGGTTTCCTAGACAGAGTCCCTTAAAACAGACTCTGAAGCAAAAGCGAGGTGATTTTCGTTTACTTCTGAACTGCGCTCCAGGAATCCTGTCTAGAATTTAAGCCTGTTTATTAAATGAAAATTATTACATGGATGCAATAATTTGCGGAGTCGCACTTGGAATTTCACACTTGAAGTTCTGATTCCCAGTTTTAACCGAACCTCAGTCTCCGGGGGGTCTCGGGGAGACCTGGGGCGCCATGGCCCCTTGCGCCTTGCGGGGTGAGCGCAGCAGCGCTGACCACTCCATGCCGTCCCCCCGCGGAGAAGGCCGGTCCAGGAGCGTCACCGTCAGCTGCCTGGCAGCGTGCGGTGGGCGTTGACACGCGCACACGGCATCTGGCACGTCGTCGCTCCCACGAGAGCAGCGGCGCCGTGAGCCCCGCCTCTGGTCGCGCAGAGCCCAGTCTGGGACGCAGCAAGTCTGAGGACATTCTCGAGGGGCCGACCCAGCGGCGTGAGCGACGGAGCACGTCGGAGACGCCCGTCGGCCCTCGGGAGGGCTCTAGAAGCGGCCGTGGCTTCTCGCGCTTCGTTCCTGGAACTGTCCCTGTCGGTGACGCCCACGTCCTCCCTTCGGCCGAGACGCGTGTCTCAGAGTGACCGCGGCGCCTGCCCACTGCGGCCGTGCGGTGGCTGGCAGGGCCACAGCCCCTCTCTGGGACCCTGGGACGCCTCAGGATGCGATGAGACAGTTTGGGAACCGGTGTCTCTATACCGTCGAGACTGAGCCGTCAGGTCCTAAAAGCCAGCCCTGGACCTCGACTGATTTTGAAATGCTAATCATTTTGTCACGCTCTTAAGAAGCTGTGGGTTCCATCCCGGTGTTGAGCGGGGACCAGCTGGCTCCATTTTGGAATCGAATTAGCTTTCGGGCCGGCGCGGTGCTGTTGGGCAAATTGCTTTTTCCAGAACCGGCGTGTTTTCTCCCTTGGGAGGCTCCGCTGGCCTCTGAGCTTGCGGGCCGCGGAGAGGACGGACAGGCTCGCCCTTTAGCACGTGTGGACACCCGGCAGACAGACCCGGCCGGGTCGGTGCGGCGGGCTGGCCGCTTTGCCCCCGGGGGGCACTGCTGAGCTTCTAGGGACTTCTTGACCCTAAGTATTGGCCCTGATGTTTTCATTTTAAAGTCCTCAGGTATGAGGAAGCTTTCAAAGGCATCGCCGCTGACCTCTTCGGTTGACCTCTTGGCTCTCTCCTGGTAGAAATAGGCCGCGTGTGCCTTCTCAGGGGGTCCCCGTGTCCTGGGGCCGCCTCGGCAGCAATAGGGACAGTCTTCCCCGACAGCCCGAGCGTGTGTATTTCCTTCTTGGTCCTCCCTAAATAAAGAACCTCTGAGGCCGTCCATTTGCTCCTCCCTGCCGCTCACCTGTTAATCTTTTCCTACCACGATGAACTTTGTTTACGGACCAGCGCTGCTCTCGTTACTTACTCCTTAATTTCTGGGTCATCCTCTCCCGCATTACAAAACGGACGACCTGGTCTCTGGGCAAATGTTTAGAATGCAGAACAGCGATGCCAGCCCCCGTAGCATCCTGCCCGGCCCCGGTCCCACTCGGCTCTGCCCTGGTTCTCCCACAAGCCCCACAGCACCCTCCGCCGCCGGCGGTGTGCCGCCCCTCCCCACGCACCCACCGGGAAAACCACCGCCCCGTCACCCCAGCTGCCTTCTCATTTCTCCAGCACTTCATTCAGTGACGTCTCCCACGCAGTTCTCTTTTCTCCCGGTGACAAGGGGCAAGTTAATTTGCTGTGTTTTGTGACCTAGGTATTTAGATATTTTGAGCTTTCGGTTGTCAAGGAAACTGATCGGTGGTCATAGATATCACCGCAGCATATTGTTCTGTGGTTCTCCATTTGAATCCGGATCAGAATAAAAGGACTTGGATTTAAATTGTAGCACAATGGCGATCTTTTCGATAGCGCCAAACAATTCGACACCAGAACGGATGGTTAAAGGAGCAGGTGTCATTTCACTCCTGAAGGTGTTTCAAAGTAAATAGCAAGTAAAGGGGGTAAAAGAGAGGGCATAGTCACTCGAGGCGAAACTCTGAGCTTCTGTCTGTGAAAATGCAAATGTGGACAGCACGGCTCGCTCCCTCGTCTGTGTCTGCATGTCAGTGGGGCAGTGAAGGTCCCCGCATCCACCCCTCCCTGTCACGGAGCGTTAGCCAAGCCGCGGGCACTGTGTGGAAGGCGCTTCGGAGCCCGAGTTACTTCTTCGAGGTTCCGATGGTCACGAGACGCAGTCTTCCTGCCCCTGCCGGGGATTTCCGTTTCACGTCCTGCTGGGACTTTTTGAAGAGGAGCTGAAGAAATGAGACCTCCATTTCTGCAGCGGGGAGAAAAAGAGGCAGGTGGCCCCCTCCAGGAGGGAAGATCGGCCGCGGACCAGACCAGACCCGTCGTGGGACGGTCCGCGCCCTTGCGAGGAGCATGTGCATCAGTGAGACGTGGGCGGCCTGGCACCCCGTGACCGCTGCCGCCTCGGTGCCCACTGTTCCCCCAACTGCAGCCTCCTCCCCGCCCCACACCAGTGAGGCGGGTGCGATTGGCGGTGGGGAGAAGCTCTCCGATGATGGAGCGAGTCTGGGGAGGGACCAGCCGTCTGCTTTCCAGACGCCCATTGGGCTTGAGCCAAAGTTACAGCCATTCTGTTTCCGATATTGAACAGCTCTGTTTCTGATCAGCCAGGGTGCTTAACAGCGAGGCTCAGCGTTAAGTGACAAACCCAGAGTGCGGAAGAGGTGACCCAGCACATAATGTGGCGTGGCTTCACGTGTGTACGTTTTTAGCTTGTAACCTGGACATGACTTGAATTGAGCCGTTGGTGTCCGATGTATAATAAAGAACATGTGTTTTGAATAGTGGGAAAAGATTCTTTGAGAAACAGAGATGCCACCTTCTCCCAAAATACTACTTAGTTGTTTTTACAAGTGCCATTTAATTTTAATTACGTATAAAGCTACTTCGTACTCTAGTAAGTGTACCAGCATGTGTTTTGTTCAGCTAATGATGTCTTAGTAAAAAGAAACCATTACTTTCAAACCTGAGATGTTAAGTCTATGCCACGAGTCATACCGAGACCGCCGGGTTCTTATGAGAATCATTCACGGAAGTGAACCCCGCAGGATGTTGCCGAAGGTTTTATAATAATTCCCAAAACGCACGCAGAGCGCGTGCCCTTCCTTCTTTTCCTGGTGAGAAAACGGCTGAATGTGAACGAGGCAGAGCCTTGGGCGCGGTTTGGAAGCGGGAGGGTCGCACTGTCTTCCTCAGACTCCGCCCTGCTCTGGGCGTGGTTTGTAAGTGGGAGGGACGCACTATCTTCCTTAGCTGGATGCTCAGACTCCGCCCTTCTCTGGGCGTGGTTTTGTAAGGTGGGAGGGCGCTGTCTTCCTTGCTTCAGTGCTCAGACTCCGCCCTGCTCTGGGCGTGGTTTGGAAGGGAGGGTCGCACTGTCTTCCTTAGCTTCGGATGCTCAGACTCGCCCTGCTCTTCCTTCAGGCCCCGTCGCCTCGTCCATCTCGACCCGCTGAGCCCGTTTCTGGGGCGTCATTTCATCGCCGTGCGTCGGCGGTGAGATTCTGGAGAAAGAACCACAGAGTAAGGCCCCTAAAGTCACCTTGAACCTGCTTTCGGCGGCCTTGGCGCCCCTGTCAGAATCGCATTCCCCAGAGGCGAGCTTCCTGCAGGACGAGGAAGTGGGTTTGAGTTTACAGGGCAGTTCGCCTGCATGTGTCGAGGAGACCGTTGCATGTTTCAGGGCCAGAGAATAAGCGAAGCCAGCACTGGCTCGTCTTTAAACTTCTTTAGAGAAACAAGTTGGGGGACCTTTTTGGAACCCTGAAAACCACAGTTCTGAAGGTGCAAACGCTTGTGAGCGAGAGGAGGCCCCTCCCCTGCTTGAACCACGTGGGTGTGTGCGGGGTGTTGTAGACTGGGCCTTTGGGACCGGAGCCCTCCTGTCTCCTGTTCCGTGGTGAGTTAGGAGCCAGCCATGCCGGCCTCGGAGCGTGCGTATCCGGTGGGCCGGAAGGGGTGTTCCTTTCCCTGGTGGAAACGGGGACAGAGAACTCTTTGGGGGACGTTTTACTGCAGGGAGGCGTCCGAACATCTGTGCAGAGCAGCGACGTGCTTTCCTGCTTAGAAGCCTCCATTCCGAGGTCCAGCCGCCATCTCAGGGTATCCGTGGCCACTTGGCGTGGGCTTCTAGAGCAGGACTTCTGCTTCTGTGTTCCTTCTCGCCAAGAATCGATTCTGCGGGGGTCCTCAGGTTCACAGTCTGTTCCCGTGGGGGAGGGGTCCACCCTGTCGGCCTGTCCACGGTGGGCAGGGGACAAGGGTCTGTGCATGTGTATGAGGACGTGTGACCAGCTCTCTCTCAAAGAGCCGCATTGGAGAAATGCTTAGTCCCACTGGAGAGAAAAGTGCCTGATGCAAAACCCAGTCCCTGAGTGTCTGCTGTCACCTCACATTAGGCATCAGAAGAGGGTCCCCTCTGCCAAAGATTTCAGTGATGGGATTCGGGGCGGGGCGGGGCGCCAGGAGGGGAAGGCTGGAAGGCCCATCTGGCTGCCTGGAGGCTCTGTGAAGCTCGTTGTATCTCGTCTTAAACTGTTGGTTCTTACTTCAAACACTACAACTTCTGGGGATCCCATTCGGGAGTGCCGATGCTTGGTCTCGTCACCCTGTTTTTGGTCAGAGACAAAGTGGCAGTCGGTTAGTGTAATTCTTTCGAATTGTTTGCTAGTCACAGGCGGATGTGGTGTTTCCCTGGTGTCAGGCCCTTGTCCAGGTGCTTTGCATATCCCTCCACAGTTGAAAAAGTCTGGCTGACTCACGTGTCCCCACGTGGGCCAGGCCCCCACCCCCGGCCTGGGAGGCGTGGCAAGCACACTCACAGTCCCAAATCCTGGGCCTCCTCGCCGTCTCCCTTCCAGTCCTCTGGTGTTTCGTTCAGTCCTTCTAAAGCTGGCTTTGGGTTTTGCAAGTCCCCAGGGAGCCCTGCTCTGAAATGGAACCATTTTAATAGTCTAAGGAGCCGATAAGTGAATCGCCAGCCACCTGACAGCTACGGCCAGCCCTTGTCCCCAGTCTGGGCTGTCTCGAGACCTGCAGACTCCCTGTTCTCCAGCGCTGCCCCTCGCCGGGGACAGGGGACACGCGCGTATGCTGACCGCCTGACCAACCTGCTCCCTGGCACTCTCTGAGCACCGGGCTGTGTCCAGCCTTGAGGCTGGGACGAACAGCAGTGACGCTGGCCAGCAACAGGATCCGCGCAGATGGCTGTGCTCTGTGTCTGCCGTGTCCAGGGGCGTGGCCCTACCGGCCAAGTGTGACCACCGAGTCTAGTGCGACTGAGGAGCTAAATGTTTAATTCCTTTCAGTCTTACTTAAATTCAAACAGCCACATGTGCCTGAGGCTGCTGTGCTGGGCAGCACAGGTGTGGACCCTCTCGCTCCCCTCCCAGCTCCGAGCCCCTCCCCCACAGCGCAATGTCACAATGTCACAGCCCCACAGTGCGGTTCCCTGGGCTGCACCCTCCCTCCCTCCACCTCTCCACACCCACCCACACGCACCCCCAGTGCGGGGGCGGGGTACATCCCACCTCTGGGGGGGTGACAGGTGAGGTTCCGGAAGGACCCGCGGCCGAGCGGTACGTGGCAGTCGTCTTCGACCCCTCGGTGGCCGTCAGTAAGTCCTGCCCAGCGTCGATGTCAGCTCCACCCACCTCCCCATCTGGGCCGTGTGACTCCATGGGCCACGCACGTAGTAGGTGTTCTATAACTTTCTGAAATGAATTAAGTCCAACGACGTAGGTAAAAGGGAAGGGACATCTCAGTCTGGGTCTCATTTCTTAGGGTGCTGTTAAACCAGTGCCATCCTGACGAGGAAGGGCTTTCAGCTGTCTCCCTGAACTCTGCCCCGCGTCTACATCAAATCACAGGCAGCGATGGCAAATCGCTGTAACAGTCCCATGTGTTCACAGACCCCTCGTGCCAGAGTATTTTAAAAAGCTTTAGAAAGATATTCCGATTTATGATTCATCATCCTTCTCTTTACATATAAACGATCACTAAATAACCAAACTTTGTTATTGACGTGAAACAAATGTTTAGGCCAGAAAGTGGGACTCGTGTCCCTGGGATCCCAGCAAATGTCTTCGTTTTAAAGGACTTAAATTTATCTTCCACCCCAAAGAATGGGAAGTCGCGTTGCCAGTGACCTTGTTCATATAGGTCAGGAGTCTTCTGTAAAATCTAAAACCCCAGGGCTGTAAGAGGGCAAGTACAGCAGCTACCTGAAAGGCGGATCCGGCTTTCGTGGGGGTTACGTTTCCGTCCTATGCTCCGGGTTGGTTTTCAGGAGTTAAATCATAGGGGGCATCATCCTTGCCACCCAGCATGCCTTCGGCATCTGGGCGAGGGCGCTGTGCTGGGCTTCAGCTCACAGGAATCACTCTGCGGGCCTGGTCTGCAGAAGCGTCGCCCTGCATGGGCGTCAGCAAGTGATAACCTGTCCGGTCACGCTCTGCTCCTCCTGGCGATCAGGGAGCCCCCAAAGTCCCACGCTGTGGCCAGTCCCACGCGGTTAAAACCTCGGCCCATCCATATGGTTAGGGATCTGACCTTGGGCAGTTATCCTGCCTGGGAGCCTCCGTTATCTGGTCTGTAGTGTGCCGACTGTCTCCAGGAGCTCCTAGGGCCATGTGCACCAAGCGAGGAGTGGCCTGCACGGTGGGCGTGGCCTACATGGTAGGTGTGGCTGTGCATGGTGGGCGTAGCCAGCATGGTGGGTGTGGCCGCGTGTGGTGGGCAGGGATGACCTGCACGGTGGGCGCGGCCTGCATGGTGGGTGTGGCCGTGCCTGGTGGGTGTGGCTGCCCGGTGGGCGGGGAGTGGCCACGCAGTGGGCGTGGCCGGCACTGTGGGCGTGACCCGCGCGGTGGGCGTGGCTGTGCTTGATGGGCGTGGCCGCGCCAGATGGGTGTGGCTGCACGTGGTGGGCGTGCAGGTTCTGTCTGTGCAGAGTTCTCAGCCTCATTCCTCGCCCGGTTTTGTTTTCCTTCTTTGTGTTTTTATCTTCGTCTCATTCAACTTTTGATTCAGTTTTGTGTACACGTGTTCTGTGTATCCTTGCTGCCCACCTGAAATCCTTCCTGACATGGCAGAGCACAGCCCTGTCGGCCGGTGACACAGCCACAGCCTGCATGCTGCGACGTGCCCCGTGAATTCCATCTTCACCTTTGGTGCTGTGTTTATCTGGATGCCTCATGGTCACAAGCCTGGTCCTGTTCTTTGAGCATCACAGCTGCCTCAGTGGAAAACGGGATCTCTGAAGCGCTGCTATTTTGTGGTTTAACCACAAAACACATGATCAGAATGATTCAGCTAGTCTCAGAGGGCTCGCGCTTGAGTCTTCTGTGTCGCTCCCCAGCCCTTCGCGGTCCGTCACACAGAAGCCAGGCTGCGCGGCCCCTCGGAGTCACAGAGGCCCCGCCCACCTTGTCCTGCACGGGAACAGACGTCGCGCCTCGCCGGGTGGCCCTTGCGAACTTGGTCTGCCACAGCCGTGGGCTGTGCACAAAGCTGATCCCGCTCCTTGTGGTGTCACTTGGACGCCACAATCACCTGGGTACACCTGCCTACCCAGCACCCTCATGCCCCGCCATGCTCCACCCCGCGCCGGTTCGAAGGCAGTTCTTCCCTTCAGGCTGAGCAGCCCTAGCTGTTCTTTGTGTGACGTGGTCTAGACCTTGGGCATCCCAGCTACCCTCATCAGACGTCCACTGGACTGTTCCTAACCCTCCCCTCCTAGCCAGCTCCAGATGTCACCTACTCAGCTCTCAGTAGAGGGACTTGTGATGTTCTGCGAGCCAGACGCTCAGTTCGCATTTATGCCTCTTAAAGTCTAAAACCTCTCAATTATTTTACCAAAGTGCGGCCAGGCCCAGCCTCCATCACTGCAGCCTTCTGTGTGTGCTTTACTGAAGCTCCGAAGTTCACATTTCCACTGTCGACGCTCAGCATGTGAGCTTTACCTCCACACCCCCGCCCAGAGAGGCTGGGGCCAGTCAGGTGTTTCCTCCCAGTCCAGCCCCACCCGTGTGCTGCCCGAGGTGGGCGTGCCTGCCACGGCCTGGGCCTCCTTCAGGATTCGTTGCTGGTGAACAGGACAGAGCCTCAGGCGACTAACTTGGTTACACAGTCACAGAAGGAAGTTCTCACTCGACACTGTTACCTCATTCAGAATAGAGAAGATTGTGTGGGGCGTTCTCTCTGGCAGAGAACACCCAGCAAACATGGGCTGTTTGAAGCATGGTGTTAAGATCCTTGTTTAATGCTTAGAGCGTCTCTGAAGGCAGCTTTTTTCTGAAGGGCAAATCAGGACCTTCTGTGGAGTTTGGGTTCATAGCAAAACTCAGCACTGCAGTTAAAGCCCGCAGTGTTGCGGGGGAGGGGTCTGAATTTTCGGCTCGTGGTGACGCTGCCGCATGATTCATCTAGGGACGTTCACCAAGCACCCGGACATACTGACTCGCTGTTGAGATGAAGCCACAAAGCTCCCCTGTCAGGTGTCTCGGGCGGCTGGGGCTCTCAGACCCGCCCAGGGGAGGGATGGGCCCCGCTGTCATTCATGACACCACAGGGGGGAGGCGGGGCAGCAGATCTGTGACAGTGGCCAGCCTGGTCTTTCTGTTTCTTGAGCACCTGCTGACCTCTTCGGATGTGGTTGTCTGGCCCTGCAGCCGCTCTGGGAGTAGAATTTAGAATTTCATTTTTCTCTTTTCAGAGACCAGAAAAAGGAAACTCAAGCAAGTTAAATGACTTGCCCAAGGTCACAGAACAGGTCGGCGGCTGGGCTGACATGCTCGCCCAGGTCTGGTGTTTTTCCGAGCCCCGCACACTTTCCATTTTGTCCCAAGGCCAGGGGGGAAATCAGCAGAAGTTCAAGGTCCGCTCAGGAGTTACACGGCGCCTTCCTACGGGCTGTGGGCGGGGGAGCCTGTCCAGCGGGGAGGGCGGTCACAGCCCAGGGCTGAGGCCGGGGCTGATTGTGCCTCCTCCCAGGAGCAGCCCCCTTTGGTCCTCAAGGGAAGTGTTTTGCAGCCCCTCCCAGAAACAGGACAGTGCCAGGCACCGCCGAGGCGGCCGAGGCGGGCCGTGTTCCCCATCACCTTCCCAGCGCTCCTCGTAAGCAGACGTCTGTCCCAAACCCGACGGCAGGTTCTGGAGGGTCAGAACCAGCACGCTCCCCCGGGACCGGCCTCGGACCGTGAGGCCGAGCTTCCACAGTCACTGAGCCCCGTTTCCATTTCTAACCTGAACTTGCTGTCCTGTTTAGGGGTGCGGGGGGTAGGGCGCTTTACATTAGTGTGATGTTTTCAGGCCAGATTACTTTGCATAGGGTCCACCATCATGTAAACGCAGGCGGGAGACGTCACACTTGCACATAAGACTTTTTTTATTTCATTTATAATCTTAGTCAGTGTAACTGATTTGACAAGGTACCGCAGACGACTGTAGAAGCGGGCCCATGATTTCAGCGGGACTCGATTCGTGACATTTTAAGATTGCACGCGGACAAAGCGCACGCTTTGGAAGCGAGTGAAAAGCAGAGGAAGGGCGAAGTCGGTCTCAGCAGCAGACGCCGCCGGTGTGACTTAAGCGCCACAGCCCCGTCTCAGTGGCTTCGTGGTTGGAGAACGTGTCTTCTCACGTCGCTGTCTCTCCTGAGATCGGCGGCCGTGAAGCTGAAGGACCTGAGTTTCCTCATCAGGGCTGAGCGTCTCCGCACGGAGAGCCACCGCTCCATTGTCAGAGATGGCGGCTTCTTTTCGTTGGGTGGCGGGCTCGTCTTGCTCATCTTGACCCAAATCCTGTGCCTACTGCTGGATGCTAGTAAAAAAAAAAAAAAAAAAAAAAGTGTCTTCATCCCCAGGAGAAATTTCAGCCACAGCTCTAAAGAAAACACTCCCAAATAAATGACATCGGGCCTCTTTTTCCATAAGGATACAGCACCCAGGAGTCAAAACCTGAAATCCGCCACGGTCAGCGTGGGGTAGAAAAGACCAGCGGCCCCCCGGGAATGTGTCCTTGCGAACCAGTTATAATTCTCCGCACCTCAGTTCCTCGGTTCTCCACTCGCTGACTCTTTGCAAGGTGATTTTTAATAACTATTTTTATTAATTGCATTTGCAGAAAAAGGAGGCATATTTTGCCCCCTAAATATTTATGACTTTCCCGTGAATGAATGAATAGTTGGACTTCATATCCTGTATTTGAAATGTGAGATCGTCTTGGATTTTTTTTTTTTTTTTTGGCTGAAATGGAACAAGAAATCTTAATTCAAGATGTAAGCAAGTCAGGATCAGAGGTGAGGCTCCCCACTGAAGTCACCGAGTTCAGGCCTGCTCTTAGCGGTGGAGATTTTTTTAATTATACTTTGTTTTTTTCAGTGAATTATGGATTCACGTGCAGTTGAGGGATGTAATGCAGAGAGCTTCTCCCTGTGTAGCCATTACCCACCGAACAGGTGTCCACATCTGGCAAAATGATCGCAGCCAGGGTATTGCTGTCGACATAATCGCGATACGGCGCGTGTCCGTCACCGCAAAGGCCTGGCCCGGGGCCCTTGTAGAAGCTCACACACCTCCTCCCCACCCCGCCCCCGCCGCCCTCCCGTCAGCCCCCGGTCTGTCCTCCGACTCCAGTGCTCTCATTGTAAGAATGTCACCTGAATGGAATCCCGCCGCACTTCCCCTCATGAGATGGGCTGCTGTCACTCGGCGTAGGTCAGCGGAGACTCGTCCAGGTGACTGTGTGTGTCAGCAGTTCACCCCTTCTCGCTGCCACAAGGTCTCCGTGACGTGGACGTGCTACCCCCGCTGGGCGTCTGGGTTCTTAGGGTGGGGTCGCTTTGAGTAAAGCTGCTAGGGACACTCATCGACAGATTTCTGTGTGAACGTAAATCTTCACTTCTCTGGGATAATTGCCCAAGCATGCAATTTCTGGGTGATATGGCAATTTTTTTTTAAGAAATGGCCAGAGGAGCTGTACCATTCCGCCTCCCCGGCATCAGCGCATGAGAGGTTGGTTTCTCCGTACCCGTGGGGGTGCATCGGCGATTTTATTGGTTTTCATTATAGCCGTAATGACAGGTGCGTAGTGATGCCCGCTGTGGCTTTGATGTGCGTTTCCCTAGCGGCCCATGATGTTGAGCATCTTCTCCCGAGTCGCTTTCCATCTGCAAGGAAATGTTTGTTTCTGTCTTTTGCTCATTTTCCAATGGAGTCTACTGTTGAGTCTTGAGAGGTCTTTATATATTTTCTGTACGCTAGAACTGAAAATATATTAAAACTTACGGAATGAGCAAAATCGGGGTTCAGAGGGAAAATCACAGCTGTTAAAACATACATTGAAAATGAGAATAATCTTAAATCGGTAACCCAGCCTTCCACCTTAAGGAACTAGGAAAAAAGCAAACTAAACTCAAAGCAAGCAGACAGAAGATACTAAAGAAATGAAGAATAGAAAACGCCTAGAGAAAATAACACCGAAAGTTGGTTCTATGAAAAGATCAATAAAATTGATAAACCTTTACCTAGAATGACCAAGAAAAAAATGAGAGAAAACTCAAATTACTGTAATCACAAGTAAAAGTGAGGACATTACTACCAACCTTACCTAATCGAAAGACTAATAAGAAAATCTATAGTCTACGGCCACGACACCATGAACGTGCCCGATCTCGTCTGATCTCGGAAGCTAAGCAGGGTCGGGCCTGGTTAGTACTTGGATGGGAGACCACCTGGGAGTACCGGGTACTGTAGGCATTAAAAAAAAAATCTATAAAGGACATAGATGAACTGGAGAAATTGGTAAAAACACACAAACCACCAAAATAAGGAGAAATAGAAAATTCGAATAAACCTATGACGAGTAGAAAAAAGAGGCAGTAATAAAAAAAACTCCCAACAAAGAAAAGCTCGGGACCAGTCGGCTTCACTGGTGAATTCTGTAAACGATTTAGATAAAAATTAACACATCCTTCCCAAGTCTCCATAAAAAATAGTGGAGGAAAGAATGGTCTCTAACCCATTCCGAGGCCAGTAGTACCCCGGCACCAAAGTCAATCAGTTGTCACAAGAAAAGAAAAACTTAGATCAAGATCCCTTATGAATATAGACACAAAAATCCTCAAAAAATTATAAAAAAAACAAAACAAACAAACAAAAAAAACTGGCAGCCTACCAAAAAGATTTGATACCACGTTCGCGTGAGATTTATCCCAGGAATGCAAGTGGTTCAAAATATAAAAATTGATGTAATATGCCCTGTTAATAGAATGAAGAGAAAAACACACGAACATCTTAATTGATGCAGAAAAATCGTGTGAAGAAATACAACGCTCTTTCATAATAAAAACACTCCACGATCTAAAAGTAAAAGGAATGAATGTCCGCAATCTAATGAAGGGCACCTGTGAAGAACCCACAGTGAACACCATGCATCAGTTAGCGATCGCCCTGCGCACTGTATTCTGTATAAATGACCTCAAAGTTTCCTGGTGTCATCTTTTCACCGTTTCGAGTGAGTATGGAAACTTTACCTCCCACTCACATCCTCTTACTTTTCCAGCCCTGATATAATGCCGTAAATATTATCTCTACATCCATTTAGGACCGCACTGACAGTTTTGTAATTTTTGCTTCGATCATAAAATATAACGTACAAGACACATGAGAAGGGATGTCTATTATATTTGTTCATATTTTTGCTTACCACATTTTTTCTTCCGCTGACGTTCCAAGGTTCGTTCTTTTATCGTGTCTTTTTAAGAATATTTGTCTGTTGTTTCCGGGCAAATCTCCTGTGGACAGATTCTCTTAGTTTGCCTTCATCTGAGAAAGCCACAGTTTCTTCTTCATCCTGGCAAGTTATTTCCAGCGGATCGAGGGTTCTGGGTGGATAGGTCTTTTTCCTTTAAGCACTTCTGACCACCATGGTTCCTTACTATGAATCCACTGTTACTCAAATCGTTTTTTCCCTGTAGGCAAGCTGTCCTTCCTCCCTCGCTGCTCCCAAGGCGTTTTTCTGGGTTTTTGTTTGTTTGTTTTAGAAGCTTGACTATGTATGTTGTTTCTTGGTGTGAATTTCCTTGTGTTTATCACCAGTGTCTCCTCTCCTTACGGGGTTCTGATGACGGGGACGTTAAGTGTGTCATCGTAGTCCCACAGGTGCCTGAGACAGTTCAACCTTTCCAGTCCGTTTTCTCTCTGTCGCTCAGATTATCCTGACTGTTCTATCTTTTACCCCATTGATTCTCGTCTCTCTATTAAAATGTCTATTCAATCTCTTTGCCGAGACTTTCTCTCTTTTGCTGAGTTTCTGTTTTTTCCTTTGTTTCCAAAGTCTTTTCAATTGCTCGTCGAAGCATTTTATGACGGTTAATTTTAAATCCTTGTCAAATAATACTCTGGGTCATCTCAGTGTTGAGATCTATTAGTTATCTTTGGTCATTTAGTTCGAGATCTTCCCATTTCTTATAACGAGTAATTTTCTGCTGAAATCTAGACGTCCTGGGTATTATGTTCTGAAATTGGATATTATGTAAACCCGTTTCTACTGGCTTTCTCCGACACCACCCTGGGAGCGGAAGGGGGACCACTGCTTTGTGGCTTCCAAGTGGGGTTAGAGCTGTAGGCTCCCCACTTGGTCTCTGTTGACACTGAGATGCGGGGGTTCCTTGTGTGTTTGTGGAGGGGGGAGTTCAGACTCTCCACTAGCCATCAGCGATACTTCCTTGGTAAGGAGGGGAGTGAGGAAGAGTACTTTGTCACTGCACCTTGTGAACACCTCGCCCTGGCACTTATGAAAAGCTGTGCTCTGTATACCACCCAGCAGGAAGAGAAGGGCCGACCCCTTGTCACTGCCTGGCCGGCTGGCAGTCAGGCCCCCCACTCTGCCTTTGCTGGTGTGGGAAGGGGTCGGCCACCGTTTCTTGTGGTGTTTGGCTAGAACAGAGAGGCATTGTCTAAGTTTCCTATCCTGGTAGGCTGCCCTTTTTCTGGATGTTAGGCCTGAAAGAGTACGGTTTTGTTGGTTTTTTTTTCTTTCTGCTGCTGTTGGCATTTTGGGGATATCTGAGGCAAAAACAAAACCAAGGACGTGACCTCGGTGGCCTTCCTTGGGTGCTGCGGTCCTTAAACAGTCCTCCTCCTCCTCTTTACCTTTTAGAAAGTGTTTCTGTTACATACCGCATCCGGGGTTTCGCTTATGCTTAGTGGCGTGACAGGGACAAGTAGACCACCTCCGTCTTCCCAGAAGACCACAGCGGACTGAGGCACGCGTCGCTCCACCGTGCTTAGCCCCCTCTCCCGCAGTCACAGGCTGAGCCTCGTGGCAGCGTTATGTGGTGGACACCAGGGCTTGAGGTATTCTCTTGGCACAGGCCTCAAAGAGACTCAGGGAGGGACAAGGACGTCAGTGGTTCAAGTCGCCTCGTCCTGCGGTGTGGCTGCCCGTGGGCACGTGAAGGCTCATGCGGAGTCTTAGAAATCTTCCCTCTGGGAGGCTGAACGCAGTGCAGTTACTGAGTTTGTTTTACAGTTTCTCTACAGGGGAGTAGAACAGACCAACTCTTTTCTGGTCTGTTCTACTCCCCAAAAGAGGCTGGTTCAAAATCAGCCATGATAAGATCCTCAGGCAGTAGATGGTGTGAAGCTCAGCAAGCGCTATAAACATAAGGTGAAGAAAACAGATGAATTCTGCTTTTAAATTTATCAGTGCATTACTTTGAAAAGTTTTATAACAAATATTTCTTTTTCCTTTATAAAAATCTGGCTTAGAAATGTTCAGTTCCAGAAATGTAGCAAATTAGAGAAGCTCAAAACTTTTGTTACGAGTACCAGGAAATGATAAATAGTAAAATTTCGTCTCAATTCGTATCTGAACATAGCAGGAAAGTTAGGAAATTCCCAGGAGCTAGAAACAAAGAAGGAGCAGAAGACAGCCAGGCCACTGTCCGGGCTGGGCGGGGGCGGGAGGTGGCCGGGGCAGCATCCTGGCACCGAGATGTAGACACCCACGTGCCGGGCTCGGCGAGGGGTCCCACGGAGGCAGGAAGTTGGGACCGAGATTTCCACTTTGAGCCAAAGCCCTTCAAAGCATCCCCCTCAGAGAAAGAGCGAAATGCCCAACATGGGAGGTGACACGGAAGCTTGATTTTGTCACCAGAGACCAGATGGGAGCGAAGCTCCGCGGTGACCGTGGGACGCTGAACTTGTGTCACGTGTGGACTGGAGTTCAGAACGACACTGCCCACGTCTGGAAATCTTCGCACTGAAATGGTAGCGTAAAAGAGGTGCTGGTACATAGAACCCCTAGAGCCGCCGACCGAAGCGAGCGTGAAATTTTCCCAAGGGGCACAATCCCACCCTCTGGAAATGGATTCTCGATCTGACACCGCGAGACGCGGGCTGTTCAACAAGAGCCAACCAAATAACCAACGGATTCAGACCCTCCAAAACTGTAGATAATTAGGCACACGCATTGGACATATTTTTAGAATGAAAAGTCATATAAAAAGAAATAAAACCGTAGGCCAAGTTGCTCTGAAAAAATGATCACTTGGAACAGAGCTTATAAAAATAAATTTATGCAGTCACTAAATGTGTAATATAATACATAAGTTAGTCCATTAAATATATCTCGACTAGAAATCAGCCTAAGAAAAATGACCAGTCTAAGAAAATGCAACAAAGAACGATAAAGATATAGGAAATAGTCCGGAAGGGTGAGGAGACATAGAAAACAGAACGGAAGATGCCAGCTAGAAATCTAGGAGCTCCTGGAAGAAGGCGGAAAACAAATAGGGAGAAGCACAATTTCAAGAGACGATAATATGAAGTTTTCAAAATTGATGAAAGACATGAATCCTCAGATTTCGGAATCTAACGAGTCACGACTGTGATAAAGAATAAGCCACGTTTCCGCACGCGCAGCGGTGTCGCTTCAGAGCTCTGCGCTGGTTCCCACTCGGGTCACGTGCGGTGTTTCCCCCTCTCGCTCACCCTTCCCGCATTCTCTCTCTTCCTCTCTTCTTCCCCTCATCTCTCCTCTTCTTTTTAGGTAAATCACTCTCAGACATTTGTATTTTCTCACGTGCAGGTGGTTATTTAACTACCAATTCCATCTGTTTAACAGCTACAGGAGTTTTCCACTCTCTTCTTCCTTCCTGAGTTCGTTTCAGTATGTTATATGTTTCTAGGAAATTACCGACAGCTGCCCCCTAAGATGCAGGGGACCCAGAACTCGGCCTCCCAGACCATAGCGAGGCTGGCGGTCACCTGACCGACCGCGGGCAGCGTCCACCCTGCCAGCTGGCGATGCTGCAGCCTCTGGAGACCCCCTCACTCCTCGTCTTTCTGGCGTGTGGAGCCCGAGGGCATCAGTGGCTCAGAGAGAATGGACACGGTTGTCCGTGGCAGCAAAATCGAAGGTGACAAACAAACCCGGATAAACCTCGTGTGCATTTTCAGCTGAAACGGGGTCGGTGTCTTCCCATTTCGACTCTGCTGCCTTCCAGATTTCGCTAAGACTGTCCGGCCAGCAGCAGTTGGACTCCATCCTGGAGCGGCCAGGTGAGGAGACGCCCCTCAAACTTCTCATTCCGCCAGCCATACTTCCCCATCAGAAGTGGGGCTACTCCGACCTCAGCAGTCTGCGTGTGCTGACAGGCGGGACTTCGAAGCCGTGTAATTAAGTTACTGTTAAATTAGGTAAGCGCCTCAGGCGAAGCCACCCAAGGGAGAAGGTGTCAGACAGAGGGAGAGAGATCAGCGGGCGGGGAGGCAGGTTTGAAGGGAGGAACTGGCTTTGCTGTCTGCGGTCCGCGTTATCGTGGGGACAGATGCCTTCGAGCAAGTCTCCTTCTCCGGAAGGACCCATGACTAGACGCCTGGCCTGCGGCCCCGACAGTGATGCTGCCTAGGAAGTCGCTGTGGCTTTGCCAAGCAGGTGCTAAGAAACGTACGCGCACGGCTGACGTGCACCAGCATCCTGTGCCCCCCGAGATCGGGGGGTGAGACATCAGCCCCCGCCTTCTCTTCGAGTAACAGAGTCGATGTTCGTGCAATAGAGCAGTTAAGGCAGAAATCCAATTACTGAGCTAATTAACGCCTCTGAGTCTAAGCACCAAATGGAAAGGAGGAAGGCACTGGAGACACACTCAAATCACCCAGCGCGCTGACAGTTCGCCTCCGAGAGTCTGGTGGCAAGTTGGTGGCCCCGGGTCGGGCAGAGTGGCTTAGTGCCTGCTGGTGGGAGCGAGCGCCGTTGTCTGTAGCTTTCTGAAAAGTGCCTCCCAGTTCACATAGTGTTTTCATAGAGGGTGTTTTAATCCCCTCAGGAGTTTGGTAAATGACTTTCTTTTGGTTTAGTCCCACTTCAAAAATTGTTTATTCCGCTGCTGAAAGTTCCATTTGTCCTAGGTCTTAAGGTGAAATTAAAATTCCATTTAGGGACTCACTGCGTCGACATGGGATTTCAGCCTTCGTTAGAAAGAATTTTGTCATTTGCTTCTTTTTCTGCAACCCCGGGCTCTTTGATGTGCAAAGCTGGTCCGAGGGCATTTGGCAGGCAAACCGAAGCAGAGACGCGACAGCGTCTGCACCTCCGCGGGGTCTGACCGGGGGCTCCTTCTCGCCAGCCCGTCCGTTAGAGCCCGTCCCACAAGGCCCAGACACAGTCGTGCCGAGATGGTTCTCGAATGTCCGAGACAGACACAGAAAAGAAAATACTTTTTTCTGATAACGATTCTTTGCATTTATTTGAATGACAGTTCCATCTAAGTATCTATTTATTTGTTGTGATTTCCGAGAGACGAGCTCTCAGAATAATTCTGTGTTCAGAGGTTTTTCCTTAAGCACCATCGCAAGCGTTCGTCATTTGTTAAATCGTACTCGAGATGTCAGCAATTGAGTTTAAATGTCGTCTGGTAGCAGCTACTCTCCTTTCTTCTTAGCAAGTGTCATCAAAGAAAAACACCTGAGAAGCAGTGTTGTTTTGACCATTCATTTATTCATTCAGCAAATGCTGACTGAGCGACTCTTACGAGCCAGGTGTGAGCCAAATGCTTGCCCTCGTGGTACTTAGGTCTGGCGTAAGATAGAATCAAATGATCACACAAAGAAGCGTATGACGTGTGACCTTGGGCACTTAATGTCACCATGTCTCAGATCCCTCCCCCGCGAGGATGGGTATTATTAGAATACCTACTGCTGAAGGTAGTCACGAGTTAATATGTGTAAAGTTTTTACACGGGTGCCACCGATGGCATCATTTTTAGTCATATAATAAGTAGACCTAGAATAATAACCAGACGTAGTCGATACACAGGCGTCATGAGACCTGTAACGATGTCGCCGTTACTAGTAACGGTGACCGTGGCGAGCGTCCTAAGGAGAAGCCAGGCGTGTGTGAGCACGTGCCGCGTGGCGCTCGCCGTGGTGGCGTCTTTGCTGAGGAAGTGGGGCTAGAATACGGCAATGTGGGTCGCTTGTCATAAAAGTGGGAAGGAAGAATTCGCGGCAGAGACAGGCGGAAGGGAGTAGAAATTTAAGAGATACCGAAAGGAGAACATAAATGGAAAAATGATAAAACCAACAGAGGTGCTTACCAGAGGAAAACCTTGAAACTTCTGTCGCAAAACAGAAACCAAACGCCGAGAACCCACCGTTGGCCAAGGCAGAGCCGTCCACCCAGCTCTTGCCGTAACAAATCATGGAAATCTCTTGGCTCCAGTCTTTCATTAGGATTCTCCGTGGCGACTGTTTTCATAGGTCCTAAGTAGTTGAATATCATCCGCTTCATGGGGTCGACATCGGTTTCGTAGTTCATCCTCCCAAGGATGACGAGACCACCACTCAGTATCTGAACTGAAGTGACAAAGCCAGTCAGGCACGGTCTCTCTGAGCGGAGCAGACTGTGACACTGATAAGGGTTCGGGGGACACCTGACGTTCAAGGGCTGGTGACGTCTCAGGCATCGGCGGGGTGACACCTTCTGCACAGGCAGTCGCCCGGGAAGCCTGCCACTGTTCCTGGCGTGAGTCTGTCCCTCGCTGGATGACTCTTAGAAGCGAGGGGCCACCATGGGTTGGCAGGCTTACGAGGTGCGTTGTAATTGAAGAGGTTCAAGACTGGTTCCGGTGGCCACTTGTCACCACGGCTACCGACGATCCGTCTTCTCCTGAGCCGGTGAAAGCAGTCGTATTTTCACGGTTCGATCCGGGAAAGGCCTTTGTGGGCTCACCCAGCCCTTGAAAGCAGGTGGGGGAGACTCGACTACGCTCCACGACTTTCCAGAATCAGATTAGGAAGAAAGACGCCCCGCGCGCTCTGCCCTTGAGCTCCGGAGGGAGGGGCGCTCCCCGGGCACTTCGAGTGCCCGCTTTGGCTTTCTGGATCCGGGGCTCCAGGCTGGTGAGACGCATGCGCGGCTTTCTCCCCCATCCTGAGAACTCTTTACGTCCCCCACCCCACATGGTCCTCGTACGTCTCCCTCTCCCCTTCACCACGAGAGCCCCTTCTGCCGCATTGTCACATGGAGCCGTCATCCTCACACGTGACTCCAGCTCCCCTGCGTTTCCCACTCACACGGCTGGGGCCCTAAACCAGCTCTCTCACCCATAGGGAGCTACTCGTGACCTTTCACCCTTTGTGGCCCCTTCTAGCACGAGGCGCGTGGATAATTCCAACACGAGACTGGTGGTCCAGATCGAAGGGGATCCAGGTAAGGAGACACCTTCCTTCTCTTTTTTTTTTATCTGTTTATTTATTTTGCCATTTAGACAAATTCCTTCCATCCAAAAAAGGAATTAATTACCGTTTGTAATCATTGTGGAAATAGCGCGCGTCTTGGTCCACATGCCGACTGTGAAGATGAAATCGTGCAGGTAGACTGGTCAGTCATACCGATTCGGTTCAGAAACGCGTTCCTCCGTTATTTAGAGTTGATGCCGTGTTGAGCGCCTCTGTGAATGAAGACATTTTATTTTGTGTAGGATAAATGTCAAATACAGACATTAAACCTTGATATTTTAGCAAAAAAAAATTCCTTGGCGTAACGTCAGCATTAGGGTGTCCTCGGACCAAGCCATTCTGGGATCCAGGACCCAGGACTGGAAGTCATCAGAAATTCTGGTCAACATTCAACTATGGAAGGATTGACCTGCTAGAAAATCATTTTACTTTTTCTTTCCACAATCTAATTTTTAATCGTTCTACTGTTTCTCCTCTCATATCAGAATGCAAATTTTAACTTCCTGATTTTTATCTACCTCGCTCGCCCTTGTGCCAAAAAT
>NW_024352947.1:1193192-1212728 GCF_902729225.1 Pteropus medius | reverse complement strand
TCTGCACCTCCGCGGGGTCTGACCGGGGGCTCCTTCTCGCCAGCCCGTCCGTTAGAGCCCGTCCCACAAGGCCCAGACACAGTCGTGCCGAGATGGTTCTCGAATGTCCGAGACAGACACAGAAAAGAAAATACTTTTTTCTGATAACGATTCTTTGCATTTATTTGAATGACAGTTCCATCTAAGTATCTATTTATTTGTTCTGATTTCCGAGAGACGAGCTCTCAGAATAATTCTGTGTTCAGAGGTTTTTCCTTAAGCACCATCGCGAGCGTTCGTCATTTGTTAAATCGTACTCGAGATGTCAGCGATTGAGTTTAAATGTCGTCTGGTAGCAGCTACTCTCCTTTCTTCTTAGCAGGTGTCATCAAAGAAAAACACCTGAGAAGCAGTGTTGTTTTGACCATTCATTTATTCATTCAGCAAATGCTGACTGAGCGACTCTTCCGAGCCAGGTGTGAGCCAAATGCTTGCCCTCGTGGTACTTAGGTCTGGCTTAAGATAGAATCAAATGATCACACAAAGAAGCGTATGACGTGTGACCTTGGGCACTTAATGTCACCATGTCTCAGATCCCTCCCCCGTGAGGATGGGTATTATTAGAATACCTACAGCTGAAGGTAGTCGCGAGTTAATATGTGTAAAGTTTTTACACGGGTGCCACCGATGGCATCATTTTTAGTCATATAATAAGTAGACCTAGAATAATAACCAGACGTAGTCGATACACAGGCATCATGAGACCTGTAACGATGTCGCCGTTACTAGTAACGGTGACTGTGGTGAGCGTCCTAAGGAGAAGCCAGGCGTGTGTGAGCACGTGCCGTGTGGCTCTCGCCGTGGTGGCATCTTTGCTGAGGAAGTGGGGCTGGGGCTTGACGGCGGTAGTCATGGAGTGGAAGGCATTCATGGCCAGGGAGTGCCAGGAGAGAAGGAGGAGGAGTGGCAGCAGAGGACTGAGGAGAGGGAGGAAGCGGAGGGTGGAAGCTGGCTGGGGGGGGGGAGATCTGCCGAGGAGGGAGGGGCCATACGTGGAAGGAAGTGAAAAGGGAGGCCAGCGGGGATGGCGCCAGGGAAGACTGCCGGGGGGCACGGCAGTGTAGAGCGGCCAGGCAGCCGAGGGGCCACGTTCTGCCGGCGGGCCGGGCAGATCCTTACCTGCTCAGGAGGCCTGCTCTGTGACCCGGCGTCCGCTGATCTCTTTCTGGCGCGAGCCCTTTCCGGATGGCTTAGGTGGGTTTAGCCACGTGACGCGACTGTTTTCATAGGTCCTAAGTAGTTGAATATCATCCACTGCATGGGGTCGACATCGGTTTCGTAGTTCATCCTCCCAAGGATGACGAGACCACCACTCAGTATCTGAACTGAAGTGACAAAGCCGGTCAGGCACGGTCTCTCTGAGCGGAGCAGACTGTGACACTGATAAGGGTTCGGGGGACACCTGACGTTCAAGGGCTGGTGACGTCTCAGGCATCGGCGGGGTGACACCTTCTGCACAGGCAGTCGCCCGGGGAGCCTGCCACTGTTCCTGGCGTGAGTCTGTCCCTCGCTGGATGACTTTTAGAAGCGAGGGGCCACCATGGGTTGGCAGGCTTACGAGGTGCGTTGTAATTGAAGAGGTTCAAGACTGGTTCCGGTGGCCACTTGTCACCACGGCTACCGACGATCCGTCTTCTCCTGAGCCGGTGAAAGCGGTCGTATTTTCACGGTTCGATCCGGGAAAGGCCTTTGTGGGCTCACCCAGCCCTTGAAAGCAGGTGGGGGAGACTCGACGACGCTCCACGACTTTCCAGAATCAGATTAGGAAGAAAGACGCCCCGCGCGCTCTGCCCTTGAGCTCCGGAGGGAGGGGCGCTCCCCGGGCACTTCGAGTGCCCGCTTTGGCTTTCTGGATCCGGGGCTCCAGGTTGGTGAGACACGCACGTGGCTTTCTCCCCATCCTGAGAACTCCTTACGTCCCCACCGCACGTGGTCCTCGTACGTCTCCCTCTCCCCTTCACCACGAGAGCCCCTTCTGCCGCATTGTCACATGGAGCCGTCATCTTCACACGTGACTCCAGCTCCCCTGCGTTTCCCACTCACACGGCTGGGGCCCTAAACCAGCTCTCTCACCCATAGGGAGCTACTCGTGACCTTTCACCCTTTGTGGCCCCTTCTAGCACGAGGCGCGTGGATAATTCCAACACGAGACTGGTGGTCCAGATCGAAGGGGATCCAGGTAAGAAGACACCTTCCTTCTCTTTTTTTTTATCTGTTTATTTATTTTGCCATTTAGACAAATTCCTTCCATCCAAAAAAGGAATTAATTACCGTTTGTAATCATTGTGGAAATAGCGCGCGTCTTGGTCCACATGCCGACCGTGAAGATGAAATCGTGCAGGTAGACTGGTCAGTCATACCGATTCGGTTCAGAAACGCGTTCCTCCGTTATTTAGAGTTGATGCCGTGTTGAGCGCCTCTGTGAATGAAGACATTTTATTTTGTGTAGGATAAATGTCAAATACAGACATTAAACCTTGATATTTTAGCAAAAAAAAATTCCTTGGCGTAACGTCAGCATTAGGGTGTCCTCGGACCAAGCCATTCTGGGATCCAGGACCCAGGACTGGAAGTCATCAGAAATTCTGGTCAACATTCAACTATGGAAGGATTGACCTGCTAGAAAATCATTTTACTTTTTCTTTCCACAATCTAATTTTTAATCGTTCTACTGTTTCTCCTCTCATATCAGAATGCAAATTTTAACTTCCTGATTTTTATCTACCTCGCTCGCCCTTGTGCCAAAAATGTCCAGGAGGAATCGTATCATGCCGATTATCTGGATTCGAATTGTGTATACACGATTCATTTGAAATCATAAGTTGAAATTTAAAAATACTCGAAGAGACAGGTTTTTTTTTTTAAAACTTTATGTCAGTGTAACTTGGAGGCGGGCACAAATATCTGCAAAGTGCAGCTATGGGACTCGATGACGTCACCAGGCCATCGATATGAGGCATAAGGACAGTATCACAAGTGCACCGTGCCTTCTGTCATTCACGAACTTGTCTCGTTTTAACCTGATCACGTGTGGTCGCTGCGTTCTGGGAAGCTCTCCACTTTTAGTGAATTAAATTGTTTCATGTTCCTTAAATATCGAACACTCTGAACAATTAAGCAAAAGTCAATTCTCTCCGTCAGGCCCTTCCTTTAAAAGTGCCAGAGACTCAAAGCAAGCTCTGCTCCGTGTCCCAGGGTGCGTGCTGGCTCTTCACGGGAAAGGAGCTTGATGGCCGGGCGGGCGGGCTTCCTCCACACGGAGAACCGGGCCACCTGGTACTTCCTGGGCCGGCACGACATGACTCGGCCCGCAGAGCAGTTTATTTCTTTCCATTAATCATACTTAGGTTATAAATATGCCAATTTCAGTTCAGCTTTTAACTGTCTTGGATGCCTAGCAACGATTTCTATCCTTTGAGAGCGGTGGATCAGTGCGCTAATATCGGTGCACTTGGGGCCTTCACCTCCCTGTCCCCTCAGAAATGTTTGGGTCCCAGGAGGGCAGACCGGGGGCTCTGTTCAAATCCACAGTCTTTATCACAGACCTGCCTGAACCTCTGTCCGCTCCAATAGGCAATGGTTTCTCTTCTGGGCCATGTTATGCTTCCAGAGCTAGAATTTCCTCCCCAAAGGAAAGATCCTCCTAAAACGAAAGTCCCGAAGGCCAGCCTTCCTCCCGGCAGGCACTTGATCCACAGGACCAAAACCTAGGGCGCCTCCCAGTTTATTCGGCCTCATTCAAAAAATTTCTGTCCTTCATCCTGAGAGATCAGTGTAGGGAGCGGAAGGAGTCAGGGCCCAGCACGGAGATGAAGGAAATACACCACAAACCCCAAATTCCACACCCCCCAAACACACACACTCACGTTGGCTTCCACTGTGGAGCAGGGCGCCCCTCACCATCACTGAGGTCGGGACAGACGGGCCGACTGGGGCGCGTGGGGGTGAGGGCGCTCGGACGCACAGGGGAGAGGCGCACACGTCTGGGGCTCGGACGAGACGCCTCAGCCGGAGACACGAGTTCGTAAGTTTTCTGCATCTAGACAATAACTCGATCCATTTGTGCCGATGAGTTTGCCTAGAAACAGAGTCAAGGGAAAAAAACAGGCGGGTCTCACGGGGTCCGCTAAAGTGTGCGAAGCTCCTGGAAAGCCCCCTTCTTGCCTCGGTCAGGCGAGGACCCCGCGGCCGAGGCCCGAGCGCCCGGGAGCAGCCCGCGCGCTGACCACGTCTCTCGCTCTGTCCCAGGGAGCGACGGCAGCAGCCGCAACGCCATCTTCTACGAGCACGTGACCAGGGCCCTCCAGGCGACCCTCTGTGGCGACCTAGCGCTGGGCCGCTGGGGCAGCTACAGCTCCGGCGACTGCTTCATTCTGGCCTCGGATGACCTCAACGCCTTCGTGCACCTGATCGAGGTCGGCAACGGGCTCGTCACCTTCCAGCTGCGCGGGCTGGAGTTCCAGGGTAAGACGCTCCTGGCCGCGAGGCCGCGTGAGTCGCCAGAAAGCTTTCCTAAGTCCCCATCAGAGGACAAGGATTTAAGGCCTGGCCTACAGAGTGAGAGTCAGGGCCTGGCCACCGCCGCCATCGTCCAGTGCGCCGGTACACACGCGCCCCGGCAGCCCAGGGGTAAGGAGGGAAATGCGTTGTCTGCACGAACCTGCGGAGTGGCGAGTCAGGACTTCCGTTCCAGTCCTTTTGGGGAAAACTCAACAGGAGGTCGTGGGACACGTGTGGGCCTCACGTCCGCCCAGCCTAAAACAGAGCCTGGTTCTGTGGGTCGCAGGGGTCGTGTCATTCTGCGTTCTGAGCCTTTCACCTGTAAGACGACGGTGATGACGAGCGTGGCTGCCTCATAACGTGCTATTTTAACGAGATGCCGTAGGCGCAGGCCCAAGGCGAATGCTCAGCGCTTGGCGCCTGCCGAGTCGGCCTGAATCTTGAACGTCTGAGCCCAGTGTCTCCGTTAATCGGACGCTGGGGTTAGGGTAGGTGGTGGAGCAGGGGTTGGCTTGACAGATGTGCTCGTGTCTCTTCTCCTGGGCTGTCTGTCGATTTCTTCTTTCGATACGTGTTTTTCTAACACGTCCTCCGTGTCCGGCAAAGTTCTGACGCGGGAGATGCCGTGGGGACCACACCTGGAGGAGCGTGACTGTGTCTGAGACACTTAAGGAAGCGAGCGAGCACACTGAGGCGGCTTGGGGGAGGCATTGTCAGGGAGCGGACAAGGTTCTGAGCCGAGATCGCTGTGAGGGTGACCGCGAGGGGCTGCCGCCCGGGGTGGCGTGGTCAGGGGAGGCCTCTAGAGCAGGGGTCACCAGCCCCCGGGCCGGTACCGGTCCCTGGCCTGTCAGGAACCGGGTCACACAGCAGGAGGTGAGCGGCAGGTGAGCAGGTGAAGCTTCGTCTGTGTCTGCATCCGCTCCCCAGCGCCGGCATCACCGCCTCAGCCCCACCTCGGGTCATCAGGCGTTAGATGCTCATAGGAGCCGCGGTCCCTGGTGCCAACGAGGTTGGGGACCGCTGGGCTAGCGGACAGGAAGTGGGGTGTTCCAGGCCGAGAATCCACAAGTGCTGAATGGATGAGCCGGGAGCCGCTCAGGGTTCCTGCCCGGGAGACGCAGCGTGACTAGAGGTCACGAGCACCCTGGCCAACGTGGCACAGACGGGACGGGAGGGGAGGCCAGGTCATGGGGGCGGGGCCACGTCTCGTTCTGTGGGAATGGGGAGCCGTGCGGGGTTCTGGAAAGGGGAACGACCGCCCTCGTTTGCACTGTAGGAGATCGTGCTGGTGGCTGTGTGGGGGTGTCCTGGAGGGGAGAACAGGGAGGCCACGTAGGCACGTCTTACAGTCACCCAAGCAGAAGGGCCGGGGATGTGGAGCTGGGAGGAGCAGACTGGACGCCGGGCTGGGGGAAGGGGCCTGGGCACACTCCCCGGTTTCTGCCTGAGCAGCAGAGGCACGTTCACCACAATCGGGGGCCTGGGTGAGGCGGACCCTCGCATGTGGGGTGTGATCGACCGTTCCGTTTTGATTTTTAATGCCTACAGCACCCGGTATTCCCAGGCGGTCTCCCATCCAAGTACTAACCGGGCCCGGCCCTGCTTAGCTTCTGAGATCAGACGGGATCGGGCGCGTTCAGGGTGGCGTGGCCGTAGCATGGATGTTTTAATGTAAAACGCTGCGAGCAATCCAGGCGAACACACCGAGTAGCTAGTGGGACCAGCGAGGCTGCTGTTTCTCAGGAGATGTCTGCTCAGCCTTGTTAAATGGTGAGCACTGGGTGGGTGCTGTGAGGGGCCCCCACGGGGGGCGCTCGGAGCCTCACCGAGAAGACACATGGAATGAGCCCTTCGTGACCAGTGAGCCAAGCATCGTGGTGGCACGTGTGTGGGGCGCTGTGCGTGGAGTCCACACAAGGAGCCCTGGAATCGGCCTGGGCCAGCTCGGCGGGTGGGAGGCCACAGCCAGAAGGCAGAGGAGGGGACATCTGGTACAACACGGAGGCACGTAGCGGCCAGATGTGGCCTCGGGAGGAAGGGGTCACAGACAGGGCTGGGCAGGTGACGAGGGGCCAGGTCAAAGCCAGCCAGAACCTCGCAGGCACCAGAGGACATCTCCTGGCCAAGAGCACACGGCCATCCGTTCCCGACTTCGCCACGGTTACCCGAAGAGCCGTGTCTTCGCTTCTTCGCGTGGAAATTTCTAAGTCGGTTTTGTGACAAGCGTTCCTTTCGATGACATTCTCAGATAAACTCGACGGTCTTCTCTTAAATCACGGACGGGGGTGCTGTGATCTAGACGGGCGTTCTATGCGTCCTCACCAATTTTACGCTCCGACCGAGGGAGCTTCTTTTGGAAAAGGCCGAGGAAGTAGCGATCAGATTCTACAGGGCGTGTCCCTGAAATTTTGCACAAATGCCAGAAAATGCCACTGGGAGAGGAGGTGGCAGGGTGGACCTTAAGTGTCTCAGACACGGTCATGCGACGGAATCGTCTATTTTGAGAGCGTTCGTTTTTCTCTGGACTCGAAAGGAAGAACTGTCAAAGCCGGCCTGGCTGAATCGGAGCTATGCGGCTTACGGCTTCTCAGCGAATTAACGATCTTTGTGTCCACGAGTCGCAGTGAATTAGATTTCAGAAGTCCGCGGCACTGCGTCCGCCAGACCCTCACGCTACAGGCGGAGGCTCTGCCCCATCTGCCACACCAAATGCTGCCGCCTCACTCAGATCCACTCTTTTGGGGAGCGTGACCACCCACCGCAAGAGTTAACGGTTTAAGGCAGCAAGTGTCGTACCGTTTCTTACCATCGCATGAGCTGGTTGGTGTCTCTCCCGCCACACTCACCTGGGGTCACGCCCGTAGCCGCGTCCAGCCGGCACGTGAGCCGGGCTGGGGGGGTCCAGGGCGCCACGCCTGGGGCTGGCTCCCGCCCCGCACGCTGGCTCATCTCCACGTCACCTGCAGCCTCCAGTGGGCCACACTGGGCATGTTCAGAGCCAGGTGATCTCGGGAGTCCCAAAGGGACAACGCAAACACCGAAGGCCTCTCACAGCCCAGCCTCTGGGACAGGCGCCATGTCTCTCCCACCAACGCTATCGGCTAGAGCCATTCGCAAGGACAGCTCACATTCGAGGGATAGAAAAGGGGCCTTGTCATATCACGTGGTTCACTGGGCCGACACGGACGGAGAAGCAGAACCCGCACCCGCGGAGAGCCTTTGAGGAAACCATTCAAGAGCCGACGGGGCAGGGGTGGCGCCGTGTGAGCCGATTCTGCCCCGGGCATCTGCCTGTCATCGCTGGGGACTGTCCTTCCTCCTGCCGACCGCTGAACTGCTGACTGAGGGTGGCTTAAGCAGAGCAGCGATGTCTTGAGAAAAAAATGCCAGTGACCTGCCCCCGATCCGCTCGCCCTGTGCCATGCGGTCTCTCTGACCTCGTCTGGCGGGAGCTGGGCACACAAGCACGGGAGAGCGCACGGCTTGCCGCGTCTAAGCTGCCTCGCGTGACTGTTCTGGTTTCTCTTCTTCCCAGCGTGTAGTGTGGTGTCCCGGGAAGGTCCGTGTTCTTTCTCCTCCTTGGCTATTTTTCTAAGATCGATCTCGGGCATTTCACGTTCTGTTCCCTATTTTCCCAAACATCAGGCTTTATTTGGGTCACATTTGCCCGACTTCAGCACGACCTGGAGCAGTAAAAACACAGGTGCACGGTTCTCCCGAAGCCATCAGCGGGAAGGCGAGCGGCTCACGGTGCGGGCCGACTCTCCCTTACAGAATGAGCGGTGCGCCCCGGAGGAAGGCAGCCTCCTGCGGCCACGGAGCAAGAAGGCCCACCTGCCCCTCTGTCACCGAGAGGGAAGCATTCGTACCCGCTTGAGTTCTTAGCTGCAGGCAACGGCAATCGGCTCTTGCTGACTTAAGCAAGAGAAGGGTTTCTAGGGAGACAGTGGCAGGGCGCAGCTCTGCGGAGAAGGCTGGAGAAGCCGGCTTGGTGGCCGTGAGACGAGAAGCATGTCCAAGGTCACACCCGGGCACGGCCTGACATCACCAGCACCACGACCCTGGATGCTGGACGCCCCCGCTGCCACCTCCCTTTCAGAACCCGTTCCACGCAGTGTCCACTCCCTCGTGTCACCAGCTCGCTAGTCCGTGTCTGGCGAGGTCACATGCACGTGCTCTGGGTGCGGGGGCCGAGAGACCGTGTGACTTCTCGCTTCCTTAGTGGGAGGTGATCCCGCTGCTCGCCGAGGCTCGCGATACGGGCCCGTCGGTTGAAGTCATGCCAGCGGCTGTAATAATTTAGTCCCAAACCTCACGACCGGCACCACAGATGCCTGTTGCGTGCCCACAGAGAGCCCGGTCAGTGAGGGGGGCGGGGAGCAGAGGGCGGGACCAGTCCACACACCGGGGTCCCAGCCCGTGCGAGCCCCGCCCGTTCCCCAGCACGCTGCTCTCGAGGTCACCCTGGGCTTCCAGGCCAAGCAGGCAGAGAGCGGGGCATTGCGTGGGAGGCCGCACGGGCCAGGCCTGGGGTATATCACTGCTCTCAGTCCGCTGTCCAGAATGGACACAGGTATGGGGGGCTGCGGAATGTGTCCCCAAGAGAAAGAAAAAAGGGGATTGGTCGACAGTTACCTGGTCCCTGGCACAGTAAGTAATTTTCCAAGCAGAGAATCGGGGTTTTGACCCTGGGTAGCCCAAAAAAACTGACATTTATTCAAATAATCAGGGTCCATGGCATGTCCTCTTGCCATCGGCTGGTACCGTAGTGAATGGTACAAATGCGAACCAAGACCGCAAGGAAGAAAGCCACGATCTCTACTCTTCGCCTTTCGGCCCACGCGCCCCAGAACAGAAGGACTCCTCTTCGGGGCGCCGCGAGGCCAAAGGGCTGACGTGCCCACTGCCATCGGGTGGACGAGTGTCACCTGCGTCTTCCTAGCCAGGGAGCCTTTGAGGAAACCATTCAAGAGCCGACGGATTAACCACCGGCTCTGAATCCGAGTCAGGGTGTCAGACAATGTGCTTTAGAAGTTCAAGGTTTTTCAAAAGAAATGGAATCTGTTGGATTTAAGTCCCATTTAACCTGTCGTTCGAGTAGGCGGACGCTGACAAATGGAAAAGCCGGAGTCGGTTGTGTGTCCAGGCCGTTTTCCCTCCTCCTCCTCTGTCACCCCGGTGACCCAGCAGGACGGGTTCGTTCATTCCTATTGGACTAGGACAAAAACGAATGTGGACTCGCAGCCCTGCAAACGAGAGGGCGGCCACCCGCCCGAGGAGACCAAGAACCAGGGACGGCAGCAAGAACGGAAAGGAGGGGGTCGCCTGAGCGCGTGCGAACCCCGAGCGGAAGGGAGACCACGCGCCGGCGGTGACAGCGCCCCTCAGAACGGCCACGGTCCCCCACTTCCCACCGAACGGCCACGGTCCCCTCGCTTCCCGTCACTTGACCGACGGCCAGAGCTGAGCGCCCGGCCGCGTCTGCTCTCCCCAGGCTCACGGCTCCTCGGCGGCGGAGCTCGGCAAACCCGCTGGCTGTGTTACCGCCTGGCCTTCCTCCCTCCGCCTCTGGGGCGCTGGTTTGGAATCTGGGCCACGGTGTTGTCACAGCTCCTTAGACACTAAGTCACGGGGGGTAAAGCCTCCGTCGCCCACACGGCCTGTCGCTCGCCTAGCTGTGCCACACCCCCACCCTACATCAGGACAGTGGACAGAGCATCGCAGGTGCCACGGCCGCCCGGGACATTGGGAGGAGCTTCCGTGGACGCCAAAATCCCCAGGGTGATGGCAGGAGGTGTGCCGACGAGTGGCGGTGAGCCAGAGCCGGTCTCTTCACAGAAGGGGGTCGTAGACGGGCCGGGGAAGAGGCGACGAGAGAGGACAGCGTGGGTGCAGGGAGGGAGCAGCCCGAAAGCCCCAGCGAGAAGCGAGGGGACACCTTCTGTGTGCCTCGGAGCCAGCGTGAGAGGCCAGCGGGAGGGGTCAGCCCCCTGGGGCGGAGCAGCGACCAGGTCTCCGCCAGGGCACCCAGGAGAAGGTGGGCGGGGAGCAGACCGCGAGGTCCAGGGGCGCGGCCAGGGGGTTCCAGTGTGGGCCCGGGCGCGTGGGGGACGGGACGTGTAAAGCAGCAGGACACTGGCTGCCGGCGTGAACCATCTGAACTGCCCCCAAGCGGCCTCTGGTTGGGGGCAAAGCGGGTCTCCTGCCTAAGGCCGGCCGCGCGGGGACAGCTCCGAGGCTGCTGGCATCAGCCGCAGCTGTGCGCGGGCAGCTCCCATCCCCGTCCTCAGCAGAGGACGGATGGCCGTGTCCGCCTCTGGCGAGGCCTGTTCTCCGCAAATCATGCCGGGGGGCGTCTTAGGAACGTAAGCGTCGTTTTACGAAGCGGGTTTTTGGAACGATCAAAAAAATCATATCGGAAACGCACGGTGTCCTGTGGACATTCACCTCGTCTATGACTTGTGCAGCTACACCCTCCTCTGCTAATTTATTCACGTCTCAGTATTTTCTCTCCGATGAATGAGACTGCGTTTCTGTATATTTTCTACATTCCCAGGTGGTCAAATTTTTCCACTTTTTGAGCACATAACCGATATCGATCGCTTTATCTTTTTATTTACAGCACAGCTGCGATGAAAATCATATTTGTTCTCGGGCGTTTGCGTGCGCACACCATGAATGCTCGTCATCGGGCCGTTATCCCTGTGCCGGGCCTGGGGCCACCCAGGGCAGGCGCCAAAAAATGATTCTGGATAACAAAATAAGCAATAATGTGAAGATCAAAGCCAGTTTATTCGGGGATACCTGCAAAGTTTATACATTCAGTCCTTTTTCCTGTAGGCTGTGAAAAATTGACCAAACCAGGCTCCGTTAGACGGTGACACCCGCAGAGGACGGGACTCCATGTCTTACCCGTATCCCCACCCAAACCCTGCCCCGCCCGGAGCATTTCACTTATGATATCAGAATAGTCCTTACGCAAACACTAAGGCAGGTGTTACTATCTCTGTTTCAGAGATAGATATAGATATAGATATAGATATAGATATAGATATAGATATAGATATAGATATAGATATAGATATAGATATAGATATAGATATAGATATAGAAAGAATGAGTCACTCTTCTTTAAAAATCTATTCAGTGTTGAAACTCAAAAACAGAAGTTTTCCCTGGACAGCAGCGCCGCCCCCGCAGCCAGGGCCCTCATTCCCGCAGCTTTGCAGCCTGACGCCTGATGACCCTCGCAGGGTGAGCGTGGGAAGCAAAGGCGTGGTCACCGGACGTGGCCACATTTACCGTCGGGTCTGGAAACTATCAACCGGCAGGATTTTTTCTGAGAAACGTTATCAGCCATCTCGTAGTTGGGCTAACACCCCATAACCACTGGTATGTGGGGACATTTGAAAAGTATCTGTGTAACCTAATCTTATCTAAAGTTAATCCAACCCAAACCTTGATCCTAACTGGCTGATCCATGTATAGCTGCAGCTCGGGCCCTAATCTCGGAACTATCTAGAATTCCCTCTTCACTGTGGCAACGTTCGGGCCATCTGCGAGCCCTCAGTCCTCGGGTCTGCGTAGCTTGAGTAATCCATTAAATCCTTTTGTGGCAAACTTTATGCGTAAAATGATAGGTGCTCCATTCGGAATTCCTAAATACGTATTTTTCTTCATTTCAAATTATGTGGCGTGGTGGGAGACACAAGCCATGCTTGTCTGGACAGCGGGTCTGGGGAGGACAGGGCTCCCCCGTGGGACGTTACCAGGCTCCGCATATATCTGAACATCCGGCACTCAAAAGTAACTTTCGGGGAGAAAAGGAAGATGATTTGACTTTGAATTCAATATGACTAGAAAGCTGAGTGCATTCATTTTCTCAACTAAATGGGCAGGAGTAGGGAAATATATATATGATATGTCACAAATAGCCCTCGCTGTGGCCAGCTGGCAGGAGGCCACCGCAGTTTAGGGTCCCCGCCTTTGGAAAAGCATTGGGGTGGCCCGTAGCACGCCAGGGGCCACATCTCCGACGAGACGTGGCTGGGGCTGGGCCCGTCTCCCGCTTCTCGTGTCTCCAACGTGTAATACACACCCCCTGAGGTCCAAACACTCACGGCGCGACCTGCTCCGAGCTCAGCTGGCCTCCTCCTTTGTGGCCCAGAGCAATTCGGAAATGCTGTTAACTGTGACCTCGGAAGGAAATGCATTTTATGTGATAACCCCAGGCACACACCCCAAAGCGTGTGCCTGTAAATCCCACCTGCAGCCTGAAAGGCACTGGCCACCGGCTCTGTCGCCCGCCCCACGGCTGGGACCGCCTGTGTTCTTAGGGCGCTCCTCTTCTGTCCCCTCATTGCCACTACCCCGGGCCTGGCATGCCGGGCTGATGAAGGCAGCCACATGAGAACGCAGGTCAAACGAATGTCTGGCGAAGTTATTTTGAAACGCGATTGGTTTTGAAATAACACTACGCGTGAGGATGCTGATGCCTGGGGTTTCCTGTGGAATCCAGGCCGAGCTGTCGCAGCACGGAGCGTTTCTGCTCAAAGCGCTCGTGTCAGATGAGGAGGAAGATGCCCAGGAGGCCGGTTCTGGACGGTGCCGGGCGTCAGGCCGGAAGGGACGCGTCCTCGCCGGACGGGGCGAAGCGAGCTGGCGTCGTGTTTTAACACAGCCTTGCTGCCGCAGGGGAGGCTTTTACCCGTGTCCCTTCGAAGACCCCGTCACATCATGGCCTGGCCCAGCTTCCTCTGACCTCCCGGAAGCAGCCCGTACCCCATCGCTTTCCCCCTGCAATGGGACTGTGGGTGGCCGGTTCCTGTCACTGATCTCTTCTCTTTACTCCCGTGAGGCCGCAGGGGACTCGGCGACTTTTTTCAGGTTTCCTTAGGGCTCAAAACCCCCATCACCTGCCTGTCACTTTCAGAATTAAGTTCAGATGTGTCCCTAGGGTCAGGTTTCCACTCGCCCCCCACCTCTCTGGCCCAGGCCTCCTGGGGCCAACGGCCACCACCCCACGGGAGGAGTGAATGGGATGGGGCGAGGGGTGGGCTTGATTTTCAGTTGCCAGGCCTTCTGTTCAGACACCTGTCCCCCTTTGGCGTCGCAGCTTTCCCCGAGAATGTCACCTCTACCTCTAGCCTGGCTGACCGTCGAGACAGGCGTGCCCGCACCAGCCGGCCACGCGTATGTCCACACTCCTGGGCTTGCCAGGGAAAAAGCATCAGATACGGCAGCCATCAAAGCGGCGGGGGGAAGGTGTCCGCACCCAGGATTTCCTGCACAGTACGACGTCCTCCCCGGGTGCACGAGTCTGACACTTGCCCTGAGTGGCACTGGCCTCCGGAGAGCCACACGCTGAGACCGACTGTTTGGGCCACCTGTGAAGTGCTTCGCCTGTGCGTCTCGCTCCCAGAGGTGCTTGTCCCCGTCATCGTATCGCGAGACCCAGAGCTGGTCTCGGTCGCGTGAGGTGACGAGCTGCCCTTGCTGTTTGGCCGAGGGGCCTTCCCAGGGCACTCGTCCTGGAGACTCTTCCGTGTGGACCGAGTACGCTCGGACGCCAGCTGTGACCTGCGGGTTCTGGAAAGGGGACACGGGTAGAACCATTAGCGTCCACGGGCACCGTGGAAGTGCGACACATAGGAGGCGAGGGGCGGCGTGAACAGGAAGGAATGAAGGAGGTGACGATCGTGAGAGCGGCGACTCAGCTGGGGCGCCGTTGGAACGAAAAGTCAAGCCGGCCTCCCGGTCGCTGGGCCTTCCCCGCCCGTGAAGGCGAGGGGACCCCCATTCCCCGCCCGTGAAGGCGAGGGCACCCCATTCTGAACGGAAGCTATCCTCCGGCTTCTCGTGTAACTCCCCTCCTGTCTGTGCTCTGCCAGGGACCTACTGCCAGCAGAGGGAGGTGGAAGCCATCATGGAAGGTGACGAGGACGACCGGGGCTGCTGTTGCTGCAAGCCGGGCCACGCGCCCCACCTGCTGTCCTGCAACGCCGCCTTCAACCTGCGCTGGCTCACCTGGGAGGTCACGCGGACGCGGTACATCCTGGAGAGCTACAGCATCACGGACAACAACGCGGCCACCATGCTGCAGGTGTTCGACCTCCGGAGACTCCTCATCCGATACTACGTCAAGGTACCGCGCTGGGTCCCGGACACCTGTCTACCTGTCTGAGGTGTCACGCTGGGCCGGCTCGGAGGCGCCTGAAAAGCTAGATGTTGGAGCTTCTCGGTCACTTCTGAACCTGAGGCCCAGCCGGGTTTGGGAACCACGGGTTTTATGAAAAATCCTCGGGGGCTTTGGTTCAGCCTGAGGGTCGCGCCCCGAGTCCTATTCCAAGCCCGGGCTCTGACAGGCAGTGCGTTTTCTTGCCTAGAGCTGTGTCCTCGCCTCTAACTCACACGAGCTGTGGCAGTGGCGGTGATGATAAATCGAATCATCCCGAAAAAACCGCCACATCGTGAGTGTTGGTTTAGGTGCTCTGAAAACGACCACTTTGGCACCAGAATTACCTTCCGAGCTCATGATAAAAACCCAAAAACACAGCGGGATGGTCAGGATTAGTTCCGACAGCCTCTGGGGACTCGTCACGTGTGCCGTTTGCCGTCACGCGGCCCCCACGTCGGCCCAGCGCATGTTCAGCTCAGAAAACGTGCCGTTTTGGAATAAGTCTCCCGGGGAACAAGGGTGAGTCTTGGCCGGGGACACAGAGTGACAACCGGGGAAGGTGTTTTCTGTGGGGACGGAGGGCCAGCCGCGGGGTCTCTGTGGCGACCCCCATTCTGAGGGAGCCCTCGGCAGGTGGAAGCCCTGGGCGGTCCTCAGAGGGGTTCACATTTTAACGCCGTTCAAGGCGAGGACGCCAAGCCGTCTGAGACCCCAAAGTGCCAAGGCTGAGACGAGCGGTCGGGCAGAAACGAGCAAATGCAGAATGAGGGGGCGACACAGCCCTGTAGGTTCCGAGTCCCAACCAGGGAAAGGCAGGACGTTTAGAAGTGGAGGCAGCTGCTGTGGGAGCGTCAGGAGCTGCTCAGGTTCACAGGACGTAGAAGAAAGACTGTGCCGGTCAGGAGGTTAAATGGCTCTTCGCCGCCACACCCCAAGGCGACACCTCCTGGCAACAAGGAGCGGTCGGAAGCCCTTTCCCGTGGCAGGGTGTTTAAGGCAGACTTCGCGGTTCCCGCCCGCCACCCTCGCGTGTGCCAGGGGAGCGGGGTTCACCCCGGACTCTCGGGGGAGCCACAGCTGTCCTGCCCAGGGGCTCGGAGAGCAGATCGGGCCGTCGCGACCTCATGGCAGTGTCATGGTTCGTCCCCTCGGCCGTCGTAGCTGGTCACCTCCGGGCCATCTCGGCAGGGCAGCTGGCATGTGCTTTGGCAGACGGCCGTGGGAGAGTCGTGGGCACGTGCGTGAGGCGCGTCTTCCCCTGTCACGTGGGCGAAGGCCGGTGTGGTCACGCGGGCCCAGCGAGTCCTCGCGGGCTCCACCGTGTTGAGAGTCTCCCCACATTGCGCTCAGGCCGGAGCGGACGGGAGTGAGGACACGGATGGCGAAGGCCGAGGCCGCACCCACTGTCCCTTAATCAGGTTCCTGCACGTTGCCACGGCATGCTCCTGCGGTGTCCCCTGGACCGGGGTGGGGGTGCCCTAGCCAGAGGGGCCTGGCGACTGCGCGCTGGGCAGCCAGGACACAGGTGGAAACGGTGTGTTTGTGGAGGAGGAAACAGACCTTAAATGGCCATTAGCTATCCCTGGCGCCTCCCTAGACGAGCAGAGGAAGTGTCCCGTGAGTGTCCCCTTTAGTTCCTAGGTGGTGACAGGTTGGATCCAGTGGCTGACGGGTCAAGGGGACCGGAGCGGGTGGCGTTTACTCAGGAGGGTGGCTGGGACCAGCACTACAGACCCAGGCCGGCCAGGCGGGTGAGCCCTGGAGCCTCAAGAACAGGGCCGGACTCTGGTCTGCCCTCCAGAACCTTCCACTGGTGTTTAAACTGGGCTTTCGACCCCCCTCCCCTCTTCTACAGCCAGGCGCACACCTGCTGTGCTCCCAGCCCTTAGCACGGCTGCGCCCTCCTGCTGCTGTGGCCCCTGCTCAGGGCCTCTCTGTCCCCCTCAGGGCCTCTCTGTCCCCGCGCTCAGGGCCTCTCTGTCCTTCCCCACTCAGGGCCTCTCTGTCCCAGCCAGGACTCTCTGTCCCCTCAGGGGCCCCTCTGTCCCCGCGCTCAGGGCCTCTCTGTCCCCGCGCTCATGGTCTGAGCTCCTCACAAGCTGCCTGGGCCCCGAGGCTGGCAGTCACGTCCCCTGCTCTGAGACCTTTTCTACTTCACCTCCTGGCAACGTCCTGAGCACGGGAGCCACACACCCCTGCTCCCCCCTCGGGTCCCCAGAGCGCAGTGTGACAACTTGCGTGTGGAGGTCCCAGGGCATTGTTTGGACTGAATGAACAAAGGTTCCAGCAGTGTGGGGTCTGGAGTCGGGCCACACCGTCTGGACAGACGACGCCCGGCGTGGGCAAGGGTCTGAGCGACCCGCTCCAGGCGGGGATGGGGTGCGATACGGAGCCACTTCTCGGGAATCTGGAGCCCCCCCCGATGGCCTTTCCGTGGGCCCCATGACAGGGCCGGCGGGCGAGGGTGAGAGGCGCCCTCCTTGGCTGTGCCCTCGGCTTCTCCCGAGGACTTGGGGGGCCACGCCAGGACCCTCCTTGTCATGCCTCCCTCCCTCGACGGGTCATCAACACCCACAGTTCTCCTACCACCCAGAAAGGTGCCTCCCAGCCCCCCGGGTGTTGTCTAAGGTGGCAGTTTGCGATCCGATAAACAGATCCGAGATCACGTGCTGTGGGCCGAACGAGGTCCCCAAACCTGCCAGGTGGCAGCTTGCGGCACAACAACGCCCTGGACTGTCTCACAGGACGGGGCCGTTGCCGATGCGAGAGCTTCAGGCGGGCAGGCGGCGTGCAGGGCTGCGGTTTGCTCCCGGTGGGCGCCTCTGAGGGGCCAGGGCAGCCCCGTGGTGTCGGGCCCCCCAGTAAGCCTGGCGACCACAGAGTGGCACACCCTGCCCAGGAAGTCCGACCCAGTGGCCCGGGACCACCCATGCGCCCCTGTTTTTAAACATGTTTCCTAAGTGATTTGACTCCCACCCAGGCTCAGGAGCCGCTGGCTGCCGATGTCATCGTGCCTCAGGGATACACAGTTTTCTTAACTCTACATCAGCAGGAGGTGGGGCCGAGACCTGGGGACAGGCCCTGAGTGCCTCTGCCAGGAATTTACTGTTTGCTTTCACCAAACACTCGCTGCCTGGGGCCCTAGAAGACAGCCCCCCGCCCCCAGGTCTCTCTCAGCCTGGTCAGCCTCACTCAGAGGCCCGCAGGAACCCGACAGGCTTTCCTGGGCTTCCCTCGGGAAGGGTGGGGCTGGCCTCGCGCCCCTCCCCACAGGAAGTCTGTTCCGGTACATTCTATTCGCGATCTACTCTTTGCGCGTCCCTCTTCCCTCCAGTGCCCCTTAAGAGGGAACATCTCGGAATGTCTCAAGTGGGTCTCAGCCATTAAATCGCGTAGGAAAAACAAGTGTCATGTCTCCGGCTTCCCTGACAGCCACTCACTCCGTGACACAGAGTAAGCGAAGAGCCTCTCTGGCTTCTGCGTGGCCCGAAGCGCTCAGAATCCCGCTCTCCCTCTGCAGAGCATCATCTACTACATGGTGACGTCCCCCAAACTCCTCTCCTGGATCGAAAATGCGTCCCTCCTGAAGTCCCTGCAGGCCTTTGCCAAGTGGCACCACATCGAGCGAGACCTCACCATGTTCAACATCAACACGGATGACGACTACGTGCCGTGCCTCCAGGGCATCACGCGCGCCAGCTTCTGCAACGTCTATCTCGAGTGGATCCAGCACTGCACACAGATGAGGCCGCAGGTAGGGTGGGCCGCGGGGCTGCGGGCGATGATCATGGGCTTAAAAGCACCGTAACCGTCATCTCTTCCCTGTGCTCGGGTAGACTCACGAGCTAGAGAAGAAACGTGGGTGTTTGGATACGTGTTTGTTTAACAGTTAAGCGGGATCGAATGGCAGATTCATACACAGTGGCTCTGACGGAGGATCCTCAAAGCACTTCCCCGGACGCCGTGCTCAGGGTCAGCGCAGTTCGAAGCCTCTGTCATAGCTTTAAAACTCTGGAAACGTCTTTGTCGAGTTACTTTTTGAGATTTCCGTACAACGTGCATCTGTGTGAGATCCGGGGGTTTACTACACGAGTCGATCGTGGGCAAGAAAATCTATTTAACAGTCAGATGGTCCGACTCACTCCCGAGCTGCGTTTCTTGTGCATGTGGACACTTCTGGAGACCAGGGACGGTGACAGCTTATAGAAAGGGGAGGAGGGCGGGCGATGAGGGGGAGGGAGGGGCGAGAGCCCAGGGAGGAAGTCGGTTGACTGCAGCTCAGGACGAAACCGAACCCACGTGTGGCCACAGTAGACCCAGGTTGAAAGCAGCCACCTCAGCCGCTGGCGAAGTCCGTCGCGCGACCTGCCGAGGGTAAACGAAATTGTGACACAGCCCAGGTCCTTGCCCTTTCCGTGAGGGATTAAAAACAGGTGGCGGGAAGGGCAGGGGCAGAATGCGCTTTCTCCAGGTGCAGCGAGGACCCGGGGTTGGCCGCCTTAGGTGCTTGGGGTCGTCAGGGGATCTGTCCGTCTGCTCGGCTGTCCCCATGGAGGGTCTCCTCTTTCCTGAGCTGACTCATGAAATCATTTCAATGTTTTTGCAAAAGATACTGTGACTTCAACTCTCTCTGCCCTCCCGCCGCACTGTTTAAAGGTGGCCGGGGTGACCCTTCATTTAGTAGTTGATTGTGAGCCCGTGGTCAGCGGCTCCTCCTCACAGGGAGAACAGAAAACCTGATTTGCATCCAATCCTGTCCTTCTCTCCTGCTAGAAACGCCTCCCCCTGCTCCGGGCAGTGCGACGGTGGCATTGGGG
>NW_024352947.1:1185115-1191751 GCF_902729225.1 Pteropus medius | reverse complement strand
CGGTGGCATTGGGGGACAGTGTGACGGTGGCATTGGGGGACAGTACAAAGTGGCATTTAGTTGCCTATAAGCTCCGACCATCTGCGTGACCCGAAGCGCCATATTCAGAACCCCAGAGAATTAGGTCAGCTTGGCCTCTTTCTCTCCTGGAGCGGCCTCCTCATTCCGCTCTTCCCCATGTGCCACCACGAGCAGAGAGGTCCCTCGCCTGGGTCCTTTCAGCAGGGACCCGTCGACCTCCGTGGCTGACTTATAAAGCACCCGCAACTCTGCACTTGCGACGCCGGGTGGGGGCCTGCTGGCTCCTGTGCGACCTCGAACTAACGGCCTTGCTCTTGCAGCCTCCCAAGAGCCTGGACTGTGACGAGGACTCTCCTCTGGTGACCCTGTCCTTCGCCCTGTGTACCCTCGGGAGGCGGGCTCTGGGGACAGCCGCTCACGGCATGGCGCTCAGGTACTGGGGAGACGGTTGGCACCCGCCTGCATTTTTTTTTTTTTTGACAGATTGTTCTCATTTTCTTTACTTGAAATTCGGATGGCTGCTACTTCTTCCGAATTGTCCTGTCCATGATAAATCACGCTAGGCCCGTGGGAAGATGTTTTCCATCACTGTCAAGGACAAGATCTGAAAGTGGTGCTGACGTGGGCAGCCAGAAGCCGGGAGTTCTGCCCTCGTGTGTCCCCAGAGTCCCTGCAGATATGATGGGAAGATTAGGGGAAGGTGTGCACGTGAGGGCCTGGAAAAATTCACGCTCGTTTTTCTCGCGTCTGTGCTCTGGTCTAAGCCCCGCTCTGCCTGCCTCGGTGGGGGCCTGATCGACGGGACGCCCCTTCTCCTGCCTTTTCAATCTCTTTCTACTAGATCTTTTTGTCCTTTTAAAGAACAAAATCAAGCTCTCCCCTAGCTCTCCTCCCCGCCGCCCGCTCTGTCCCGCAGGTCTTGTATTCGCAAAGCGCTCTTGACCTTTCAAGCCCAAACGCTCGCTCGGAGCCCCCACGGCCTCGCTGCCGGTTCGCCTTCTGCTCCTGGCACTCTGGAGAAGTGCCTTTATGAACGTCATCAGTCACCTTGTCATCATCCGAAGCGGTGGCAGGTTCCCAGATGTCTCCTGGAGAACTTTAATAAGTCTCCCGAGGCCCGGGCCTACCCCGGTCGGAGCCACCGTGGGCGGACTGCGGGCCGGGAGTTTTCATGGCTCGCCAGGCGGTTTCCACGAGCGGCCCCGGATGTGTGTTCCCCAATATCCTGATGATATTCTTCCCTTAAACCTACTAATTAATGGATCACCCTAACAGAGCTCTTCACGCCGAACCCCCTTAAACTCGTGAGGCGCACTCTGCGTGGTCGCGGCGTGTCATCCTTTCCATACGATGATGGATTCCATTTGGTTCTATTTTATTTCGTTTAGTTAATATGTCCACGTTCAAGGTAGGAGTGGCTCCTGGCATGGGAATGTGCGCGCGCACGTGTGTGAGAGTATCGTGTGCATGTGTGTGCCTGCATGTGTGCGTGCACTGTGTGGGTGTGTGTATGTATGTGCACTGTGTGTGCATGTGTGTGCACATGGGAGTGTACATGTGTGTACTTGCACTTGTGTGAGTGTGTGTGCACACTGTGTCCTCGTATAACTTCACAAGCAGGTGTATGCCTTTAGGTGTACTTATGAGACCCAGCGAGTTACTCTCACATATTAAGCGTCAAAGAGCAGTGGACGATTTGAACACCAACTCCCAGGGGAGTCGTACACAGCAGCCCAGCATAACGCACACGCTCTGCTCTACTGATGGAGGTATAGGGGAAATATTTTGAACTTATGACAGGGACACAGCTCCAATGAATAATCCTTAAGAAATAAAATCACGTGCATACAGAACTAGGGACGATGAGTAAACTGAGATCATCTTAAATGATGAGAGAGTATGAGGTAGCGGCCACTGTCACAGGAGAGGCACCGGGCCAGGGGCACCAGGCCAGCAGGACAGGGTGAGGGGCCACCGGGCATGGGCCACCGTGAGCTCCGGGGGCCGTGACGCAGAACCAGCAGGTGCCTTTGGCTGCTCGAGGTACAGCCCTGCACAGGATCCACCAATGAGGCAAGCTCAGGCGTGAGGAGGAGCTGGCGGGCGCCGTGGGGTAGCGGAGCCTCCCCAGGGACCTGTCCCCACGACCAAGGTGATCCGAGGGATTGCGCAGGGCGGACGGGACTGGCGGAGCGGGACTCTGTGACGCGGTGTGACGCGGTGTGCAAACCGCCTCTCTGCGCTTCGCTGTTTCCTGCCTGCAAATCACACCTGGCTGTTGGCGTGTTCAGAAGCCCCCGTTCGTGGCCACGTGCTGCCACAGAAGACGCTTTGCACGCTGATCTGCACACAGGGCGTACGGACCTGTGAGGAAGTGATCGAAATGAGGGTCACCATTCTGAGGAGCCCGGAGCGAGTCCTACAAAACTCTCCCGCATCGACGTGTCTCCCTCTGACTCCTAAGGTCCATCAAGTCTGGGCCCGAGGTGACGGCCCCATTGTCCGTCCTTTGAACCCGCATCCCCAGGCGTGCTCTTGTTTTCTGAAGGACCAGGGCTTCTTGACAGTGCACTCGGGACACTGGGGCCGCCTGGCTCCTGGTCGTGGGGGGGCTGTCCTGGGCATGGTAGCGGCACCCGCCTGGCTTCTCCCACTGGAAGCCAGTAGGACACCCCTTCATTTGTGACACTCAAAAATGTCTCCGGGCATTGCCAGATGTCCCTTGGGAGGCAAAGTTGCCACGAGCTGAGAACCAGTGAGAGAGGGTGCCGGTGATAACTGGGCCGAGCTGGTCAGGGATTGTGAACAGCAGTCGGGCCTAGAGGGTGTGAGCAACCCCAGCTCTGGATGGAACAGAGTGTGTGCACCCCTAGCCCTCCCCCGACCCCCGTGAATAAAGAAGATGAGATACGAGAGGACAAGCAGCTTTGCTTCAGCCAGCGAACCCCAATCTGTCTTTGTCACAAACGGCGATGGTCGAGGATGCTGAATGTGCTGGACCGTTAAAGTGTAAGCCTCAGACAAACCCCGGGCCACAGCATGGTCAGTGGCCAGCTCTGCGGGTGACAGCCAGAAAGTGGCCCTTCCCGGGAGGCCGGGAACTGCTGTGCTTAGGTGCCGATCTCATCTGCACCCTTCAGCAGCGGTTACGTCAGCATCGGCTTCCGGCTGAGTTTAGCGCGAAGCTGGATCGGGAACCAGGAAGACAAAGTAGGAGTCGCTACAGTCGGGGATCCCTAGGACCCTGCTTTATGGTCTCAGTGTCTGCTGGGGGTGAAGTCATGCTGAGGCAGAAGCGGGACATCTTTTCCGGCACAGCAATGAACACGCATGCACACGCATGCACACATACACATACACACGGCTTCTTCGCCCAATGATGCTCAGACTCGCGGGAAACTGACTCAAGAAGGAAAAGCCTAGAAGCGTGGAAACCTGGGCGCCCCTGGGAAACCCTGTCTCTCCTGCTGCTTCTGCTCGCCGTTAGAGGAGGCGGACATGTTCTCTGGGGATCTAAGCGATCGATTTGCCGTTCCCGGTGCCTTCGTTTCTCTGGCCGTGTTGTAGAATCCAGGTTTTACGATGATTCACGCAGCCCAAAAATGATATCTAGAAACACGAAGAACAAAGCGCCCAGGATGTAACCCACGGTTAGCCCGTCACCTCCTGACAAGCGGGGTGTGGGTGGCACTACCACAGCAGGTCACTGTACGTGGCAGGCCGGTGCCGACCACGACCTCCACTGTCTCACTGAGCTACCAAGTTCGTCGGTGGCTCCTAAAATTACTGACGACTGTGACCCCATTTGTCGTGAGGCTGCGATGCGGGCTCTGGTCAGGGGTCCCGTGGGCGAGTCCAGGACCCTCCCTTCTGCTGCGTCAGTGTAAAGACACCAAGGTCACTTGGGACGTGACAGGTGGGAGACTCGGGCTCGAAGCGACGGGATTCGGACGCCGTTTGTCCGCTGAGGAGAACAGTAACGGGCTCTGTTTTTCAGCCTGGACTCGTTCCTGTACGGTCTCCACGCCCTCTTCAAAGGCGACTTCAGGATGACCGCTCAGGATGAGTGGGTGTTCGCCGACATGGACCTGCTGCACAAAGTCGTCGCCCCGGCCATCAGGATGTCCCTGAAGCTTCACCAGGTGACGATCCGTTTTTGTAAAAAAGAGTATGCGCCTAAAACGTTAAGAAAGAAAATAAGCTTTCAAAAATGGGGCCGCCTTTCTCGGCAGGATGTTCACGAGCGGGCTGGTTACTTAGGAAGCCACGTGTTGAGGCCATGCGGCTACTCCCGACACGGCCAGTGGCACTCTGCCCCCCAGAGCTTCTAGGAGGCGGTGACATTCTCAGATGGACCTGGCCAGAGAAAATGACAGATCAGAGGTGCCCCTAACTGTACAGAAAAGTCAGGGGAACCCAGCCACGAAGCTCTTTCCCGAGGCTCACCCGGCAACGGGCAATGGGGCGGGGGCGTCCTCCGTCCAGTCCAGGGTTCAGAGGGGCGGCAGTGGCGAGTGAGACGTGGGAGTGGACCTTGCCTGCGGGTCACTGGCGGGTGGCCATCGCGCACCCGGCGGAGCATCAGCTTCCTGGTCCCCAGTGAGCCCACCGCCGGGCCTCTTTCCCCCAGGCCCAGTTCACGTGCCCTGATGAGTTCGAGGACCCAGTGGTCCTGTACGAGGCCATCCAGTCCTTTGAGAAGAAAGTCGTCATCTGCCACGAGGGCGACCCGGCCTGGAGGGGCGCGGTGCTGTCCAACAGGGAGGAGCTGCTGACGCTGCGCCACGTGGTGGACGAGGGCGCGGCGGAGTACAAGGTCATCATGCTCCACAGAAGCTTCCTGAGCTTCAAGGTGATCAAGGTACGGTGGCCGCGGCCGCAGGCGGGCAGGCGTCTCCCGTTGGGGGAGGCGAGGGGAGACATGGAGCCGTGGGTGGCGCCGACGCCGCCTCTGTGCCGGCTCGAGTGTCCAGGCCCGGTCTCGGAGGGCGCTGGGCCACGTCCCTCCGCGGAGCCCACCTGCCGCCCGCGCTTCTCCGGGGCGTCCTGGGAGACGCACGGGCCCTGCCGGTGGGGCCGGCTCTCGCTTGGTTTCAAGGACGTCTAATTCTCTGCGACTCCAGACCTTTCTCTAGCGGCCTCTCCCGCGACCCGAGGACCTCCCTCCCAGCGGCCCCTCCATAAACGCTAGGCCTTCCCACCGCCCTCCGTTTGCCCGCGCACGTGGCGCCGTGTCCTTCAGTGGGACGGCCACGCCGTTGGCTGCAGAGGGGGCTGCAGGCCGAAGCGCCGCGGTCACAGATGCCCAGGCCCCGCGCGCGCCCCGCAGGCGGACCGCACAGGCCAGATGCCCAGGCCCCGCAGGCTCCCCGCGCGCGCCCCGCAGGCGGACCGCACAGGCCAGATGCCCAGGCCCCGCAGGCTCCCCGTGCGCGCGCGCCCCGCAGGTGCCCCGCAGGCACCGAGCCACCTGCTCACCCCGCCCCGCCCCGCCTGCGCAGGTCAACAGGGAGTGCGTGCGGGGCCTGTGGGCGGGGCAGCAGCAGGAGCTCGTGTTCCTCCGCAACCGCAACCCCGAGCGCGGCAGCATCCAGAACAGCACGCAGGTGCTGCGCAACCTGATCGGCTCCTCGTGCGACCAGCCGCTGGGCTACCCCATGTACGTCTCCCCGCTGACCACGTCCTACCTGGGCTCCCACGGCCAGCTGCAGGGCGTCTGGGCTGGGCCCGTCACCGTGGACGGCATCAGGAGCTGGTTCCGAACCAAGTGGCTGAGGTGGGTCCGGCACGCCGGCCCTGGTCCGCGGGGTGGAGGACGTGGGGGGCCCGGGGTGCGGGAAGGAGGTCGCGGGGCGCCCGGTGCCTCTGGTCAGGGTCCCCGTCGCTGCCGTCTCACATGACTAAAGCTGCTGTCCCCGGGAGCCATGGAGGGGACCGCTGTCCCCACGGGCAGCTCCGGGGGGCGCATCCGTGTGCGGCTTCGCGTGGAGGGGCGCGTCTCCCTCGACACCTTCGGGCTGGGCTCCTGCCCTGGGCAGAGCCTTAGGGGCTCTGGGTCTGCCGGACCCCGATGTCCCCGCCCGTCACGGGAACCTGGCCGGGACCCCCGCGCGCGCCCCTCACCCCTCACGCCCCACTGGGGTTCTCACGTCTCCAGCCCGCTGGGCTGAATCCCAGAAGATGCGCTTGAACGTGGCCCGGAGCCCACGGTTCTGGCGGGATTCGCGACGGTTTTCACTTACTGGGCCCTGGGGCTCGGGCCCGAAGCCCTGCTCCACCTGCACCCCAGCTGGCTGCCCCCACCCCCCGGTGTGCGGGGCGTCTGTCTCGGGCGCTGGGACCCTCGCCGCCTTCCCCCACAGGATGCGGAAGGGCTGCAGCGCCGGCCAGCCCGCCAGCGGCCCCGAGGACGCGGACGGCGCGCCAGCCCCGGCCGCAGGTGGCAGCAGCGCCCCGAGTGCACAGAGCCGGGAGGGCGGCACAGAGCAGCCCAGGAAAGAGGGCGCCCACCACTGGTCCCCCTGGGAAGGGACGCGCAGGACAGGTGGGTGCCGCGGGGGCCTCGTGCTTACTGATAAAGGCTCCTTTGGTCCCAGTGACCAATCTGGGGGCGGG
>NW_024352947.1:1168835-1179795 GCF_902729225.1 Pteropus medius | reverse complement strand
GCTGGTCAGGTCCAGCCTGGGCTCGTCCACCAGCTCCACCCTGAGCTTCCTCTTCGGCAAGAGGGGCTTCTCCAGTGCTCTGGTCATCTCTGGACTGTCGGCCGCAGACGGGGGTAACACCAGTGACACCCAGTCGTCCAGCAGCGTCAACATCGTGATGGGCCCCTCGGCCCGGGCTGCCAGCCAGGCCACCCGGGTAAGCGGCTCCACAGGGCGGGTGTGCACCCCTGGCCTGACGCCCCCCGCCATCGGCCTGCAGACCCCCGGCCCCTCCCCACGGTGACGGATGACGGGCACTCAGACGGAGGAGGGTCTGGCCGCGCTCGGACGCAGACGAGACGTGTGGCACACGCCCTGGGGCAGTGAGCCCGAGGCATGGTGTCAGAGTTCACCAGAGTTGTCGCCCAGAGCCTGGCGGGAGTGGGGGAGCTCTCCACGCTCCACATGGCGAGCACGTGTCACCCCAGCCACTCTTCACGGTGCTCGGGCCCGAGGGCCGGGCATCCGAGCACCCTGGCTCCTGTCCACAGGTTTAACTTCAGAGATGCCGAGGCGGCTCCTACCTCGGTGTCTAAACACTAGAAAATGAGTTGAGGGGGCTTCCCCCACAGGTGCTCACTCACCCCGAGTCCCCGGCCGGCTGACGCTGGGTGGACATGAGAGCCTCGTGAGTGACTGCTGGGCACCTCTCGTGTGAGCTGCACAGGCAGGGGACCAGGACACACCCAGCGGGCGGCTGTGTCAGATGGACGTTTGTGCCCCTTACGGGAGTCCACAGTTCTAGCCCAGGGAGAACCCTCCAGGTGTCCCCTGGGAGCGTGGTGGCCTGTGCTCAGCCACCTGGGCTGGCACGAAGCTTCCTAGGAAGAGCCGGGGGCCATGGTGATGCCCTGCCACCCCTCAGGGGTCCGCGGGCCCCTGGGGTCCCCAGCCGCACAGGCCCAGGGCACTCAGCCAGCCCCTCCAGGAGCGCGGCCTGGGTCCCTGAGCGCCGAGCGCACGCGCACACCGCCCGCTCTCGTTTCAACGGAGAGGCACAGAAGTCCACACCTGTTCTCCGGCCCCCAACCTGTGTGGGCCACGTCTGGGCTGTAATTCTGGGGTTCTGCAGATTCTCTCTCCTGCTCTCCAGCAAGGATGACTGAGTCCTGGGGACGATGTGCACCCAGAAGTCAGGGCTTCTGGGTTCCTGCTCGGGGTCGTACTCCAGGACTTAGCATTTGGGACAGGGGCTGTGTCTATGAAGTGACGTTGGCCCAAATCCAGGAAATCCAGGCCCACGAATGACCTTTGACCCCAGGCCATCTCCTTCGAGCCTGAGGAAAGGCCCCCACATTCAGAGGCGTCTCCGCATCCCACGTTATACCCTCCGCCCGTCCTCCGAAGCCACCCATTTGGTCCTCTGCAGTCTGCCCAACTGCAGAGTCAGCTCAGACTCCCGCCAGGCTGGTGGCTAGCAGGCTAGCGGGTTAGTTAGGCTCGTAGGCTTGCAGTCTAGCAGGCTAGTAAGTAGGCTAGCAGGCTAGTTAGCAGGCTAGCAGGCTAGTTAGCAGGCTAGTAGGCTAGTTAGCAGGCTAGTAGGCTAGTTAGCAGGCCAGCAGGCCAGCACACACGGCAGTCGGGGTGGGGTGGGGTGGGGGTTGCTGAAAGCGGCCACACCTGTTTGCTGAGCGCTTTGTCTCTGTCCTCTCTTCCGAAGCACTTCTCGGAGCCCTGTGAACCCACCGAGGCCACCGCCCAGGGGCAGCTGCGAGGCCACCACCTGGCCGAGGCCATGGCTGCGGGCGTCGGGGTGGTCTGCAGGAGAGCCAGCCAGGAGGACATGGGCCTGGACGACACGGCGTCGCAGCAGAGCGCCTCTGACGAGCAGTAGGGCCCTCGGGGCTGGGAAGGGCCCCGGTCGGGGGAGAGCCCCAACCCCGCAGCTCCACCTGTCCCCCTTCTGCTCCCCAAAACTAAAAGGATCAAATGTTGCCATCCACGCAAGGCCCTTCCCTTTGAAAAACGAGAGCTGGTGTAGAAAATGGCATAACTTTATCTCAGGTTCTTGAAAAATATCTCGCGATGAAAACAAACCGACTCACCGCCAGGCTTCCGGGGCCCCTCGACGCCCCTCCAAGCTCGAGCGGCCCCGGAGCGGGAGGCACAAAGCCCTCTCCGGAATCCGCGGCCGCAAACAGAAGCCATGTGACATCCCAGAACAACGAGCAGCAGAGCACGCAGGCCCCTCCTTCCGCCCCGATGGACGTGAGACAGCTGCGTGTCGACGACTGGCCTTTCACACGCCGCCAACACCACGAAGAGGACTGGACAGCAGCACGGTCATGACCCACTGGCCGAGCGCGCGGAGGTCACGTCCACGCACGAAGCGAACCCCTTCTTTACAATGCTCCTGCGGATGTGAAGGATGCACCAGCGACACCTTCCCTGCCGGAGACGTGGTCGCGCACGCAGTCCTGTCCGCGTGTCCCCGTGACGGAGCCCCGCCGGACCTGGCCGGGCGGGCATGGACGCCTAGTCCAGGCGCGGCCCGCAAGGTTCCAGAAGGACGAGGCTCAGGGGCGGTGGGCCGTGCGGTCCCTGCTGTGCTGCTCCCACGCCCTCGCTTCTGCAATAAAGAGGTTTCTGTGGCTCCTGCTGTGTCCGGTTGTGTGAGTTCTGCCAAAACGGCTGTCGTTTCTGAAAAACGAGTCCTTTACTGGGAGAACGACATGCAGGTCCCGAGACACCTTTGCCCATCTTAAGATCCCCACTGGGTGGAGCAGGGGCGGGGGCCACGAACAGCGCCCACGGGCCTGCGTCTGGGTGCCGGGGGGCCGTCCCTCCGGAAAGACAGCAGTTAGAAATGCTCGGGTTGGAAACGGTCGCGTGAACTTCTTCACGGTCTCCAGGACTGGCAAGTGTGGGCAGAGGGTCTTAGAGAATTCCTGCCCTCGGAAGTCGATGGTAATGCTTCCTCTCATTTCATCAAAAAAAAAAAAGCAATTAACTGCAACAGGTGAGCTCCGTATTGGGGGGGACACAGGGCGTCTTCCTCAGTCCGGCAGTCCCTGGAGACGCAGACTCGGTCACGTCTGCTTCACACGCAGGCCTCAGTCTAACGAGCGGGTGCAACCTCACTGCAGTCTGGAAGGTGGCCAACCCGGCTCGGTCCCTCCGGGCGGTTCTGCAGTCCACTGGTTCTGCAGCCCAGCCCCGAGGGCCAGACAGCAGGCCCAGGGCCACAGGTGTGGCCGCCCCATGCAGGGTGTCTCCCAAGGAAAGTGACTACAGCTGGCTGCTCCTTGGCACGCAGAAGGAACGCAGAAAGCCACTGCGTCCCACGGCAAGTGAGACCTCCTGAAAGCTGGAGCCAAGCTGTAGGGTAAGGACAGGGTGGGTGACAGGTGACAGTGCCCGGGGAGCGCCCCGCTCCCGCTGGAGACCCCTGGCCGCTTTCCTCACCCGTCCCCATCCTCGGTGTGTCCCGGCGGGGCCTCGGGGACGTGGCGGAGGAGATTCGGAGTCTATCCACGAGGGCAGCCAGACCGGAACTGCGCCGTCTGGCGGGGCGGCCTGGCGGGCGTGGAGCGGAGCCCAGAGTGAAGCTTCTGCTGGACCACTCCAGCGTTCCTCCAGGCTGTCACTGATGCAGTCACGTTTTTGTCTTAATTGTGGAAAATGCCTTTTACATTTACAACTCATGAGCCTGCAACTCGGTCTCCAGCCAGTCAGCTGTTGACCAGAGAGCTCTGTGTTATCAGCCCCCGTTTAAAAGCTAGTCCTACGGTGACACTTCTTGCCAGAGTCATTCAAGTATTCGGCTGGCATACAGCCAAAGAGTCATTCTCTGCGTTTGGACACCGAACAAAACTGTCTTCTCGAAAGATAAGATAAAATTCCACTGCGGGGTTTTATGTAAATCACGTCACTTTCTGGCATCATCGATTCTAAACCTCGCGCCGTACGTTAGAAGCGTCTGGGTCTGGCAAGCAGTTTTCTAAAACCACTCGCCGCCCCCACCTCACTCTGCCCCGAACCGTGCAGCTCAACGCCTGTTTACCGAGCCCCCTCCTCTCAAGCCCCCTCTAGTCTGGCTACTCCCATTTTGTCCCAAATCACCGAGCTTCAGGGACAAAAGCATCTGCCATCGACCCACGTGCGTGCACACGCGCGTACACGTACACACACACACACACCCATCTTCCCAGACCCGACCTGCTGTGAACACCGAGACGGACGGAAGAGAAAGCGGGGATGGCCTGGCCCACCTCCTCTGGGCGGCCATCGCCCCCCACCCCCCATGATTGGGGGGCCGGGAATGGCTGAACGACCGAGCTGGCACCTCTCCTGGGCTCGTCGTCTTGTCGGGCAGGGTAAGAACCCAGAGTTCCCCAGCCGCCTGCACACGCTCCCTCCTGGCCGAGGCACGGGACCCGTTTCTGTAACTTAAGCGGCTGGCGGTCCAGTCTCTACGCAGAGAACGGAGGGTTCGGGCCCCGTTCCCGGCTTGGCTCTGCTCTGCCCAGCCGGCCCCTCCTACGGGCCACGCGCCCGCCAGCCCGACCTGCCCCGAAGTCCCCACTCGTACCGTGATCCGCCAGGGGTCTGGACGTGTCTGAACAGCGGGCACGTCAGCCTCGGTACGACAGAGAGTTCCCGGGCTCCACGTGCCGACACCACACCCCCCGAGGGCCCCCTCGGCTGGGGCACCCACGTGGACACGGAGCGCAGGCCCCCCTGCCTGCCCTGGCTTGTGCTCGGTGAGTGAGTGGACCGCACGCGCGTCTGCCTTGGCGGACCTTCCGGACACCACCCATCGCTCAGTCCAAGACCAAGGTGCGGCTGAGCCGCTGTCTGGTGAGGCCACCTCGGGTTCACGGGGCTGTCTCCTCACTGTCCGCTGTGCAGGAGGGCTGCTGTGGTGGGGTCCCTATAGTAAGGGCACTAATCTGAATCACCCAACCACCTCCGAAGGCCATCACACTGGAGGTGAGAGTTCAACGTGAACTTGGGGGGCACACTCAGATCACATCACCTGCTACTGAGTGCCATTTCTTAAGACACACGAACTACGTCTGACATCTTCACACGTGCTCCCTTGGTCAAGTAACACAACAACCAAGGACTTTCCCACAGCCCACACTCAGTGCTTTCGATGGACAGCAGCTAGTGTGCCACAGGTAAATGTCACCTCTGAGATCTGGGGGCACAGGACACACTGAAACAGACTGAAGCCCACGCAGGGCTTCGGAGCCACAGGCATGGGCTCGAACCCGTGTCTGCCACAACGGCCTGTCTCTAGCACAGTGGCCGAAGCCCCCACACCCTGCAAAGGCGGGCCGTCCTGGGGCCGCTCTGCACGGTGGCAGTCTGGAGGGTCACGACTCTCCAGGGCCTCGCCCGGCTCTAAGTGCCCTCACACCAGCCACTTACCTTCTCTGCATAAATGCCACTGCTTTTCTTCCGCTAAGACACGTCGAAGTCTACTGAACAGTCGTGACAACGAGGACAGGGAGCAGGGGGACTGTCCCTCGCACTTCTGGCGGCCGTGAACCCTGTGACAGAGCGCCCCCTCAGAGACCGAGCCCGTCCGCGGGGCGGCCACCTCCCCGTGCCCGGGTGTGGGGAGCAGGGAGGTGACCTTGCCAGCTGCCTCCGTGCCCCTGGGTGCTCCAGAGCGCTGGGCGGGCTCCCGCGGGACTTGTGGTGGCCGTCCCAGCCCACAGAAGCTCAAGGACGCGCCTGTGTCCAGTGCTCCTGTCCCGGGAGCCTGGCTGGAGTTACGGCCAGCCTGTCACACCGTGTGAGCTGCGCCACCCTCAAGAACCCAGCCGGGCAGGGACCGTGGGGCGGTGACGCCGTCCTCCTCAGACTTGAAGCGAGGGGTCCGGGACCCAGGCCTGTGGGCTGTGCTCCCTCCGGCACACCCAGAGCAAGCTCCAGAGGGCCGCAGGCTATGGTGCGGGCCCGTGACAGGCGGCACACTGTCGCCTCGGTCCACGGTGACCCGCACTGCCATGCTCCCAGCGGCAGCTCGGTGACACACGGGTGCGCCCAGCATCAACACCAGCTGCTAAAAAGTCCTGGGAATTCCCAGGTCTTCACCAGAAATGACCCGAAACTCTTAATCCATCTGTCGGACCATCGCCTTCCTGAGATGACACTCGGGCCCCCCTTCCTAGAAGGGAAACGAGGCACAGACAGGCCGGGTGGGGGGTGGGGCCAGAGCAGCCCAGGCCCGAGCCTGCCACGTGCCAGAGGCCATCGCCATGCCAGGCTGTCCACCCCACACGGGACTCACACGCCTGCAGCCGTCACAGCGCTTTTTAATCCATTAAGCAGTAAGCAAACAAACAGCAAGGGACTTGGGGGTGGGGGAAGGGTCCTCAAACGGTTTCCTTTGGAAATAACTTTTAAAAATCAAGTAACTGCTATCACTTCGAGCTGCACGAGCTGTGGATGGAGAGGGACCTCACGATCGTGACCCTCAGGACTGACGAGGCAGTAACCCGTCCCCACGTCCCCGGCACATTTACGAACTTCCATGCAACGCTCCGCCCCGCCTGGCCTCGAGCCCCGCGGCAGGCTGCGGGAACAGCTGCCAGGCTTCCGCTGCAGGAGCCGCGAGCATCCGTGGGACCACACGGGATGCCCGCCACCGTCACTTCCCGCCGCTCCGCACGCAGGTCACGATGTCCGGGAGAAGGTGGCTTCTGTTGTCCCTGGTGACCTGTGGGAAGAAGCGAGAGAGTGGGCTTCAGAGCCCCTTCCTCCCTTCAGTCCTCTGGCAGGTGACGTTCGGGGGGGAGTAAGGGGGGGTGAGGGGGTGCTCTGCACAGTGACTGTGACCCCAGAAACGGGCCGGGGTGGGTGAGCCCCACCAGCAGCCTCTGCACAGCGGCCGGGTCGGGACTGACGGGTGTGCACGCGGACCGACCGCAGACTGACGCCCGGGGCGAGGCGCCAGATGGGACGCGGCCTGCCTGGGACCCGACCCGACCAGGACTCGCCTGCCAGGCGGGCCCACGGGGAGCAGCCCGCGCACTGGCCTGTCACACCCAGAGTTCCGATGTGCCCGAGGCCGTTCATCCACTCGTCTCCCCGTGTGCGGCCAGGAGCCCCGGTGTCGGGGCGCTCACATCTGCATGACAGGGAAGCCAAGGTCCCGGAGCCGGTGGGGGACGCAGTGCCCAAGGACTCGGGGCCCCTAGAGCGCCTGCTCTGCACCCGGCACCGTCACGGCAGTAACCGTTACTCCGCGTCTCCCGTTGAAGCTTCTGATCCTGTCCTTCACAACCCCATGTGTCCCAACAACACAGCAGAAGCAGGAGACACCGCGGCCTCGCTGTCACCAGCGCTTCCTGTCTGGCCCCACGGCCTTCGCCCATTCACCACTGAGGGCGCCAGCCGGACAGGGCGGCGCCTCGGATAAGGACCTGGCCTCATGGAGCTTACAGATCAGAACCCAGGGGCTGGCCCGAGTGGCGAAGGACCCACGAGGTGAGGGGCATGCGGGGGCGGGGCCGGGGGTCGGGCAGGCTCCACAGACAGTTGCCGCGGGTGGCAACGTCGGAGGGCACCCACGGTGAACCTGAGCGAGAAACCACGGTGAGGGGAAGTGTGTGCATCTGGAGACCGGCCCTCCGCCAAGGGGCCAGCGTCCCTGAGGACCCGCGTCCTGAGGAGTCAGCTGAGCAGGACGCCCAGGCGACACCCGGACGGCAGTGTCCCTGCCGGCGGCTCGGGGGCAGCCGAGGCAGTCTGTGTTGACGTCGGTCCGCATGCGGATGACATGCAGAGGCGGCCCGGCCCCGGGCTTGACGCCTGCCGTTTCGCAGCCCTGCAGCCTGGCAGCCATCTGACCTGACGGCCATCGTCATTCACTGCCTTTCGCTGCTCACGGCCTCCCTCTCCACGGAAATGCCAGAATCACAACCAAGGACTAACTCGGAGACCAGGAAAAGGGACGGGTAGAGACAGCAGCATAAAACCCTGAAGGCAGGTGCCCCGTGGACGTCGTGAGGACGTGACCCTGCGCGCCAGCTCCCGAGAGACCGTCCGGGCCACGCCCCCACCTCCGGCCCCAGCTGCCACGGCACCCTCGTTTCCTGTCATTTAGAGACACCAGAGTTTGCCTGATTGTTTGATGCATTTCTCTTCTCTGGCTCCTGTCCCAGAGTGTCAGCTCCACGAGGACAAGGGCCTGGTCGGCACGGTTCGCCTCCAGGATGGGCGACGGTGCCCAGCCCGGGGCAGACCCGCCATCAGCGTTTACAGGAGGGAGGGGCGGCCCTCCCAGGTCTGACTGCTCCGACCCCACAGCCGTTCACCGCACTGCAAGCCGCCAGGACTCTCCGGTGACATCACGTGGCTGTCCCACAGGGCCCGCTGGCCGTGGTGCCGTTGTAAGCGGTGGTGTGAGGCGCACGTCGCCCTGGGCGGCAGGGGCTCCGTCTGCACCTGGAAGTGGCTGCCAGGCCGACGTGAGCACTGGACACCCGCGGGGCCAGCAGGCTTTTAAGCTACGGGCGGGGAGATGGGTGTGGGCAGAGCTCGGCTGGGAACGGGGCGGGAACGGGGCTGTCCCGGACACGTACGAAGCAAGGCGGGCAGGGCAGCGCAGGACCCAGCGGACGGGGACACAGAGACCTCGGGGAAGGCAAAGGCGAGTGCTCGGGCCCAGCGCCGGCAGTCCCGGCAGCCTCTCGCCCCTGGCTCGGACACGGCCCCTGGCACACGACGGCACTGCCCGTCTCTCACCGCTGCCACAAGGCCCGAGGGCCACCCGAGAGCTCGCTAGGGGTCTCACGGCGGGGCCCGCATGCCTCGCTCTGCGGGCGAGGCTCCACAGCCGTGCTGTCCACGTGGCTACGGGGTGACTGAGATGTGGCCGGTGTGGCTGATGGACTTAGCTTTTGTTCTCTGTGCCCGTGAGGAGCCACGGCGGCTGCTGGCCAGCGCCCGCCCCCGTCGGGCCCCACGGTGGCGACCGCTTCTTCTCCCTAAGGCGGGCCGGTCCCAACGGGAAGCCTCTACCGGGAGCCGGCGCCTGCGGGCCTCTGTGCCCCAACCTGGCCGCACCCGGGTAGGGCAGCGACACAGCCCGGCAGCTCCCCCGCAGGCCTGTGCTGCCCAGGAGGGGGACACGTCACGTTCCACAGTCCTAGGAAGTGAGACCCAGCTACCCTCCCTCTTGCAGGAGGGAAAGCCACAAAGCCACAAAGCCACAAAGCCACCGCGGTGCAGGCGGCGCGGGGGACGCTGCACTCACGGTGAACACCGTCACGTCACTCCTCCTGCGGACCTCTTCCACCAGGGCCAGCGGCTTCCCCCGGGGGACCGGGATGGTGCCAAGGACCACGGCCCCCGGCGTGGACAGCACCTGACGAACGGCCTGGATGAATGGCTGGCTGAACAGCTCCATTTTCCCGATCTCGTCGATGACACACACTCTCTGCCCCGGGCCACCGCCGGAACTTGCCTGAGGATGACAAAGACAAACCGGGACACCAAGGTCACATGAAGCAACGGGCCCAGGGGTCCTGCTCCCCAGTCCCTCGCCGGCCGGCAGTCTCAGCAGGGAGTCATCTACGCCTCAGACAGCGGCCCCGTCACAGTCCACACAGGACAACGGCCTGGCGCCTGCCCCTCCCAGGAAACGCAGCTCCCTGAGCCACCTGTCGCCCTGGCGACGGGACTCGTCTGGGACGGTCCCAGCCTCCACTAGGCTTCTGTGTACGCCCACGGGTAGCGAGCAGGGCCTGGCGCCGCAGGTCCGGGAGGAGACGGCCGGCTGCCTTATCGACGCCGGCCTCCTCTCGGGCTTCGAGGCAACGGGGGGGTCCCTGGGTGCTAGAGGAGGTCGTCGCCTCGGACAACGCCTGTGCGTGTCACAGTCGCAGGAGGCAGGGTGGGACAAAGTGAGAATTTGGGAGGAGCCTCAGTTAAAAGAAAAAGCGAGCTGGGCTTCGCCCGGGGACAGGCCCGGCACTTCCCTGGAAGCCCACCGCGACAGGGGTGGGACCGGACTCTGAAGGACGCTCAGCTCCTGCCTACAGCTCCCCCCACCCCCCGCAGTGCCGGGGCCGGGCTCTGTGACCACCGGTGTGCGCGGACCAGATGGCGTGTCACCCCCGAGGTTAGACAGAGACGGCTGCTTCTGTCTTGGCCTCTCTCTCAGTATCTGTCTCTCCCTCTCGCTCGGGTCCCTCGCTCTGGGTGACACGGCTGCCGTGCTACAAGGACATTCGGGGAGCTGATGGCGAGGTCCACGGGGAAAGGAACCGCGGGGCTCCCAGCTACCAGGAGAGCGAGGCTGGAGGCGCCCCCTGCCCCCCAGCCAGGCCTCGGGACGCGGCCTGGGGACACGGTCCGCCTGCCCACCCCGCCCGGCCACTCCTGGATTCCCGTGAGGTGATAAACGGTCGTGTTTTAACTGCTAGATTCGGGGTGATCCATCACTGACGAGAACCAGGTAAGCAGCACACCCCGGGAAGGCTGGCGTGGCCCTCGACAGCTCGTCTACAGCAGGGACGCGACAGGACCCACGGCGCACGTGGCGAGCGCTGAGTGACGCCGTCTCTGCGCTCGCTCGCTCTGGAAACCGCGTCAAGCTGAACCACGGAGCGCTTCTCACCACCGGCTCAGGCTCCGGGAACAGAGCGTCGTCTGCCCACGTCGCAAACACCGAAGCCGTGCGTGGCTGGTGGCGGCGTGCATGTGGCCGCCAGGGACTGCGTGGTGCACGGAGGGTGGCGACCGCGCCCCAGCTGGGCGGGGTCAGGCGGAGGGGACGCGGGGCGACCGGAGGGGGCTCGGAGCAGTGGTGCTCTCCCTGTTTCCTGCCCGACGCCCCCCACGCGCCTCACTGCCCCGAGGGGTCCCCGGCGGTCACCCGAGAGCGGCCCAGACAATCCCACTGCGCGTTTCCAGGGCGCTTCGTTGTTACCCCTCGGCGGTTACTGGTGTGTATCATTTT
>NW_024352947.1:1143045-1168824 GCF_902729225.1 Pteropus medius | reverse complement strand
CGGAACGGGCTGACGCAAGGCTGAGCCGAGGCGGCCACTGTCGCCCTCCTCTGGCGGGGCGAGGGGACGAGGAAGAAGGCAGGGCGTCCCCGCTGAGTCCGAACTCCACAGACGAAAGCCAAATGCCGGACAGAAAACGGCTGGCAGCCGCCTGCGCGTGAGCGTGCAGACAGACGACCCCACAGGTGCGGGCCGGTGCGACCGGCCAGACCCCCACCGGGGGCATTCGGGGCACCGTGCTGCCGCCAGGGACAACAGAAAATCGTGGACGTCGTCTTTCTGGAGGCCGCCACGTGCAAGCCAAGCAGAACCGCACATCAAACCGACACGTGTGACAGCACTCGATCCAGGCAGAGCAGTGTGAAAGGGGTGTGCGTGTGTTTACGTGGGCACACCTGTGTGGGCGTGTGCGTGCACACAGGAGCCGGGGTAAACACGGTCGCTCTCCCTGCCACTCTCTGCAAGTCACCAAGGAGCTCACGGACACTATGCGCGCTTCAGCACAGAGATACCTGGACCCACACACAGACGTTATTTACTACCTACTGAAAATGCTCGTTTTAAAACCTTACCAAAAATCCTCATTCTGTCCAGAATTAGGGACTTTTGTTATCCAGGAACTACAGGAACCTCAAACATAATAAGTCTTGGAATTTTGGTGAAAAGTAGAAGTTATTCACTCAGCTGAGAGACAGATCGGATGCTAAGCCACCCAGAAGCCTGAAAAGAGGCAGCTGCTTCTTCTAAAGGACACGGGAGCCTGCACGCAGGAGCTTAACAAGGGGACCGCCAGTGCGTTCAAAATGGTTTTATTTCTATGTAAATTTAAGCAACTTTGGAGGGAAAGGAAAGATAAGCCAGTGAGCAGACAGCACCGCTGCTGACACTGCCCAGCTCCCCTGTGATGGCACAGACACAGCCGCACAGCCAGGGGCCCAGGCCTGAAGGTCAGGAGCCCGCCCACTGCCCGCCCCTGGGGGCATGGGCTCCGGGGCTGGGGAAGCACTCTAGGGGGTTGGGCCCTGAGGTTACAGCCTTTCTCCCCCTGCCCCCCGACCGCAGAGGACAGCACAGGGGTGTGACCTGTGACGGTGCAGCCCTCCTGTGCAGCCCTCCTGCCCCTCGGCACGCCCCCCCACCCCCGACCCCCGGCCTAGGATTCAGTAGATTATACATTTTCATTGTCACAGAGAGTGAGAAAAGCTTCTTTGTACGAAGCACGTTTTAGATCCTGCTCGTTGAGAGAGAAGATGTTTTAGGTCAGAGTCACAAAATGGACCAGTCGCGGGAAGAGAAGCTATGAATAATTTTACAGCCTGGGCTGCACTCAGCTATTTGGCTTTCTGGAAAAATTAAACAGACTTAGAACAATAAACTTTCTTGATGCCAGTTATGCCAGAGGCCTGAAAACGCTGTGATTCGGGGGACCCTTCGTTTGCTCTTTAGATGTACTTTCAAGAATACAAAGAAAATGTAGACATAAAATAAACGATTTCATTTAACCAAAATACTGAAGCAGGAGAAGACTAATTAAAGTGGTTTTTGCCTTGTTCTGAATTATTTACTTAATAAATATCTCTGGTGGATGTTAGGGTTAACTTTCCTTTTTACTAGCAGACACACAGACTGGAACCTGAGCGTGTCCGTCTGGGACAGTCTGGGACAGCGGGTATCACGCATTATGGGAGGAGCAGGGCGTGGGGGAGATGGCAGGGTCGTGTCTGCCAGTGTCAGGCAGCAGGACAGCGTCCCCTCCTGCAAACAGCCGGTGGCAAGAGCAGCAGCCAAGCCAGCCCACGACTCATCGACACGCTTACATTATTAGCTAAAGACGCAGGACTCCAGTTAGCCTCACTGTTTATTGCAAACCTAAAGTTTCAGAATCCCTTAGCGGTCTGATGGCAGGTGACTGTGTCGCCAGGGAGTGAAACTGCAGGCTAGCAGCCAGGACAAGATGTCTAGACCGCCCTACGACTGCAGCCCGGCCCTCCCCGGAAGCCTGCCCCGGGCACAGGCTGTCCTCGCCAGGCTCTGAGGCCCGTGACGTCCTCCCCGGCCCCTCCGGGCTCCCCCAGGCACCTGCCCGGAGCACCGGAAGGGCACCTGTGGCATTTTCCAAGCTGCAAGAACTATCCTGGGACCGAAACAGCATCCACGGCTGACAGCCCAGCGGATGGAGAACCCGGCCTCCTGTGATCCCAGCGCCTTGGGACCAGCCTGGACATCTGGGCTCGTGGGTCTTCATGACAGACTGGTGGCGGGACAGGGCACACACCACCACCGGCCTCGTGACCAAGGCGGGGCGCATGCCACCACCAGCCTCGTGACCAAGGCGGGGCGCATGCCACCACCGGCCCTCTGACAGGACGGGGTGCGTGCCACCACCGGACCTGTGACACGAGAGGCTGCCCTCCGCAGACGACAGCTACAATTCTCAACACCTTGACTCCAAAGCTTAGCTGAGCCCTGAATGTCACAAAAAAAGCAGAAAAGCAAAGACATGAGTGTGCCAGCTGAAGACGCCGGGGTGGCCGAGGCCCTGGATGCGTGCGGGGCACGCTGGGGAGGCCGGCCAGCGCTGGGGACCTTGGAGGCAGCAGGCCCGACCGCCCGGGGCCTTCCAGGCCATGAGAAGGACCCTAGGCTTAAATATTGCGGCAACTGAAACTTCCAGAAGGTTAATAATTGCCTCCTGATACAGGCTGGTACCATTAAACTTCCACGAAAGTAAACCACGGTCGTGCGTCCATAACAGATTAAATGAAAGCCCGTTCTTAACAGGGTCCCCGAGGCCCCGCCCCCGAGGCCCGCCCCCTCCCTCCCTGGCTGCTGCTGCCACAGGGGTCTGGGGCCTCTGGGTGTCTGCTCCGTCACCCAGAATATTCTCTGGAAACCCCCATGTCACACCTCCCCCCAATATCCTATCTCTGAGGTGATGGCGTCTTCTCAACTCTCATTTGTTTAAATGTCACTCCTCAGAGCTCTGGCCTGGCACAGTCGGCCCCTTACCCCCGCACAGCACCCGCCTGTCCTTCCCAGCAGGAATGACACTGCGTCCGATACCCTCCCCGTTTCCCACTGGACGGAGAGCTTTCAGAGAGCAGAAAACATGTCTGTTTTGTTCATGACTGTCAACCCAGGATCTGATAAGTATGTGATGAATGAATGCAAAAAACAAGTACTATATAATCAACAAAACCCAAAGCTGGTTCTGTGGAAAGATCAACTAAATTGATGAGCCTTTAGCTAGACTGCCCGAAAAAAAACCCAAAGACTTAAATAAATAATTAAAATTGCTCATGTGTCTATGGCCAAGCCCTGAACAAGCCGGATCCTGTCTGATCTCGTAAGCTAAGCAGAGTCGGGCCTGGTTAGAACTTGGATGGGAGGCCACCTAGGAAGACCAGGTGCTGTAGGCGTAAAAAAAATAAAAAAATAAGGGATTGTAAGTTCACAAGGCCCTTGCAGTCTGTGAGGCCAACCAAGGGTTGCCTCGCCTAATAAATAAATAAATAGATAGATATGTAGATAGATAAATAAATAAATTAGGGCATGAAAGAACAGAAGATATCAGACCTTACAAAATAAACAGGGTTATAGAAAAATACTGATCAACTGTATGTCAACAAATAACTTAGATGAAATAAACAAATAACTAAAAGACTTAACAAGAAATAAAAAATCAGCAGCTGTATAACAAAGAGATTGAACTTGTAATTAAAAAGTTTCCCATGAAGAAAAGCCCAGGCCCATGTGTGAATTCTAGCAAACACTCAAAAAAAAAATACCAATCCTTTACAAACTCTTTCAAAAATTAAGAGAGGAAGGAACACTTCCCAACTTATCCTACGAGACCAGTATTACGCTGATGCCGAAACTAGACATTACAGGAAAAGAGCTGCAGACCACCTCCCTCCCTTATGAATGTAGATGCAGAAATCTTCAAAAAATTTTTAAAAAGTACTAGCAAACTGAACCCGGCAACATACAAGGATTATATACCTCAAACAACAGAGATTTATCCCAAGACAGCAAAATTGGTGTAACAACTAAAAATCAACAAATATGATACACCATATTAACATAAAAAAGGAAAAAAATCACATAATGACAACACTCGACACTTCATTGTAAAATACTAAACTAAACAAACTAGAAATAAAAAGGAACTTCTTCAACTTGGTAAAGGCCATCAACAAACGACCCAAAGCTAACATTACACTTAATGCTGAAAGACTACATGCTTTGTCCCTAAGCTCAGGACCAAGACAAGGATGTCCAGTCTCTCCACTTGTATTCAACATAATACTGGAGGTTCTGGCCAGGGAAATTTGGCAAGAAAATGAAATAAAAGGCATCCAAAGTGGAAAGCAAGAAGTAAAAGTATCTCTATTTGCAGATAATATGATTTTGTATATAGAAAATTCTAAGGAATTCCCTAAAAAATTATTAGAACTAATAAACAAGTTTAGCAAGGTTGCAGGATACAAGATCAATATACAAAAATCAATTGTGTTTCTATACGTTAGTAATGAACATTCCAAAGATGAAATTAACAATGAAAACAATTCTAATTACGATACATGGATGTGTATATATATTTTTAAAAGAAGTGTTAAGACTTGTATACCGGAAATCATACAACGACGTTGTTGAAAATAAATTAAAGATCTAATAAGTAAATAGGAAAACATCTCACGTTCATGGATCAAAACATTTAATATCGTGAAGATGACAACAGTCCCTAAATTGATCTACAGAGTCAGTACGATCCCCATCGAAATCCCAGCTGCAGCCATCAAGACAGTGCGGTGCTGACATCAGGAAAGATGAAACTGACCTAAGGACAGAAGGAATAGAATCGAGAATCCAAAATTAATCCCTATGTTTACGGTCAATGATTCAATAAGAACGCCAAGACAATGAAATGAAACGAATGAAGAGATAGTCTTTTCCACAAATGGTGCTGGGACGACTGGATGTTTCTATGTAAAGGAATAAATTTGGATCCATACCTCACGCCATACACACAAATTAACTCAGAGTAGACCACAGGCCTAATTTATAGTAAAGCTATAAACTCCTAAAAAAACAGAGGAATAAATCTTGCGAAATTATGTTAGGCAAAGCCTTCTCTGATAAACCACTAAAAGCACAAACAACGTAAGAATAATAACCTGGATTTCTCAAAATTAAAAACATCTGTGCTTCGAAGGACACCATCAAGAAATAAAGACAATTAAAGAACAGAAGAATATACTCATCTCTTTCACAGACTGGTATCTAGAACCCATAAAGAAATCTTACAACTCAGAAATAAAAAGACAACTAAGCCAATTAAAACATGGGCAAGAGAAATGAACAGACATTTCTCCGAACATGTAGAAATGGCCAATAAGCACATGAAAAGATGCTCGGCATCACTAGCCATTAGGGAAATGCAAATCAAAACCACACCGTGATCCTGTTTCACCCAAGTAGAGAGGGTAAAATCAAAAAGACAGATGATGACAGGTGTTGACGAGGATGTGGAGAAACTGGAACCCATATTCACTGCCGGGAGAAACATAAAATGGTGTAGCTGGTTTGGAAAACAGGCTGGTCATTCCTCAAAAAGTTCTGGATAGAATTCACATATGACCCAGCATTTCCACTTCTAGGTGGATACCAAGAGAACTGAAAACACGTCTCCCCAAAACCTTGCACACAAGTGTCAGGGCAGCATTATTCACAAAAGCCCCAAAGTGGAAGCAATCCAAATGCCCATCCACCGATGAACAGGTAAGTGGTGTGTCCACGTGACGAGCTGTAAAAAGGAAGGAGGTTCTGATGCGCGCCCCGATACGGATGCGCCCCGAGAACAGCATGCTACGGGAAACGGGCTCGTCACAAAAGACCACGCGCTGGGTGACTCCCTGCTCAGAGAACGTCCAGAACGGGCACATCGACGGGCAGGGAAAGCAGGGCGGTGGCTGTCGGGGACTGAGGCGGGCGTGGGGGACAGGAATGAGGAAGCAGTGCTGATGGGTATGTTTCTCTGGGGGAGACGAAAATGCTCTAAAATCGGAAGATGACGACTGGGAGCGCGATCCCGTGAATACACCGAAAAAACGGAATTCTACAGTTTAAATGGGTGAACTGTACGGTATGCAAATTATAACTCAATAAGCTGTTTTTAAAAACTAACAGGTGACGCAGTGATGTTTTAGGTGCTTACCATTATGTTCACGTAATGACGTTTCCCTAAATACTTACTTGCTGTGTTGTGGAAACTGGATCGAGATATAAACGAGGGGAAAATACAGGAAGACTTATCTTTGGGGACGCGGGTAGCTGGGCAGCGATATTTAAGCCACATGTGCTGAATTTATGTGACGAGGAAGTCACCTGTAGCTCAGAGTGCCAGCAAACTGCGCTGCGTATCCTTGTTAAGGCTCCGTCACTCGCAGACTCCTAAACTCTAAAATGCAAACCCGACCTCCCCTTCAAAGCAAAGGCTGCTCTGCCGCAGGCCAGCCATTCCCACGCCGCACCGAGGACCGGTGGGCCCAAGCGGCAGAAGCCACACACTCACGTCGCTCAACGCCGGAAGCGCCAGCTGCTCGAAGGACGTCAGATCCACCACGTACTGGCCCACGCGGCAGCCCCGTCCTCCCGGCGGCGGCTCCGGCCTGGGGGAGAAGACGGTGAGGCTCGCTCAAAGGCCCCGCGCCGGTTTCTGGGTTCCGGCCGCCCCCACTGAACCCCTGGCTGAGCCGCCCGTGAAACCACCCGCGCAGGGCGCAGGTGCGAAGCTGACCCGGACCCACGCTCTCTCTTGTGCCCAGGGCGACCGCCTGGCGGTCACGTTGGCGGGGCCGATCCTGGAGCTCCGGGAGCTGGCGCCCCAACTATCTCTGAAAAGTGGCGAGAGAACCAGGGCTGCGACCCACGGAGACGGGCTCGTCGCTCAGCAGAATATGCTGAGTGAAACACGAGACTTTTCTACTGTTCTGCACGTGACGGTTTCGATCTCCCTTTTCCTTCCCTGAGAAACCCACGGAGGCCCAGGCCCCTCAGGACAGAAGGGACCACGCGGCTCGACCCCGCGCCCAGGGCGAGCGGGACCCCGCAGAAGTGAAAGCTCAGTACCCAACTCGAGATAAAGGTCCCCGCAGGCCGGACAGGGTGACGACGTCGAATCCTATTCTTCTTCCGCCCTGTCTGACCTCTTCCGTGTAAAACCCAGCGACAGGCACGCCAGAGGACTGGAGAGCCGCGCTGGCTTTCTGGATCAGTGTGGTTTTTCCAACTCCTGAAAAAGAAAGAAGCCCGTGAGGAAGCTGTCCCCTGCGAGGGCCGCACAGCGCCCGCGACCCCGGCAGCGGCCACCGCAGCCACCGCGGGAGAGACGGCTGCGGGTGGGCCTGATGGACAGTCACCTCGCTTCGTATCCCGATGCTCCAGCTGTGGCGACTTTTAATTCCGAGCAGAAAGGAGCATTGTGAAAACAGAAGTGGTGTCTTAAAGTTTCGTTTAAATTCTGAAACATTCTTAGTTGTGTCACACACAGAGTCCCGGAGGCAGCTGAGTGGGATGCGGATGACAGCGGCAGTCACTGAGGGACAGAGCCCTGCGCAGTTCTCCGACGTGCACCGGGGGCCCTCGTGCGCTGCTGTCACGTCCCTGACGCCACCGTTTGTGTGAGATTCGGAGGAGGAAATCGTTAACGAAGAACGGGTGTTTCATTTCGAGGACGCTTACAAGGGTTCTTGGGGAGCCCCGAAGACTGTGTGGGCAGCCACGGCAGTACAATCCGTGAACCGGGCAGGGGTTGAGGTGCTTGCCCAGTTCTGTCCCTCAGTGACTGCTGCTTCGGGAAAGTCCCCGAAGCTCCTGTTCCATGTGGACAGGTGGCAGGGGGAAGGGGGGTTCAGGTAAACTGGTGCTTTTCTGAAGGGCAATTTCAATGTAAAGAGCGGGTCAGAAAGCTCCAGAATTATCTGGGTTCCGGTTCTCCCGCAAAGCCGACCCTGACACAAAGGCAAGCTGGTAGGGTGGCAGCTGCTTCATCAAGCGAGTTGTCATCACAGGTCGCTGGAGCTTAACCCCCCTGGGGAATCGGAAGAGCCAACTTTGCTCACATGGCTCAGAGTGACCCCATCCCCAGGGTGAGGAAACAGGCAGCTTACGTCCATCTAGCATGGGTTGGAGGCTGCTCCAGAGGGACAGGAAAGGCCGCCAGACCTGTCCTGTGCACAGGCAGAGTGGGCTCCGGTGACCAGAGAAAGCCCTCCAAGGTAGGTCACAGTGGGACAGCTGGAAGTCGGGAAAAACTCTAGGTGCCAAGGAGACGCAATGAGGCACGGACAGCATAAACGACAAAAAGCGATCTCGTTGAGAAGATACAGGGTCTGAACATGTGGGGAAGATTTAGACAGCAAGCAGAGTGTTGGACTGAGCTGATGATAGAAACTAAATGAAAAAAAAAAAAAAAAAGACGAAAATTCCAAAGGAGAAAAAAGTTGGGCATAAAAGGAAAAGAAATTATAGGTTACCACAGGGGTCTTGGGTGAGTAGCTTTCACGTAGTCGTGACGCTAAACACTGACTACTGAGCTCATCAAAATTACATTATCCTGCAGCAGGAGAATCGGCAGAGACAGGTGCGCGGGCTGGCGGCAGGCACAGGAGGCTACACTGCAGAACGATTTGAGTCTTTCGACTCCGTGTACGAAAACTTTTATAAAGGAGGAAGTGGAAAGAAGAGCCAGTGCTGGCCTGGTGGCCTCTGTCCCCACCTGCCTCCAGGATTCAGGCAGGTACAGTCACAATAACAGGTCACCTGTTATGAAAAACACGGGTGTCTTGGGACCAACCCTGCTCGAAAACTGCATTCCAGTCTCAAATAAAGGACCGACCAATCGACTCAGAAGCCGGGCCTTTGCAATATTAGGGAGCACCTCTGGGTATCAGAAAGTTCTCAGCGGAGACTCATAGACATGGACACTAGACTCGTGGTTACCAGAGGGTGGGGGGAGAGGAGGTAGATGGGGTAAAAAGGGTCAAATACGTAAAATGGGAAGTTATGTAAATTACATCAAGTGAAGATACATAGATATGGATATAGATATGTTCTCCAACGACCCTCCTCCTCACCGCTCCCCCAGTGCTTAGTAAAATAAAATTCCAAAGTCTGAAAAATTAAGTGTAGCCTTTGCTCCTAAACATAATCATTAAAATAAAGTGGCAGAGAATTCTGGGCCCAGGGTTACAACCTTAGATATCTGAACTCACTGCTAAGGTACACCTGAGCCCCACCTTGCAAAAAAGGGTCTGCAGAAATCGCTTCTGCACTCTGAGCCCCCCTTTCTCCCTCAGCCTGTCTGAGGCGGCCCCCCACCTGCCTCTTCTTCCAGTCATGCCAGATACCTGGGTAGCACCTTGGTTTTAAAAGCATCACGTCCTCCAGTCTCTCATTTGACTTCACCCTGTCCTATCCACAGGTGAAACTCCACGGCCCAGAGGGTTGAGGGATTCGCCCGACGACAGGCGTTAGAGGGGACATGCACAGAAACGGGGTCCCAGAGGGGGTTCCCGCAGTTACCAAGGCTTCTCAACCCTCGGCCTCACGCGTGGAGGGAATCTGGGGGTCGGGGAACTTGCGTGGGAATAAAGGCGCCGCCTTCGGTGTCACCGCCCTTCAACTGATGTCCCCGCTTCCTCCAGCAGGAAGGTGGCCAGAGCCACCGCGCCAGCGGCAGTGTGACCCCCACAGAGACTGGACCCCCTTCCCGCCAGTCACGGCTGCCAGACCTCCGGAAGCACAGTGTGTGCCCATCACCCCCCAAGGCCACCACCGCGGCCACTGCCGCGGGACCGGCCGTCTGCTGCCTCCGCAAAGACGCCCGGACGTCCCCGCGTCGCAAGCCTGCCCTCCTTTCCGCGGTGGGCTCCACCTCCAAGGCCCCGTGTCCCAGGCCCCTGAAACCCCGCTTTCTGGGAAAGGATGCGCACGCAGGCTGCAGACGACCCAGCCTGGGATTTAAGATCGGGACTCCCGCGGCCGGAGCCCCGGGGCCCGCCGCGCCACGCCCACCCCTCGGCCGCCCCTCGGGGACGCCGGCGGGTCACCTGGAGGCCCCGTCCCCACGCCCTCCCCACGCCCACCCCTCGGGGACGCCGGCGGGTCACCTGGAGGCCCCGTCAGGAACACGTGCCGGGGCATACCGAGGGGTCGGGGCCGGGGACGCCACGCGACTGCGGGTGGGGTCGGGGGTCACGGTCCAAGCCCCGCCCCCGGGACCGGAAGCCCCGCCCCGTGGCCGCGCGTGCGCCTCAGCGCTCGGCCGCAGGCCGCGCATGCGCCGTCGGCGGCCGGGCTCGGTCGGTCCGGGAGGCGTTCGGGGCGAGGCGCTCCCGCCGCGCTGCGGGGCTCGCGCGGGGAGTTCGCGAGGAGACGGGCGTGAGGACGTCGGTCGCTAAGCCCGAGCTGAGCCACGGGAGGCCGCGGTCGGCCCCGGCACCGGACCTGCGAGCCGGACCCCGCCGGCCGCGGGGACAGCCCTGCCGAGGGAGGGGCGGGCCCTGCCGCCCTTGGGACCGTGCGCCCAGCGTCGTCAGCCGTGGACGCCGAGGGGAGCGACCTGACCGAACCCACCTGACGCCTGCGCCCCCGCCGCAGTTGGAGCGCTTGGCGTGGGGCGCGTCCAAGAGCCTCCGGATCTCCCGCTGCGCGCCGCTCCCCGGCAGTGAACCGAGCCCGCCGGGGGCCAGAGCCCGGGGCTCGGGCGACTGCCCGTCCTCCGCCCTCTGAGCTCCTTGGCGTGCGCGGACGCGCAGCCGGAGACCTCCCCGTGCAGACCGCTAAGTGGCTTTCCCTGCACTCAGCCAGCGAAGCGAAGTGGCCGTGGCCTTGGGCCAGGTTTACCTGCAGACTCTCTGTCTGACACGTGTGGGGTTTGACTTGTGATCAGTCACGCTGCATCCTGGCTGAGAAAGCAGTTTCAGTGAGAGCTCCACTTAATTGCTTTGTGCCCACGTGGGACCTCCAGGCCTCCCCTTAGCCTGCCATGTGCTCCAGTCAGATGGCCTCCGTTTCTTACTGTTTAAAAAGGAATCATCTAAAAAAATCGAGACTTGACCAAGTAGCTGTCACCGTCAGCAACGTTTATAACGCCGCATCGCCGGTACTGCAGGGCCTTCCACCTACGTTTATCTGTTACCGCCATGCAAACCGGAATTAACAGCTGCTGTGGCTGTTAAATAAACCCACAGGCGTCGTTTCCAAAAGAAAGGAAACATACACAGTCATATGTCTACTCTTATTTTTATCAAAAACATTTATATTAAAATGCTAATTAATGTAACGTTTTCCATCACGGAAAAGCAGTTTATATTCGCAAGGCTCACCAGAGGTTGGACCATTTTCTTTTGATGCTCTACCTGGAGTTCTGGGAGCTGGTCGCAGGCATCAGTTTAGGTAACTCAAGGAACACAGTCCAGATGTGGAGAATTCATGTCTCAGAGAACAAAAAGACAATTCTTCCACGGTTGGAGGTTCTTTTTCCATTAGACATTATTTCTCTGAGTCATGATTAAATAGGTGTCTTCACTCTATGATAATTCACTGATCCGAGTCTTTTGATTTGTGCAGTTTCCTCTATGGATTTCACATCAAAAACAAAGATGAAACACCTTACGTTAGAGATTAACAACAAAAGAGAAGACATAATCAGGAACACATTTTAAAATAAATAGGTTATTAAAGTACCGTATGGAATCTAACGTTTGCTTACTATCCAACCAAGGTAGAATTACCTAACGGACAGGTGATTCCGATTATTTCTCCCTACAGCACCTGGGTGCAGGCTCCCTTTGATAGGACGCAGTATGGTTCCCTGTCAGGGCGGTCTATACGTATATGTCTAAAGTCTTTACGATTCCGAAAGCCCTAAAATCTCGGTGGTTTTGTTTATTTTTCTATCTGTGCTTTACCAGGATCATCCCAGTTTTAAAACTAAGTCCCAGGCCATCGGAAGCCCCCTCAGTTCCAGGCAAACCTAAAGGACAGGAGCGTTCAGGAAGCGAAGAGCGACCGCGGATGGCCGAGAGGTGCGGGGCAAAGGAGCTGCTCCGGCCTTTGTGTCATTTCCTTGCGAATGCTAACACCACACAGCTGTTTGGTTCAGGTTCATGTTCGCTCCACTCAGATCCCATCAGTGGAGAATCTATTATTTGCAAAATAATTTGACGTTTGTTCTGCTTTGAATCTGCTTCTGATGGGTAGGAACCAAAAAAATAAATCACTGCATCTAATGAATATTCAACAGTTGATATAAATAAAGCCCGTTATTTAATATTTCCTCCCTCCTTTCTTCCTTTTGTCTCCCTTCTTTCCTTCCTTCCTTCCTTCCTTCCTTCCTCCCTCCTTCCTATGCTCTTAGTCTCCCCAGACACTGTGCACTGTAGTAAATGGTAGGGATCAAAGATACAAAGATACCTGAGACCCAGATTTAAAAAAAAAAAATTAAATAACCATGACCTACAAAGTTTTCCCATTCAAAAAGAAAATACCTTTATTTGAGCTCCAAGAAGAATTACTTTCCCATCTCTTTAGATTATTGACTAAACATTGCCATTGAGAGAGCTGGCATTGCGTTTTAGCCACCGACCTTTTAAAACTTGGACATATTTAACAAATGGTAATAGCTAACACTGACTAGTGTTTACAATGTGTCAAGCTTTCTTCTCAGAGCCGTATAAATTATATTATCTCCTTTAATCCTCACAAAACTGTTTTAGAGAAGCCAAGGTACAGAGAGGCTAGGGGACTTGGCCGAGGCTGCCACACATACACATGTGCAAATACATATATATGTCCACATGCGTATGTGCAAGTGTGCATGTGTGTGTACAAAACTCAAACTCAGGTGTTGGGGCACCAGAGTCTGTCTGATGCCAATTTTTAATTTTTGTCCTGAAAATAGATCGCGGACGATGTCACCAAGCAGGAAGGGTCACACGAGGACAGCAGACACGATCCGTTGGTGGCTCTTCACCCTTCTAGGAAATTCAGAATCACACCACAGCGCGCGAGAACTCTGAAGTGGCTGTCACCACAGTGTGAGCACAGAGGTGACAGAGGGACTTTCCCTGCCTGGCCGGAACCTCATTCTTCTCCCCGGAGCTTTCTAGAATGACAGCGGCTGTCACATATGTCCTTGTGGACCAGCTAACGGAGCCCCCTGGGCCAACTGGTAATGGAGTGGGCTGAGCAGACACACTGTTTCACCCCAGAGTCACTTCGGGTGTGGGCTTGCGGGTCTTAGAGGGCCACTGTCACTGTCCTCCTGCCGACCGAAGCAGACACGTCCGCCTCTCAGCCAGCTCGGCGACTTCTGGAAGTCTCTCTTCCAAGCTCAACGGCCTTTAGTCAAGGGTCATCGTCCCTTCCTATATAAATCACTTGCAGGGGACGCTAATCGCTTTTTAATTTGGTCGAAATAAATCAGCCCAAGAACTGTTTGCACAGTGTAGCCCAGGCGCAGTGGGCCACAGGCTGCGGTGGGCCGTGCGCACCCCGTAGGAGCTGCGCCCCCCTATCCCACCCCCCACAACCCTCAACCTCACCCCCTCGTGTGCATTCCTAAGGACTCCATCCCAACGGCCATCATCCATCCATCCATCCGTTCACGGAGGTCCTGCTGACTGAAAACCAAGCGGAAGCCTCAGGAAAAATTCATCTCCCTTTTATTGCATATCTTCGACCTTCCCGGAGGGGCCATGCGCACTGATTCCTGTCCGCAGTGAGACTTTGTCACCCCCCCTCCCAACACTGAAAGCTGAAAGGCGCGGAGTGGACAGAGGAAGCATTACACTGAGACAGACCAATACGAAATTTGGGGCATTTTGAAGGCAGGGTCCGTGCTTCCCCGCTGTGAACAGCCCCACGCTGGCTGGAACCAAAGATCCCGAATTCTTGATTTCGGTCCCTGGTGTGAGATAGAGCAGATTCAGAGATGCGACAGAGAGCCCACTGCACCCGAAAGCCCCTTCCCCCCGCCCTCATTTCAGAGGTGCCCGAAGCCGAGCCAAGAGCAGGGTAGAGGTGCTGGGAGAAGCGACCGGATGCCCGGTCCTGCCCACCGTCCACGGACCCCAATGTTTGAAGAGCTGAGGACAGTCGCTCCTGGGCTGTCCTGCTCCATAATGAGAACGCCCCATGTCACCTTGGGGCGGGGGAGTGGAAGTGAGGGCACCGTCCTGTGGGAGGGCTGGGCCGACCTGTTTCCCAGGGCTCCCGCTCGGTAGGAGGAGACGCAACAAGTTCCGACATGCCCGGGGGGATCGCGGGGCCTTTGCACGTGCCATTTCCGCTGCTTCAGGCTTCCTCCATCAGCATCCTCCCCCGGCTAACATTTATTCACCATCCCTGTCCCCCGAACACACCAGGTGTCCCTGATATGCGCTCCCTTATCTTCCCGAACTTGTAGTTCATTTCAAGAGGCACCAGACTCTTATTTCACCCTCGGCAAGTCGTTGGGCTCCTTCGGGCCTCGGTGCCCGTCACCGGGAAATAAAACTAAAATCCTGGCCCGCAGGATGCTGGGGTGCGCCGTCAGGACGAGTGCGGTCACCCAGGGAGAAGGTCCGAGCCCCGAGCCAGGCGCCCCTGTCACCGTCACCCAGGGAGAAGGTCCGAGCCCCGAGCCAGGCGCCCCTGTCACCGCGCCCACAGGGCCCCTGAGAAGCGCTCCTGAGACTTATTTCCATTCTCCAGGGTTTTTTGCTTTTTCTTCCTCTTCTAAGTTCTTATTATGTAAGATTTCAAACATGGAAAAATACAGAGAGAATCAAAGAATAAGCCCCTGGACGGAAAGGCAGCCTCAGCAGTTATCAGCCCATGGCCGACCCGCTTCCTCTCCACCCCGCCCGAAGCCCACACCGGGGTTTTCAAGCAAAATATCAGACGCCACATCGTTCCGTTGGTAAATATTTTAACGTGGCTTTGTAATACATTCGGATACTTTAAAAACATAGCCGCAGCATCATTGCCACTCCCCACATATTATTTTTGATGCGATAAAAATACCAACTCAGCGTTCAAATTTTCCTAATTAGCTTACTTTTTTTTTCTTTAGTTTGTTTGAGTAGGACCCTCCCAGGGTTCATCCATTGTCGTCAGCCGAAACATTTGTGTTTAACATAAACATTTGTGTTTAACTGCCCACCTCTTTTTACCCGTCATTCCTTCATTACAGAAGCGATGGTTCCCCATACGGTTTTGGAGTCTGGGCTTTGCTGGCATGTCCCGTGGGGTGCCGAACCTGCTCCCAGGGGGTCGGCAGTGGGACTGAGGGCTCCAGCCTCTGCCACAGGCCGGCTCCCCTGGACACCAGCCTTTCCTGCCACCGCTCCCTCACCCCAAGACCAGGGAAGCAGTGCGGGGCGTTTGCCTGTTGCTGAGTCAGTGTGTCCCGGCTTTATGTTCCAAACGTTCCAAACGGGGGACAAGAGTGGGGCTGGGACCCCCTGGGCCCTCAGTGAAGCGGAGTCACTGCATGTGCTGACTAGCGGCACACGGTGGCATCTGGCTCCTGGAGTCAGTTTCAGCTTAGAGCTCGTGTCCTGTAATTTCTGAGAAGTCTGATTATTTGCTGTTCTTTGCCACACGGTCTCATGGGTCAACGCCACAGGTCCTCTTGGAGGAAGATTTGCAGCCGTTGGCCGTGGAGCAGGGCCCTTCCTCGGGGGGCTTGGCCTCCATCCGCAGGTCCCGATGGCCCCGGGAGCCCGCCCCAGCCCAGCCTGGCCCTGAGGGAGCGCCTCCCGTCCCCCCTGCCTGTCTTTCCTGCCGCACTGCAGCCCCGGCCTGGGCTGAACCCAACCGGGCTCGCCCTGGGAACGGACCGAGGCCTGTAACAGCCCGGTGGCGACTCAGCTGTGACTTCGTTTGCCAGACAGAGCTTCTCCACGTATACAAAGGACCGTAGCAGGTGCCCAGCTGTTTCCGGCCCAGGGACACCGGGACTAGTGCCAGAGACACTGCAGGTCAGGCGACCCTGACGACCGACAGCTTCGCTCTGCCAGCCATTACCCCTGGCGCTCGGCTTGGCCCCAGCACGCCAGGACCCCCGAGTCCCCAGGGAATGCGGGGCTTCCCGCTGTCACGTATGGCCTAAAGGTGACTTCGGCACCGCGTCTTCTCTGATGATCAAGCCCTCAAACACAGCGACGGAGTGGCTGACTGCAAGAGAGTCTGCACAGGAACCGCTGCGCGGTCGGCACACCGTGGCGTGTCGTGCACGCAGAAAGATGCCGCTCCGCCCTCCTGCGCGGTCCCCACTGGAAACCACGACATCTGCGGCTTAGCGCTGCCATGCTGACCCCTGACACGAAGCTCACAGTGCCTGCCCTGTCTGCCCTGTCCACCCGCGGCCACCGGGCTTGCTCTGCTGTGCAGGGCATGCTGTTCTCAGCTGGTAAGAGGATGCCATGTGCCTCCAATGGCCCCCAGGGGCCCCCCGGAGCCCTTAAGCCCCGGACTAGCTGACAAGGCACAGTACCAAGCCCAGGCTGGTTCAGAGCCTGGAGTGGTCTTGGCTACATCTTGGGAGGTGGGGCTGGGGGGCATCTGTATGAACCCAGCTACGAAAGCTTCTTCTTTTGGTTTTCTTCAGAAGGGACCCAGGCTGGCACCGCACTGGTTCAGAGACAAACAGCACCGAATTTATTTCCGAGAACTTTTCAGAACCACCTTTGTACCAAGGAATATGGCAGAATGCAGACTTTCGCTCTAAGTCTCTGCGTTCTCTTTGGATGGATGACCACTCTCAAGTCCCCCTCCCACACTGTGCGGGCCGACCCAGGCGGTCCCCAAACCGCAGACCATCTGAGCATCTGCGCAGGGTTCGATGGACGTTAATTCCGTGTACGCTCCTCGTGAACTGTAACCCTGGAGTCCTTGTTAGAAAACTGGGGGCCTTTGCTAAACCACCTCGTCATCTATCATAATTTAGAAAAACAAACACATTGATAGGGAACGCTTTTCTCGCGTTATTTAAAACAGGTTTTGTTACTTAAAACATTTTATTTAAAACGCTTTTCTCGCGTTATTTAAAACATGTTATTTAAAACATGTATTTTCTTACAAATACATGGCAGTTTAATTATTGTCCGTCTTCTTCGCCCTGTAATTCATCTCCGTTAAAGCTCTCGGAGAGCTTTCGTGACCCCCGAGGCTTTGGGTTTTGGGGAGAAGTTTTAAACCGGTAGATAACTTTTACAGGATGTGCATTTCTCTAGCTCATTCTGGTTCCATTTTGAAACCGGAAGCTTCTGATACGAGTTCAGAAGCTGAATCTACTATGTGTCGGGCTCAACGTGCGATGCTTTCCAGGCATCGTCTCGTTTAATCTACATCACGCCTGGCGCTTTTTAAAGTAAAGGATACACGCCTTCCACCGGTTTGACAAATGCCATGGTGGAGAGAGAGCATGTTCCCACACAATCCTGCCACCGCACGTGCACCAAGAGTGTCTGATAAACTGTTTCCATCAACATAGTTTAGTTTTTCCTATTTAGAATGCCACGTGGTATATATTCTGTGTGTATTTGGCTGAATTCACTTATACTGTCCATATTTTTGGTTCCATGGGTTACGGCCTGGGGCGGGGGCATCTTCATAAACTACGAAACTGGGGAAGATAAAGGGGAGCAAGGGACACGGGCTGATGCTACACGAGGTACAGAAATAAATACATCTGCGGACTGATTTCAAGGAGCTTTTTATCGATTCCTCTCGTTTCTTTTTCGTTGCTGGATTCTACGCCCATGTCGGGGTCCGTTCGTCCGCTGATGGACATCTGAGTCATTTCCAGTTTGCTGCTATAAACATCTGTACACCTGTCTCCACGGGGATCCGTGTTTTCGTTGCTCTTGGTTAAGTACCTGGGGGTGGAACGGTTGGCGTCTGTTTACCTTATGAGACACTGCCAAAAATAGGAAGTTTACAGCCACTGTGGTTGTCAAATTGCTCCCGAAAACATATGACACGCCTACTTGCTCTGCGTCCTTACCGACACTCGGTATCGTCAGGTCTTTTTAAAAGATGCCACCCGTGAAATGGCATCTTGTGTTTTTAACTTGCATTCCCTGATGACTAACGACATTGAGCCTCTTTCATCTGCTAATTGGCCACTCATAAATCTTCTTTTGAAAAGCATCCCTTCGATTTTTTCCCTATGTTTTATCGAATTATTTATCTCTTTGTTATTGAGTTATGATCGTTCTTTACATAGGCAGGATACAAATCCTTCAATAGATGAATAGTGACTGTGGGCTCTGGCTGCGCTAGAATTTGAAAAGAGCCTTAAGGAGACGTTTTGGAAATTTGTTGAAGTCATTATCAATTAAACTTTTATGGTCCTAAGATTACACATTATAGGTGGGTGGAGCATAAGACAGGAGTCAGACGTACCAGCTCGAGTGCTTAGTGACCGAAACAGATGAGAGGTCAAGGGCAGAGCCCATTGCTGCTGGAATGTAAGATTCGGACTCCTGCCATGGCCATAGAAAAGTTAACTTAGCAAGATTATTACGCAAGTACATTCTGGTTACACCCGAAGCAGGGGGCAGGAGCCAGCTGCATGAGGTCAAAGCCGTTATGAGTTATGTGCGAAAGCAGAGTACACTGTTTCCATCCATATCCTACAGAGACGAAGCACAGCGGGACCACCCGATAAAACTAGGAGCAATGGCAAGTCACATAGGCACGTAACGTGTGCCCTGCATGCACGTAACCCACGGGAAACCACCAAGGGGGTCATTCGGCAAAGAACTATGAAACGCAATATTACAGGTGGCAGAAAAATACTGGCACAGGTGCAGGCGCTACCCGGTCCCCGGTTCCACGAGCTGCCGGCCAGTGACTCGATGCCTTTTAAAGACGAGACCTGGTCTTTAAATCGTGGCTGGACTCAGACGGCTCCTGGCCGCCCGTAGCTCTCTCGTGTGCCTAACGGACTAAAGAGACTTTTGTGGATTATTTTGACTATTGAGATGTGTCTTCTCCAACTTTGACTTTCAAGGTCACGCGCTTTCTCTGCCGTGTCTTCGTGCCTTGCTGAATCTGCGGTCCAGCGACTGGTGTAAAGGATCAGCTGAAACACGAAGGCCAGAAAATGTGGACTTGTTACACCGATACAGGTCACAGAAAGAAGGTGCTCCACGTACACACCAGTATGTTTTCCTCTCCTTTTTATCTGTTACTCAGATCCGACTTTCCAGAGATTTTTAAAAATATATTATGTGTTTAGTTAGAGTACAGATAACAGTAATTTTCAAATAAAATGTTAAAACTCCGCTACGTTTCAAACACCGCACGTGCAGCCACTCGCCGTCCACCTGGGCGCTGTTCCGCCCGCCTGCGCTTGGGCATCTACTCCTGAGGGTCCGCATGGGGACGCCGCGCTCTGCTGCTCACGTCAACAGGGGCGAGCGTCCCAGGCATCGCTCAGCTCAGCCCGTGCGGGCTGTGCTTGCGTGCGCGGGTGGGTGGCGCAGGGGGACGTGCCCCACGGCTGGCTTGACTCCGTCCCCCGACAGGCACGGTTAGGGCACTGCCCAGCTCTGGGACGGCCAGGGCCTTGGGAAGATGTTTCCGCAGCCACGTGTCTCTGGCTGGGGGCACGTAAGGCAGCACAGGGGACGGGACAGCTGACGACCCGAGCACTTCCCGTGGGCCAGACCCTGCCTAAGCGCTCGCTCGTGCTGTCCTTGTGCTGTGACCTGTGAGGTGGCTGCCATCGTCATCTCCTCTTACAGCAGAGAAGGCAGGATGCCGCCTGTCTCCCTGTGGTTTTGCATAATTGAGCCTGGGCTCTTCCATCTGCAAAGGTCACTTGTTTTTGTGTTTGTTCGTTTCTCCCCTAGAACTAAAACTCCCTAGGCTGTCGTTGGTCCAGGAGACGCTGCAGAGAGCTGTCTCGAGGCACGGGGTCTCGCTGTGGCACTGCCTCGCTGCCTGGAGACATGGTTCCTGGGCTGGCTGCATCTCGGAGGCAGGGGGAGAGGTGTTTGGAGCCTAACTCCAAACCTTTGACCTCCGATGTCCCAGCTTGCACGGTACATTCCTGACTAAGTTTCAACGGGGACTCAGGTTTTGTAAAAAATCACTTGAAGAACGTGTGCCGTGGATTAGCTTGGTTCCTCCTGGAAGGTGCATCCGCTGTGCCCCGATCACATTTCCCGCCCCCGCCACAGACTGCGCTGACTGTTCTGCTTCTGCGGTGGCTCCTGGGTGACCTTGGTAATCCTGTCGCCTCTGTGCGTCTCAGGTTCCCTCACCTGAGAAGTGAGTGAGAAACCCTCCGCTCCTCTGCGTGCCTGCTAAGGCTCCACCGGGGTGCAGCCATCTCCTTACAATGCTCAGGGGAAAGGAAGTGCCCAGTGAGCGTGAAACGGCAGGTCACCCTGTGCTCGTCGTTCGCTTCCGGTCATCGCGAGACAGACACAGACTCCCGGCGCTCTGAAGTGGCCTCCGGCCGCTGACCCGGGCTCTCCACCAAGGCCTCAGCTTCTGCCCAGCCGTCTAAACGCCATCTGAGCCCACCCGGCCTCCAGGCCCTTTTCCACTCGGCCCCATCCGGTCAGGAGCCCTCCCCTCTGTCCCCAGCCCAGACCTCCTCCTGCTCATTCGGGTTCAGCTTCGATGTCACTTCTCTGGGATTCGACCCTCCCACCCCACGTCGGGGACTGCACAGAACGGCGTGTTTTCACAGCCTCTGTACGCACCTACGCCCCTCCATTCGACTCGAGACTCCGATGTTTTTATTGAATTCGCTGCACGGTGCTTGCCACGTGGCTGGCGCTCGATGAAGCTTATCGAACGAAAGAATGAAGGAAGGAATACAGTTTGGGAAGACACGGGTTGCCGCTCGCTGTCCCGAGGGAGAAAAAGACGAGAGCTCCATAAATGTCCATTTTTGTGAACCTGAGAACTTACCTGGAAGGTACGAAGGAGGGTCGGGCAGGGGCTAGGACAACCCGAATCACAGCATGCGGGGGGTTACAGAGGGGCCCGCAGACATTTTTCTGGGGGGCCGCGGTCCATCCTGCAGGCTTTGCCCCGAGGCGGGAGCATAGTCACTGGGGAAGCTGTGTAATCACATCCGTGAATGTGAAAGATCCTGGCTCTGCCTGACAACATCCTGTCATAATCACGTGGTTTTTGTTGTCGTTTGAACTGGATCCTGTCACAAAGGGGCTGCTGTCCGTGACAGTCAGGTGCCTCTTACATCGTTAACAAAACTAATAGCCTTCCTTGTTCGCAAGAGAGGATGCGAGGTAGAAGCAAATACCACACGGTGAAGCCCACGCCTCTCTCAGGGGTGGCCTTTCCCTGGGAAGCTGGACCCAGAGCCCTGTGGCCCCCCGGCCCACGGAGAACACACGCTGCTCATCCAGTGAACCGCTGATCTTCAAGATCTCTTCTGAAATATTGGTTTGGCCTTCATTCTTCAGTTACTAATACGTTCTTGTTTTAGCTAGCCGCCTCGGTGACAATCGCCTCTTGAGAGCAAGCAGCGCCAGCCTCTGCTTCCGGCCCGGGGTGTATGTGGGGGGCGGGTACTCGGTGGACGTTTCTCGACGTGATTCAGTCAATTCCTCTCCACGCCTGGGTCACAATGGTCATTCCTCATCTTGGTCCTTGGCTTCGGATCAGCGCTTTCCAAGAATGGGCCCGGTCGCCTGTGTGAAGTGGGGACAGGGACAGGCATGAAGAATTCTGCTTTTCCCACCCCTTCCAGGACTGGCTTCGGGCCCTGCCCGAGCGGCCCCTGTCAAGCTTCGTCAGCTCACTTCAAAGCAAGGTCACCCTTTTGAACAAAAGGCACAGCAGGCCTAGCGGGATGGCCCCGCATCTCAGCGGACACAAATGCCTCTGAGAATGAGCCTCGCTCACTGCAGCCCGGCGCTTCGAGGGCCTTGGGCGAGCTCGCGACCCCGCAGTCCCTTCTGCTGAGCTGTGCTGTGTCCCCCGCACAGCGGGCACCGCACCCTGGTTTGAATTCGAGCCGTCCCGTTGAATCTGAGCAAACCTCTCTTCACCGGAGAATTAAACCGTAACCCCATCACAGGGAAGTCTTCAAGCAGAAGCAAGCACCTGCTGTAAGCATAGTGACAAGCACATGGCCCTAAGCGGAGAAGTGCAGATGTCTGCAGAAATCTTATGCTTCAAGATGCTTTTGCTCTGGACTCATTTTCTGGCTCTCGTTAAACAGGGAACTTAGCAATCAATCTATTGCAGGAAGCCATTTAGTCTCCATCCGGGGGGGCCAGATCGCTCCCTTGCTCCTTCCGGCTCCCTCGCTGGTGAAGTGAGCGCAGGTCCATCTCAGCGGGTTATGCAGTGTCGTCACAATGGCCAGCAGCACACGTGGCCGACATGTCGTTTCCTCTTGGGGCAGTGCGGCCTCGGAACAAAGCACAGAGCTCGGGGTGGACACCCGGCTCTAGCCCCTCACTGCCTCGGGTCGCCGTGTGCTCCTGGGGAAGTCACCACCTTCCCGCAGGTGATCGTGCTCCTGTGCAAGTCAGCAGGGGGCCCGGCGATGTCCGAGGTCTGTCCGGCCCCCGTGTCTGCTGTTTCGTCTTCTGCACGTTTCCGGGTAGAGAATCGTTAGCAGGTTTCAACCTCGCCCACACCGCCCGACACGGCGTCTCTGCACAGACAGGTAACACAGGGCCGCAGCAGTCACCTGGGGACTTCGGACAATTTATTACGAACTGCCGGAGAGTGTTCGTTAATCAGGCCCCAGAGTGGACCCTGGCGAGCTCTGTATCATCTCTGTCTTGGGGACATACAGGACATACTGTCCGCCTCGGGGACATACAGGACATATTGTCTGCCTCAGGGACATACTGTCCACCTTCGGTACATACAGGACATACTGTCTGCCTTGGGGACATATTGCTTGCCTCGGAGACATACCGTCTGCCTCGGGGACATACTGTCCACCTTCGGGACATACAGGACATATTGTCCGCCTTGGGGACATATGGGACATACTGTCCGCCTCGGGGACATACAGGACATACTGTCTGCCTCGGAGACATACTGTCTGCCTTGGGGACATACAGGACATATGTTTCCCGTGTGCTGTGGTCTCAGAAAACTCAAGTGCAGCCAAAGCAGATGTCACCGAAACGTTAGGTCATCGATTCACTGCGGTTTGTCCTTGCAATCACGCATGGGGCACAGCCCAGAAACACAGACATGAACGAAGCAGAAGAATTATCGGTCCCGTCGCTCTGTCCTGTTCTTGCAGAAGCAGCCAGGCAGATGGCTCTGTGACCACCTGCCCTGACGCTCCAGGTATCCGTGTCACAGACAGGGACAAACACGTGTCCTGAAGCAAGGGCGAGAAGGTTGGAAGCCTTAGGCCTGCCACAGGGGTCCGCAAACGGCCCGCGCCACGTCAGTTAACAGACAGTCCCCATTAAAATGGCTCGCGGTCACTTTCACTCTGCTACCACCAATCCAGGGCCCAGCCCAACGTCCCGATTACAGCGTCCGCATTCACAGACACCTGGAAGAGTCTTCGGGGCCTAAAGGTGACACTGAGGTCGAAGTCGTCTCTGCGGCTGTGAGCCCGGTCGGAGGGCCCGGGAGGAGCTGCCCACACGACACCTGGCCCTCCCCTCCTCTCCGAACTGTGTCGACTTTCGGCTCACGAATTAGGGATGGCTGGGCCACAACCAGAGACCGAGGCGGAGGCTGTGCCCGCCTCGGAAAAGACAAGATGGCGTGGCCCCTGGGCTGGCCTCTGGCGAACTTTAACCTCATGCATGCCTAACATCGCGTCTGTGCCTGGCTTAGCAAGTGACAGCGATCGGTGTCACAGAATCTAATCGGGTCATCGGAAGCTGCCTCTCCTTTGAAAGAGCATTTCCCCACCTTCACTCCGACTGCACGGTAAATGCCATCCTCGCTCCCTTCACAGCCACAGCAGACAAAGGGGTCGTGCAGCCCAGGGACCCTGGGGCGGGGGAGGAGGGCCGGAATGTTCCCTCTGCCAGGGTCGGTGGCGTGTCCTTACTCGCCCTTGCTCCCGGCCCGCCGCCTACTCTCAGCAGCCTGGATCGAAGCCCAGTGAGTCAGGCTCTCCCCTGGGCCCGAGGGACCTGAATAACAACTTGCCAGGAGGAGCCAGAGGCACAGTCTGGAAGGGCGGACGAGCATCTACCGTCACGTGACCCCGCTTCCTGTTCTTCCGAGCCGCGAGAATCTGACTCGGGATCTGTCGTATTTGAGACGAATGTCCCCCTGGAGTCTGCTTATCACAGAGGATGACACCCATCTGTCGAAACAGGTAAACAAGTAGTCTTGGAGCATAACCGGTCACCGGATCGGCAGAGTTTGCCACCGTGACCTGTCACCGGATCAGCAGAGTTTGCCAAAATGTGAATTCATGTGATCAATTATGTCTATAACCAATCAAGTTAGGAAATTAAAAAATCAGTTAAACTTTTTCCTCGACTAAGTCATCAGGCAAATTTATTCAAAACAAGCAAAACGCTCCTCCTGAATCGACACATACAAGATTCCTCTGAGAATTAGATAGCTCATACTTTAATATCTCTAGTAAAATTCTGAATTCTTGAAATCAGGGTCCATATATTTTGCTCAGATTTTCCTCTATTTTTTTTTATTTTCATTGTGTTACGTTTTAATCTCTACATTTTCAAGCCGAACGTGAGGAGGCGGTAAGTTGTCTTAAATAGCTTTTTGCTTCCTGAAAAATGAAAGAATCGATCCCGATATTGTACCACAATATTTTGTAGCTAGGATGGGACTCGAAAACCGTGCCTTAATTGTATTAACCAATGTTACCCCAATAAACTTAATTTTTTTCAAGTTAAAAAAAAAAGAAAAAAGAAAGAAAACCGTGCCTGCACTGTATTGTGAGAAAAGTAAGTGAGTCTAATAAGAGGCAAATACCTTCAGATTGTTACCACGTTACCCCTCCCTTCCTCCAACTGAAAATATAATCTTTCTCGCCTTTGCTAGTTTCTTAGGCCTTTAACGAGCCGTGTTGTTTCAGAGTCTAATTGGCACCTTCACGGGAAATATCATAAATCCTGTATTCCCAGAAGACGAATAGCTTTAATAATGGAACCGTGAGCGTCGTGACATGATAGTCCCCCCGCCCCCCGCCTTCGCCACGTCAGGCGGCCCTTTAGGGAACGTGAACACGAGTGATCACATCGTTTCATAATAATGAGCGTTTTTTTTTCTCCTGTGTCTCCTCCAACAGAAGCACATTTCCCGTAGTCTCAAGGATTCTCAGTGAGCTGTACGTAGGCCAACTGCAAACGCGGGTCACAGCAACGACGCCGCGAACGACATGGCCATCCGACCCCCGCTTACGTGTATGCTGACGACGTGGGAACAGCAGGGGGGCCGCGACCCCCGTCCGGAATATGACTCACCTCCAGCCCCGAACGCTGCCACGGCCCAGGCTCCGGCTTTCAGAATTAGGCTCCCCAACTTCTTAGGATGACAAGCGGGACCCCGGGGATGGCAAAGCGGCACCCGTAACCCTAGTTGCCCCTCGGCGCCCGAGGAAGAGGTCACAGGCCGGTTCCGGTCCCACACGGGACTGCTCCGGGCAGCCAGTGACTTTACCACCATTCAAGTCTCTTTGTCATGCCCTCCCCATGCGAGCGTATAAACCTCTGTTTAGTACGGGGAATAAATAGGTTTCCAGCTCACCTTTAAGAAGGACCGTTAACC
>NW_024352947.1:1140851-1142678 GCF_902729225.1 Pteropus medius | reverse complement strand
ACTTGCTCTTGGTCAGCGGCTTTATTCCCGCAGCTCCGACCGGCCGCTGCTGGGGCCCCCGGCCTCGTGATCAGAAGCAGCATTTCTCCCCCTCTGGTCCTCCCGGCGGACCTTCTGGAACATCCAAAGCCGGGTGCGAGTTCCAGGCCAAGGCGCCTGCGTCTCAGCAGCTGGAGCTGACGCCGACAGGAGCCGGTCCTGGCCCTGTCCACGGAGGGTGCAGACAGCACACCGTGATGAAAGGGATGTCGCAGCCTGGGGCGCGTCCCCGCAACCTGCCGCCACGTCCGCGTCTGACCCAGCCCCTGGGGCGGCCACCTGTCACGGCTGTCGCGTGGGAGGCCGGGCCAGCCTGTTCCCCGGAGCCTCCCACGCACGTCGGCGGGCCCCAGGTCGAAACAAGCCGGCCGCGGGGAAAGTGGATCAGAGGCTCGTCCCGCACGTGTCCCTTCACGGTGGTGTCGGGAAAGGGGAGCGGGAGGCTTCCTGACTCCCCTCGAATGGTCCCTTCCCCTCTGACAGGAAGCTGCTTAGCAGACACCGGCACCGTGTACGCCGGAAGCTCGGTATCTATGCCTGGGTTTTATCGAAGGTCCAAAAGGATTTTATCAATTGGGGGAGTTTGCAACTAAAAGGGTCGCAAAGCAGATGGATGGCCTTAGAAAGAGTTTGGGGGGCATTTACTTGTCAACGTCAAGAGAAACGATGATGACAATATAGTCACAGGACGCGAAGCGGCACAGGGAACAGAGTCAAGAACATCGCAGTAACTATGCGTGGTGGCAGGTGCGGACCAGACTGATCGAGATCACTTCATAAATCATATCCGTGTCTAACCACCGTGCTGTGCACCATGCCGGACACTAACATAATATCGAATGTTAACCGTAACTGAAAAATAAAACTTTTGTAAAGAAATTATGATAAGAAAGCATTAGAGACACGGTGGTTCCGGCTGACTGGCCGGCTGTCTGTGTCACGTCAGTCTGCCCAATTTTCTCTAGAAATTGGGACACAAAACGCAGTGGGGTAGAGTAGAAAGAGCTTCATTTATTAGGATCGGCTCGAGCCCTGGCTCTGGCATGAGGCACCATGGGAAACTCGGGGCCAGGAGTGAAACCAGGCCACGAAGGAAAAACGAGACAACACCCAGACTAACAAAGAGGCGCCTACCGAACACCCGTCTCTTTCCACCCCCTTTTAGAGTTCGTTTCTACCCCCCACTACTTTCTCAGGAAATCAGAGTGGAAGGTTGCCATGGCCCCGCCCTAATGGTACTCCCCCCTTAATGCTTGCCGGGGCCTTTCGGGGGGACGGCGACGCGGTGTAACACACAGCGGGGAGCCAGGCCGAGGCTCTCTCACGGTTCCCACGGCTTCTGTCACCGGGGTAGGGGTCCGTCACTCGCGCCCACCCAGGCATCCTGCTTGCAGTTTACAAAGGGTCGTTTCGACATTTCAAAAAGTTATTGCACAAGGAAAACATATTCTTGGTTAAAAAATTTTAAACTACCTGAAAACAAATAGGAGGAAATAGAACTCACCTAGAGAGAAATGCTTTCAGGTGAGTATCCTTTGGCGTCTATATACATAAATGTATCTCTATATGTGTCTAGCAATGCCTGCAGTAGACACACACAGGTGCTATTTGATATATATGCTGACTTAAAATACTGCCGACAGGAAGTACGGACAATTGTGCCTCTGGGAAAATGTGATCTTAATGTTACAGTCACATATTCTCTCTCCGCTGAGTCTCAGATCTGAGTGATGACTTTCAACAGAGAAACAAAATTAAAATCACCTGGTGGCCTTTCGGTGTCCAGGG
>NW_024352947.1:1138658-1140765 GCF_902729225.1 Pteropus medius | reverse complement strand
AGCGAGAGTGGAGAGCAGGATTCTAACCCGTAGTTTATGGTCTTTTTACTGCACATATTTCAGCGGCAATTTCCTCTCTGGTTCTCGTTGGAGAAAGAGCAGGATCGAAATGTTCAGTGTCTGAGGACATGTAGGAGATGCTTAAGACTGTCGAGCGGAAGCCCGGGGCCTCCATCAGCCTCTAGATACGCTGAGACGGTTGACGACGAGGAATTACCGTCTGCGAGACGGGTGGACAGATGAAAAGCTATGGCTAAGCGGAGAAAGCCCTGTGCAGCAGGTGAAAACACTGTCGTGACGAGACCGCCCGGTTCCCAGAGTCCCTCATATTCCATCCACAGAAACGGCCGTTAGAGACCAGCGTAATAAATGTCCGTTTTTGTGACTAATGACAAGCTGGCGTATGGGCCTGTGTCCTGCGAGATGAATATTTTACATACTTAACCTTATTAAAACAGCTTGGGCGAGGAGACTCCTTCAGGCGGTTTTAAAGCATTTTTCTCTATCCAGGAAAGCAAACGTCTTCTGGCTATTGTGTGAGCAGATGGCACATGCTGAGAAAATCTGGAGTTCAGACAATTTGGCAAGTATCTACCCTATTAAATTGGGTTCTACAATGATGGATACTCAGAGTAAGCTAACAAGGTGGTTTCCGATGCCAGAACTTGCTTTTTTGGTACTTCGGTTATAAAAAAATTACAAATAATCTGTAGATTTGACTTTGTGGCTAGAAAGGTGAGAGAAAAAGACTTTCTCTTAATTCTAAGGTCATCGTTGTCCCGATCATAAGTCGCCCTTTGATCAGCTTTCCGCTGCGCAGCCTTTCTGCTGGCTCAGCTCAAGGAAGCGAGGCCACGTTCACCGCATAACTCCAGAAAACAGTCCACCATTTAATTCTTGTTAATTATAAAGAGAACTGAACTGTGCCGTTCTTAAAGATAAGCACCGACATGGAATGTATATGCTCCTAGCACAAACCCCCAGTGGATCTCTTATGTTTCGTCACCTAATTAGAGGTCAAAGGTATCGAACGTTGCTGATGAGGTCTCACGTGATCAATACTACTGTATGCCATCACGAAGCTAATCTGGACGGAGCCAAGTACCCTCTGCAAGATGTCTCCCTGAGTAAAGCACTTCGATCAGCTCATCGATTGCTCCACCCTCCCCTCACGCCGCTAACTCGGCTGACCCTTCAAAGCGATCATCTGTAGTGAACGGCCCGTTCAGCAGAGTGATGCAGACACAGCTCAGAAGCCATCGCGGACTCTAGAGATTCGAGAGATTCCCGGGGTCGATTCCCAAATGACTGTGAACCTGCTTTATTTTATATAGAGCTTAGCGAATCGTGGGCCTTCAGCTGTGTCCTGGTCTCACAGAGAGAAAGAAGTAAGTCGTTGCTTAATATCTGCAGTCGGAAGTTAAAAAAACTATATGCACGCTGTTATCAGGATCCACCTTCCACTATTTCTGGGGGTTCATCCTCTTGGCTGAAGACAAGACTCTGCATTCGGTGTGGGAAACACGGAATTGTCAGGCTGCTGGAAACCGTAACTATAAAACAATTACTGATTAAATGGGGATTAGGCTGTTTGGCACTCCCCAAAAGAACAGTTCCTTATCGGACGTTTATGAGTTCACGCTCTGGCTTCTTAAAGCGAAGTCGCCCATGCGCCATCCTGCACGACACCAGCCCCGCCCATCGCTCACCCGCCTATCACGACGAGGCTTAGCAGGCGGGACTCCAGGCGTGTTCTGTCCCTGAGCATTTTTGTGCTTTCAGGGCACAGCCGGGAGAAACAAAACATTGACATGCTAATGGATAAACTGCCAAATCAGAATCAGGACACTTTATCCGGTGTGCTTTGTGAAACGCCCGCGAACCCTGGAGAGATACTGCCAGCTCGGGCTCCTCTGCCAGACTTGGGATGGGCTCCTCTCCATCCCAAGTCTTTATGACGACTCCCTCCCCCGGGGCTCGAGCCGGGCCATCCTCACCAGCAGACTCGGCGATTTCGGTCTGAGGCAGGAAGCATTAGGCTAGCCCCCAAGGTGATATTCTAGGGAGATGATGATGATGCCAGATGATAGATGATGATAGATGGTAT
>NW_024352947.1:1135957-1138338 GCF_902729225.1 Pteropus medius | reverse complement strand
AGATAGATAGATAGATAGATGATAGATAGATAGATAGATAGATAGATAGATAGATAGATAGATAGATGATAGATAGATGATGGATGATAGACAGATGATAGGTAGATAGAGGCAGGAGTATGTACGTAGCTGCCTTTGCGGTTAAGGCGACCTGGTGTCGTGTGCCCCGGTTCCACTTACCAAGCTTCAGTCTTAGCCTTACTCCTCGGTCCCAGTCCAGCACCCCGGCACACAGCTGGCTCCGCCCCCAAATGGATCTCATTAGGCCCACTGGGACCACAGCCCGCAGCCTATCGCTGGACGTCCTCCGTCCTGACTGCCACCTTCTGTTTATGAGGTCTTCTTAGAAGGGACGCTGGCATCTCTTTTGAAAACCATTTTCAGGCATGTGCTTACAGTGAAAACTAACAGCTGTGCCTAGGGGACATTCTGTGTCTCCCATCAGGCCACGGCTGTACGGCGCTTTTAGCTGGCTCTGTTCACCTGGCCGCGCAGGTGGGATTGCTTCCACTACGCAGAGATTTCCCGCTGTCTAGAGTAGCAGTTTAGAAAATATCACTAGAAACTCACTGGGAATAAAGTTGCCAGATTCAGCGAATAACAGCAGAGATCGCCCGGCCAGATTTGGATGTCAGGTAAACCCGGCACACTAATTTTCAGTGCGAGTATGTACAGTGCAATTCTAAAAAGTTCATCGTTTCTGCAAAATTCCGATTTATCTGGATATCCGTGATGCATCTGGCGACCCTAAGTGGAATGCCACGTTGGCTTCGTTAACGCCTCTGAGGATGGCAGCCGCTGGAGTCCGCTCCGTGCTGGGAGCCTTCTGGCCCACGTCCGCTCCCACCCTCCTCGTGGCCTCCTGCAGGAAACACGTGGCCTGACCCACCGCGGTCACTGCTGCCGGCGGCGGAGCCTGGTCCTCCAAGCTTAGTTCACCTTCGCCTTCCGTTTGTCAGAGTTCTCCAGAGTTAACGAGGCTCGAGACCTTCATCTGAGGGACCGCTGTCCACTGTGGTTTAGCTCCTTAGGGATCCCCTGTTCTGGGAATTCCAACGGTACCCCAGCCGTTCGCTGCGTCGCTGGCTTCCAGTTGCTGGAAAAGCGATTCTCTAGTCTCTTCCCACTTGGGACAAAATGTGAGCACAGTCGGAAACCTACATTTCCTCTCTCATACTTGTTTTTTCTGGCCCCTGTTCCCCCGTCTCATCTCTGTCTTGTGTCACAGTCAGCCCCACAGGCAATGTCATTTGCTGTGTGGCTTCTCCCAAGGGCGATAGTCCTCAGCTCTTTCTGTAAATTGCAATTACCTGAAGAGATTTGAGAAACTAGCAATGGCTGGCTCTCCGTCTCCCCAAATACTATTTAATTGGTGTGGAGTGGGCCCCAGGCACCGACAGCTGTAACAGCTCTCCGGACGACTCCGACTCCGACAGGCAGTGGAGTCAGTGACTGAGCCTCAGGGCGGCGCCGGCTGCAGGCGCGGCGGCCTCCAGGTGCAGGGGGGCTGGCCCAGCGGTCCCCCGGCCTCCACTAACCCGCCCCAGCACCGTCACACGTGATTCCCCTCCATGTTGGCAGACAGCCTCAAATCCATCCCAGTGGGACAGAAGCAGATAATTATGGAATTACAACCCTTTAGCATTTTTCAGTAAATTCCATTGCAATTTGGGTACGATTGTTTGAATTTTCGGTATGAACTAAACAATCACATCTACACCCCCAATGTAAGACTGAACTTGCGTAGTCAACACAGGACATAAAATAAAATACACAGTCGTTTAGTAATCATTTCATTCTAAAATGTACCCAATTACATATTGATTAAAACAAAATCTTCGTAGCTCAGGTCACAGTCCTAGGTTATACTACATTACTTTCCATCCCGATCTCTCTCGCCCTCTTTCTTTCTGCCATTTTTAAACATTTCTCTTCGAAAAGGTTTGCCAAAACCAATCCACGACTTCCCAGGCTCACTGCTGTTTCGTCTAGTCCGCGAAGCAGTCCTCGTCTGAGGCTCTTCTAGAACTGGCAACAGCCTCGAACACTCACGGAAGGAAACGGTCTCCGCGCCCGTAAGGAGAGGCAAGGTGGGCGCCTGGAGGCCACCTCTCCGCCCCGCTGCTCTCTCGCGGTTTAGCTCGCTGCGGTGACTCCGTTCCTCCCCGCCGACTTACGCCACTAACGAGGCCCCGGGCCCGCGCACCGCACACGCCGCCACTCGCCCGGTCTCTGAGGCCGCAGGGTCTCTGGGCAGTGGACTGCTTGCTGCACAATCCTGTTTTTTCTTTATCAAACATCGGAGAAATATTTTCTGAAAAAAAGAAAAAAAAGAAAGAAAGAAAGAAAGAAAAAGAAAGGATGGAAGGAAGGAAGGGAGG
>NW_024352947.1:1109805-1135936 GCF_902729225.1 Pteropus medius | reverse complement strand
AAGGAAGGAAGGCCACTCTCCATTAAAAGCTAGATGAGCTGAATTAACAGTCAGTCACTGGAGAATTCACTCTCTGGGATGTGATACCCGTTCAGTAACCTTGAAATGTGGGAGTATCTGGGCTCACAGGGGCCAGGTCACCCAGCTGACAGATGCCTCTGGCAAATCCTGCCCAAGCTACTGAATCACACACGCGCTACTCAGCAAAAGTCCTGGGAGAGTCTGAATAACTTTCCAGGGGCCCCACAAGCTGTGGCTTGTGCCTTCTATGACGAGTTGGGGCTCTCTCTACTCACTGAGTCGTTTTCCAAAGCGCAGAAGAGAAGTAGCTTGGGAGTATTTTTAGCTTATTTTATGGGAATGAAAATTAGGCTTCTTTTTGACAACTGTCTAAGTTGGTACTTGAGCAAGGAGAATGTTGGTGTGATTTCGTTTTTCTTGACTGTCCCCTGCAATGGTAGATATTAATAACCGTGACGGATCAGAAAATGAGGACCTCGTCCTCTGAGTCACAGGACGCGTGTCACTGCCGAATGCTCCGAGCCCGTTGGTTTTCCCACGCGTGAGCCAGAACCCATCCTGAGACGGCCGACAGCGTCAGACGCTGTCCCCCTGCAATGCCTGGAAACACAGCCGAGTCCCTGCCGTGTGGCGACATCACTTCCTCGGAGTTGTGAACTGGTCTTCAAGCAGCAGATACACGACTCTAGCAAATCGAATTTATTAGAGACTTCGTAGACACGATTTTTGCTTCTCCCCTTTCAAAAGATCCTTTTATCTCGTGAACGATTTAACGTCAGCCTCTCCAGCTAAAGTGGTGAAGCCACATTAACCAGATGACTCTCACACAGCATTCCCAATCTACCTTCCATATGGGCATCGCTTTAAAAACGGCCACCAAGCTCACTCATTTCCAAGAGCTGGTGAACAAACACATTATTTACAGGGTACGTAATCACGGGACCTGATCCAGTTCATTAACTGTGGGACACTCTACCCTTTCTTTAGACAGTTTACCGGCTATGGACTCTCGTATGGGATCTGTCATTTACACTTCCTGATAATAAAACTTAATTGAAATTTCATTCCTGTACAAGCGAGATGCCAGCTTAACAGATGGTCTGTAATTGTTATGTCCACATATTTTATATTGAATGATGGCATCACACGCAATTTCACACAACTGCTATTCATTTAAATGCTGTGTTCGTTTAAGGCATTTTTTTCACATTAAAACCTGATTTTTTTTAATATGACTGTAAATCCATTATTAAAATTAATCTATTAAAATTATAAAAATGATTGAAACCATTGTGCAGAAATCGAAGAATAATTAATGATTAAAACCCGAGCTTTGTTCTTGAGGACAGCGAGGATATCGTACAGAAGCATCTAGGTCCGTGTCTGTAAGGCAGAAATTGACAGACGAGAGGGTGGAGTATATACCGAGTATATCATACTCCAGCAAGTGATCCGTCGCAAAACTTTCATGTTTCTTCGATGATTCCCAAATCTCTATGTTCTTCTTTAATCTCGAAGTCGAGCCCACTGACTTCATGCTCTGTACTCAGAATGCAAAGAGTTCTCACCCTTGAGACTGGGTGGGAAGTGGTTTGCAGGAAGGAATACGTTCCAGGCACTGAATCTAGAGAGGAATTTCAAATCTTTCCCTATACCCAAGTGCCATTCTATCCCAAGAGTTATAATCAGTGAAATTTTAATACTTATCATTAAGCTCATTTTACTTGTTAATGTCATGTTTCGGAGAGCGCTTTAAAGGAACTTAGCAATACAGTTTGAAAGTACAGTGAATTTATTCCGGCTTGAGAAGCTGACTTGCCTCTTCTTCGTAATGATCGTTATCTTCGACCTTTCTTTGCCACCTCCTCCCTTAATAATTTCAGTTACCATTTATCTATCTTTTCTACCCAAAACCTGTTCTCAGAAAAGGTTTAGATGAACTCAGTCGCCCCGATACAGAAATAACTTGTGACACTCAAAATAATTACTTCCCCGGGGGTACTTACACCTCAGCCAGAATGCACACCTTTTTGACAGGAGAGTCTCGAATCGTGGGGTATCAGGCATTGGTGAGCTAGGGAAGTCCCGGAGCCCCCTTGGTGGCTTTTGCTCTAGACTCTGGCACGTCCCCCCCGTGCTCCACACTTAAGGGACACACTGCTTAACTAAGGAAACATATCAGGCTTTTCCTGGGGTGGGGGTGGTGGAAGAGGAGGAAGGGGGAGGAAGGACAGAGGAAGTTAAAACGACGGGGAAGTGAAAAGTGTACAGAAAGCGTGGAAAGTCCACACCAGAATTCTCGAAGAAACGAGAGTAAACAGGGAAATTATTCGGAAAGGTTTTCCACCTCCCGGAAGAGCCGGCCGTCTGCCGGGAGATACCGTGGGGACAGTGCCACAGTAAGTGTCTACGAGCCGGTCCAGTGGTAGTGAGCCAGGTGCTCCGACGGCTCCGTGTCCTGCCACTTACTTCCCAAGAGGGAAGGAGGCCACTTAGTTGGCAGTATGTCCCCAGCACTTAGCATGGTGCGTGGCGCAGAGTAAGTAAGTATTCGACAAATATTCGTGACTCCCAGGGGCTCTTTACTCTTACGCGAAGCCTACGCTCGACCCTCAGCGATTTGTTAAAAATTCTACCTGCGATCTTTCCGCCCACATTCACGGCGCTGTCCCCTCTCACAGGTGGGCCAGGGCTCGCGGCCTCCGAGGTGCCTGTCTCTCCCAAGGTGTGTTGGTCGCCCCGTCACTCCATCTCTCTCACAGATTCAGGAAAAGCTCCGCTTTTGTGGGTTCTCTGACTTTCCCGTGACAGTGGGAGCGTCTCTGCCTCGAGCCTTCTACGGCCTCGGCAGAAGCCCGAAGGCCACAGCTTTCCGTAAGCCTCCTGGATTCGTTTTGGAATGAGACATGATATAAAATGGGATAGATAAAGAAAACAAAATAATCCTGCTATCGAAGATACGGGTAACAGGATGCTTCGCTATGCCAAAAGAGAGAAAATAGAGGCCATGCTATAAAAATATTATTAAATATGAACTATCATATAGTTTTAAATGTATTAAGCTGCATAATTATACAGTACCCTATCGATATGCACAAGATGACGATTACCAGTAGGAATTTGCAGCCTTAGGCTGAACGATCCAGCCAGAAGTCAGGTCGGAGGCTACAGTTGGAAGACGTTTATCCCCAACAAAGCTCCTTTCCTCTCCAGATCTCTGGCCTTCGAAAGTCAAAGTTAAGTCAAAATTAATTTCCTTTGAATCGCTTTAAATTGTTCTTTTCGACTACAATTCTGAGTCTGAAAATGGGCCCAAGGGCTAACATATACTGAATGTCTACAATCGGCTGGACCGGCGTCTCTCAGATCCTGGTGCGTGTAGAGTCACGTGGGTCTCCTGGTCAAAACAGAGAACTTGCCCCAGCTCGGCGCACCAGCACGGTGCAAGCTTCTGTATTCTCGGTTCATTTCTTGGCTAACGTGAGGACGATGCACAGCCAAGTGTGAGCACCGCTGCGGTAGGTACGTAACAGACGTGATTTCATTTAATCCTTCCTCGTACTAATGTAAACAGCGTGATGTTTATTTTATAGGTGAAGAAGCTGAGGGTCAGAGTGACTAAGTCGCTGGCCCAAAGCCACAGAGCAAATAAGCGGCAGACGGAGCGCTGAGACCCAAGTGTGTCCGCCTCTCGACACACAGCCTTCCGGCTCGACACTGTCACGCCCCGCTTCTTAAAGAAGGTGGCAAAGGACAACCTGTCCCCACTGAGCCCACAAAGCAAACCCATATCGGTTCCTAAGACGATGACAATTATTTTGCGTTGCCTTTTGCAAAACACAAACACAGTGGCTCATAAAGGTCTCTTTTCTAGGATCCATTCACTGAAACCCCACTGTACTGCCATCCAGGCGTGAGTCTGCAAGAAAGCCGAGGAATTTTCAGAAACACAGAATTGAGACCCAGAGGGGAAGCCAAGGGCGGAGTGACCGGCTGGGAGGTGCAGGGGACGGTTCCTGAGACGGATGAGGTGTGAGCACAGGTACTTTTCTTAAAAGCTGCCAGGAAGGAAGATGGATAAAGGACCCCCCAGGGCTGTCAACTATGTCAGCTAAGGACAGAAAGGAAAGCAAAGGAAGACCTTCAGCCAGAGGGACGGAGTAAATACCCTTGAGAGAAGGTCACTCTAAGCCTTTCACGGAAAGGAAGTTAGAGGACACGCCCCTCAGGAAGAGAAGACAGCACAGTGTGTGCCAGGAAGGAGAGCAGCGGAAAACTAGAATGATTTACAAAAAAACGGACCCAAAAGATTTGGACCACAAGGATTTGTAAAAACCACAAAAAGAGACTGTCCTTGAGAGAAACGGTCTGGGACAGAGAAAGCTCGGTGCGGTTAAAGTTTAACCCGCAAATTCAATTCGACTCCGTCCTAGAGGCTCACGGTATGTTTTCTGCCAAAAATAAAAAGAACTTTTTTTGCGATGTCGGCAGGGCGCAGGCGCTGTCCTGTGTTACCCAAACCACCCACGGGGCATTTACCTGGGCCGCACGCCTGGAGTCCCCGGTACGCTCCTGACACTCTTGTTGGGCCTGTGTTTTTAAAAGGACCTGGGCGAGCAGCCAAGGCCCTGGTTTAAAGGACAGTTTCGCGGTTTGTCAGCGCCAACGGTGCCTTTACGCCACGTGTCTGCCTGCGTCACCCAGATCTGAGGGGGGACGGCCGCTCGGGGTTCCCGCTGGCAGGGAAGCTGTGCTTCGCTATGTTCTTCGGGAACGTTTCCCGATTATCGTGTCTTATTCCACTGCAGTTAATTGCTCGCTTATCTCCTGACCGGCGCTCTTCAAACTGCGGGCTGTGACTTAGCACGAGGCAGTCACAAAATCAATCGGGAGCATCCCAGCCAGCATTAAAAAGATAACAATAAAACGAAGCAGAATATAAAAGTAATTCCAAACCACATCATGCATAATTCATTTTGTATATCGTTTAGCGACAGGCGTGCAGGCGAGTGTGTGTTTGTGCACACGCAGTCACAACATGACACATATTTCTTACTTGGACAAAATGCCCGAAGGCCGGAGCTCTGCGTCCCGTTCTGAGAGGCTGCTGGACGGTCACTACCAGTTTCTCCTTCCAGCTTGTCCTGCACCCGCGTTTACGCCTGGGCGCTGACGACGTGACTCTCATCCATTCGGTCTGTCCTTCGCTCGTACTAGGTTTACAGAAACGAGTAAGACACAGCTCGTCCTCATCCCCGCGCCACCCGCCCGCTCCCCGCATAAGCAGAGGCTGTGAGTGACGTGGCTTTCGCCGGCGCGGGGCTAAGCCCGGCTCAGGTCTGCACTTGAACCCCACCGCCCGGTACGTCAGGACTAAACGCCCGTCAATCATCAAGCTCCTCTCTGGCCTAGACCTACTGTCTGCATCCAAACTTTTTTTTTTATTTTTTTTTTTGGACGTTTGCAGCAGCTTTATCCGTAATTGCCAAAACTTAGACGCGATCAAGACGTCCTTCGGCAGGTAAATGGATAAACGCGCCGTGGTTCGTCAGACACAGGGATATTATTCAGCGTTTAAAGGAAATGAGCTGTCGGCCACGGAAGGACGCGGAGGACCCTTCAGGGCGCACGACGGGGCGAGCGGAGGCCGCACGCGGCGCGAGCTGAACTCTCGAGTTCGGGCGAAGGCAAAACTGCGAGACCAAAACGGGCTCGTGGCTGCCAGGCGAAGGGTGGCGGGAGGCAGCGGGTGCGCGGGCAGAGCACCGGGGACGCTCAGGGCGGCGGAGAACTCGGCGCACCGCCACGTAGGGGACACGTGCCGGTTCACGGACGCGCCACTCCCGACGAGGGCCCGAGCGCACTGGGGACTTGGGTGATGACATAGCTTTATTGACCATGACGATGTGCCACGGTGGTGCGGGGAGGTGTCGCCATAACTGAAGCCCCTTGAGTCTGCGAGGCGAGGGGGCACCGCGGGTGTCACAGCTGAGGGTCATGGGTCTCTGCGGGGAGGCCAGGGGCACAGGAATATCACAGCTGGGGTCCTGGGTCTGTGAGGGGGGGCATACAGGGTGCTCGCAGCTGGGGGGTCACGTGGTCTGCAGGGGCTGGGGCCACACAGGGTGTCACAGCTGGGGGTCGCGGGTCTGCGGGGGCTGGCGCACACAGCGAGTCTCCCACCACTGCTTGTTTTGCTGTGAACCTGAGCTTTTCCGTTGCCGAGGGCAGCTTCTACCTGGCCTCCCGTCCAAGCCTGGAGCACCCGCCTGTGTGTCACGCCAGTTCTGACGCTCGAGTTTCTCCTCCTGCTGCTGACACCGACTCTGCTTCTCTCCTCCTGGGTGGGTTGCACCCCCCACCCCCTCCGCAGAGTCCCGGCCTCCCCGTGGGCCACACCTGGTCCACACCCCGCTTCCCCGCCCCTTTCCCCCTCCTGTCATCAACACAGATCTGTCTCCTCCCCGCAAAGGACTTGCTGGCTCATCGTCTCTTATTTAGAGTGTCTCTGGGGACTGTGTTTCCATCACTTTACTTGAAAGCCTATTTCACAGTCTAGTAGGTCTGCCCGTCTATAGAATTCTCATCTTCCTCTAAAGATGTTCTTCCTTAATTTTAATTTCTTATTCCTACTTATATCACTGATACCACCATTGATACTACTTCAACTTTGGGCAAATATAGACGTATCTGTTCCTCACTGAACTTAAGACAGTGCATTTAAATTAACCCTGAGTCATCACTTAATCTCACTGCTCATTACTGAATTCTACCAGTCAATCATCCTACGCGTTCCTAACTCCAGCTGCCAGCGGCTGCCATCTCATGCGAGAACCGGCCTTTCTCTCGCTGGAAATATCCAGGAATGAAAGTGCCCAGTCTTCGGTGAACCCTCCTCATTCGATTTTCCCCCGGCTTCGCCATAAAAGGAAACAAAAGCATTTAAGAAAAACATTCGAAAAATTGTGACGACACACTTTCTTTACACGTCAGCATCCGCCTGCTTCATCTGTTCCTTTGACATTTATGGTCCCAGTGCCTTTATTAAGTGCTGGGGTCGAGGGCGAGGACGACCCCTCAAGCTGATCCCGGCCGAGACGGCAAACTGTCCGTCCCGTGTGTTGGCCACACTCAGAACTGCCCACACTGAGATCTTCGAGGGGCCCCGTTGGAGGAAAGGGCCCTTCCCGTCTTCCCGTCACCCCGACAGAGCTCGGGCCAGGACGGCTTCAAGGCCCCAGCCTTCCGTCGTGTCCCAAGCCCGCGGGGATCTCTGCACCTGCACGGGGATCTCTGCCTGGCCTCACCCACCTCCCGCCCTGCCGTTTCCTCCGCGTCTCCGCCTCCCCTGAGCTGAGGTGGGCGCGGATGCCACGGACCGGCCCACGTCCAGCCCGTGATGGAACCCGCGGCGCCTCTGTGAGTCCCGGGCCGGGAGCCGGGGCCGGCACATCGCGTCCACGTCGTTCCGTTGGTCGACGCAAGTCACAAGGCCTGGGGGGAGTCACGGGGTGGGCAAGGGACTTGGCCGCTCTGCAAACTCACTGCAAAGGGACATGGGCCCGGGGAGAAAGTCATCAGAGCTGTGATTTCAAGCAATCCACCGTCTGTGCTTTCTTTCCACTGATATAGCGTGAGATCGAAGCTCCCATTTAGCGTTTTTAAAACAAATTCATGCTTTGGAAAATATTCAGAGCTTTTGACAACGTGACGGGTGGTGGATCGTGATAGATTTATTTCTCTGGTTAGCAAAAGCATCGACTTAATGTCTTTACGTATCCTGTTCTCTGCCACATCCGTTTTCATTCAGGCTAATCTAAGGGTAGGTTTTCCAAATCGATTTTTGCTTAGGTTCGCTAAAATCAATTCATTAACTCTGAATCTCTTCCTATCCACATTTTTAAAGTTAGAATCGCTGAAGGGAGAAATTTTTTCCCATTCAAATACACTTAGCTTATCGTTTTCCAGGTTCTGATAACAATATACCGCCCAGCGGGAAAGTTTCTCTTTCCAGTGGATTTTCCAGGCACTATGTCCGGTTAGTGGCGGGATTACGTTCATCACAGCACTGAAGAGTCAGGGTTCAGGGCCCTCACCGGAAGGAGAGCATCGTACACGTCTCATCCCGAGGTAAGCAAAAGTGAATGGATTCTGAGTAGCACGGTTAATAGATGTTCATTCACGATAGAAGATCATTTGGACCATAAAAAGAAGTTAAAACGCGTGCCTAGCCACAAAATTCATCACACAGCCGTGAGGAATAAGTCACGGATACGTGGGAAAATAATTTAACTGCATCTAACGGCTAAGAATACTAAGCGGTAGGTTAGTTATGCGGATAACACATCCCAGAGGAGGGACCAGCGCTGCGTGCTTGGATAATCAGCCGGCCGTCACCCCTTTGTTCAATGGCTCTGGTACGGCACCGTGGCTTACGATATTCCCGCCCAGTCCAAGGTTTTGGGTTCCTGAGCTTTAAACCACATTATTAAGTGACTCGTCTTCAGCGCTTGGCTCAGAGATGCGGCTTTGAAATCGTTTTCCTGTGGTTGCCATCATTTGATTACCACTTGAAATGCTTTTCCATTGGGTTTTCATGCCTTGCTTTTTTTTTTTTTTCCTTGGCGTATATAATGGAAAACATCTTTGTAATTAGCCACAAGTGCTGAAACTTTAATCTCCTCTGTGTAATTGAAATTTCCCCTGCAGCTAAGTGGTTTTTCTGGATCCTCAACAGGCTAAGAACATCTAAATGGTGACCGTTCCCTTGTGGGGGGCGGGGGGGGGAGAAGAAATATATGTGAAGTTTCAGTCTCTCTCTCTCTTTCTCTCTCTCTCGTTAAGAAAATTATCTCTTCGGTATCCATTGCTATTTCTTGTTACCCTTTTAAGGAACACTACTTGCTTGTTTCCCACTTGAATACTTAAGCGTGCACTGAACAAATATTTCTCAAGCGCAATCGTGTGACAGGATACAGTAAGGAGCCGTATTAAAGGCTGGGTATATAATGGTGAACAAAACACTCATAAGTTTCTGTCATCAGAAAGGTTACCGCCTAACAAAAAAGACAGAAATAAATAGGTGAAGGAAAAGATCCAATAGAAAAAACTGTTAACAGACATAATCACATCTTGGGATTAAATTCTAAACGAGGTGCAAAGATAAAAAGTCATGGAGGCAGCGTGGGGTAGGGAAGCCTAACTCAATAGCATTGTCATGTCCTCTCTGAAGAAGTGCCGTTTAAGCCGCACCCTGCAGGATAATAAAGCACGCGTGAAGAGCGGGGTAAGGGGTGTTCTACACAGGGGGTCGAGAGCTCCGTGCAAAGGAAGGAGCCTGGGCGAAGGTCCTGAGGTGTGGATGACTCACCGCGTTTGAAGACGAACAGGGAGGAGGGTGAGCCTGGACCTCAGAGGGCAAGTCCGAGTGAGGTACAGATGAACTGGAGAGGCGGGTGGAGGGCCAATCACGTGATGCCCTGTGGGCCTGTGATAAGGACTGTGGATTTTACTCAAACTCCGAGAATGACATTAATGAGTTTTAAGCAGGGAGAAAATATGATCGGACTTATATTTTAAAAAATGACTTTGCCTGCCACGCAGTGAATAGATCAAAAGAAGCAAGAGTTGCACGGTGGTCAGCAGAGAGGCTGCGACGTAGTCGTGGCGAGGAGAGAGGACGTTGATGTCAGACGCGCGCAGGAAGCCACCTGGAAAGGACGGGCCACTGGGCTGGACGTGGAAGGTGAGCAGGAGGCAGGTGACGCCAGCTCTGCGGCCTGAGCAGCGGGGAGGTGGTGGCGATTCACTGAGGATGGGGAGTCCTGTCAGCCGGGACCTCCGCAGGGAACCGAGGGGGTCTAACGGAGGGAGGGATCACACGACAGCATGGCGGGTTTAAGGGCGACCACCAGGGATGGTGAAGGACCCCAGGACCGGCGATGCGGGTAGCCCAAAAGGCAAGGGGCGAGCTCAGTTCCTGGAACTCACGGACAGTGCGTTTGCAGCCACAGCTCTGCGGGAATGTCCCACGGACACTGCGACCTTCCTCCTCTAGCAGGACGCAGCCTCTGCCAACCCCGCCACAGGCTGGCAGGAACGGAGTCGGGGAACTCAACGCTCCGACGTCCCTCTCCCTGCACCCCCCAATCTCCTGCCAGTTCCTCCCAGTGACAACCTGGAAGCAGCAGCCAGCACCTGCGGCCTGTGCAGACGCGCCCCCTCACGCCAGCAGCATGGGGGGACAAAGGGGCGACACAGAGAACGAACCCAGGACCTGTTTGGGGGGTAGAGATGAAAAGTCCCATCCCGTGGCCGTTAAATTTGGGATGCTCTTCGGAGACTAGAACTCAGAAGACAGCTTTGTGCTGGAGGTGACAGCTGTGTTCGCCGTGGGAGCGATGCGCTGGCCCGGACGGCGAGGTTCGGGGCCGTGAGAACAAGGGCCGCGTGAGCCGGGGAGTCGGAGCCGGGGGCACAGGGCCAGGGAGGGGCCTAGAGGTCGGTTCTGAGCATCCCGGGCCTGCGGCTTCCCCGGCAAAGGCCGGACCTCGCCTTCGCGTCGTCCGTTGTCTTCGTGCACCCACGACAACGTGCCTTTGAAACGTCAGTGTCATTTTCCTTTCCAGACCCGTCGAAGGCATGACCGCCAGCCGAGAGCAGGAGTCCCCCACTCTGGTCCCACTCCCCGAATGCCGTCCCTATGTGCTTTAAATGTTCCTTATAAACCGTCCTGGACCCACCGATGTAACAGATGTGTCCCTCTGTTTTCTGCTTTTCATCCGATCTCGAGATTCCCCGGCTTTGTCTTCTCCCGCCTCCCTCATCTGCCACCCATGGGTGTGATGCGACTCTCCTTAACGCTCCTCCTTTGAGGCTAATGTATAAAATAAGCCGCAAAACCGCCACTCTCCGGCGCATTTTCTCAGTCCGTTGCGATTTTGCTTCCTGGTAATTGTTATTTGGATCAAATAAACTTTTCTAAGACTTTTTCTTAGGCTGGGTATTCTATCATTGACAACACTTCTGTGAAGATACAGTAGTAAAATGTAGCAACAAAAATTTTAATGTCTCATATTTACCAATTTTGTGTTAGAATATGAAGAAAAAGCAGTTCTCCTATGCTGCTGGGGGCGCAGTAAATGGATTCGGCTACTTTGGAGAGCGACGGGGCACCGCTGAAGACGTGCACACCGTGGAAGCTGGCGATCCCTGCCCTAGGTATAAAATCCTTCAGAGATTCAAGTTCACATGTACGCGGGACAAGACTATTAATGGCAGCATTGTCGATAATAAGGAAGATCTAGAATAAACCTACGCGCCCCGCAATGGGAACGGGAAGGGAACGCGATGACGCCAGAATGATGACTACCCCGTGAGAGGCTGGACAAAGATGAGGAGCGAGGACAAAGGGATTTCTCCTGTATCTGTATGTTTTGATCAGAGGAAGAGGAGTAAGAGGGACAGGGAGAGAGAGAGAGAGAGAGACTGAAGCACAGAGCACAGTGTCAGCAGTGGGTTAAACCTGGGTGATGTGCACACAGGATTTTGTTGCATTATTGATTTTTCTGAATGTTTAAAATATTACATAATAAAAACAAGTGAATGGGGGCAGACATTTGAGATCAAGCAGTCATTTACATTCCATTCTTTAAAATATAACAATGAAACTGGTTGTCTGTAAAAGAATGTTAAAACGTTAGATTCGGGTACGAAGTGGTCTAAATACGCGCCACGGTCTAGCTCTTCCTCACACTCCGAAAGCGTTAAAGGAAGTTTTATTTGCTGTGAGTTTTCTAACCAAGCTATTTCGAGAAACGCACTTGAGGCATGGCGATCAGAATACTTCATTCTCCTGCTGCTTCTCAGGAGGTGCCATATGCCGGAACGGTGATAAGCCAGAAAAACATCTGCTACGAAAGGCACTCGGGCTCCTGGGGAGTCGGTTGCATAACCGATCTTGAGAGCAAACTTGGAGGACAAAGGTGACATCGAGAACGAGCAAAGGTGTCTCCCTGGTCTGTGGTTACCTCTGTGCTTAGCCTAGGTGGACTGAAGATTGTCAGCTAAACGGATTGGTTGGAGGCATCCACCGAAGGGGTTTGGTCTGGATTTATTCCTCAGGGAATCAGGGGATCAGTTTCACGGAGCACCATTTCCAGCGCCGGCCCCCAGATTTCCGGATGGCAGAGTAGTCCCCGGCTAAACAGTGAGGCAGGCAAGCAAGCACAGAAACCAGGGAAAGACGCCAGCTTTACCGAGTTTCCATTCGGTTCCCCTAACATCCTCGGCGTGCACTTCACGAAAGCACGGTGTAGGCCCCTCGCTGGGGATGAGGGAGGAACACAGGACCGAAGAGACATTCTCAACAGACACATTCGTGGAAGGCGCCTGCCTGGCAAAGTCGGTCTCATTTAAAGCCAGAGCTTCCGACTGCTTTTCTGTAACAGGACACAGAAAAGTCTCTTGCAAAGTTCTACAGCTCTGCAGAGGTCTCTCTCGGTTACGTACATGTAAGTAGAACACACGTCGTCGGCCTGAAGAATCGAACCCCTTTTGTGAGTCGATGGAAACCGAGAGAAGGAGAGTCAATTTGCACAGGGTTAAGCAAGCTTCGGGGGAACTGGACGGAGCCCAGGACCCCTACCCTTTCGATGTGTGAAATCAATAGTGTCAACTGGCGGTGGCTGCCATCCACACCAACAGGAACCCCCATTTTGCGGGGCGGTGAGGGAGGGAGCTTTACTCAGCGCAACAGCTCAGCGGGAAGCAGTGACAACACGCGGTGACGTCTCTGGTGTTTCTGCTTCAGGCCATCATTTTAGTAAAATCATCTCTAATACCAGTTTTTAGAGGTTGACAGTGTGATCAGTGAAGGAGGAAGACAGCACCAAGTGAGCACATATTCCAGAAAAGGAGCACCAGAGTGGAGTAAGTTCCCCCGGAAAGCAGAAGCTCTGTCCCCAGACACTTGGCTTCCGATTCTTCAGACGATGCCGGGACGGGGAGGACCTGGCTGGCGAGAGGCCAGTACGCGCACTCGCACCTTCTCAGGACGCGAGGAAGAGCTCCCTCGGGCTCCCGAGCGCCGTCTCAAAGAACCAGGAATGCTCTTAAGAATTCTGGATCTTACGGCCATGCCATCCTGAACAAGCCCGATCCCGTCTGATCTCAGAAGCTAAGCAGGGTCGGGCCTGGTGAGTACTTGGATGGGAGACCACCTAGGAAGACCAGGTGCTGTAGGCGTAAAAAATAAAAAAATAAGGGACTGTAAGCTGCCAAGGTCCTTGCAATCTGTGAGGTCGACCAAGGGTTGCCTCGCCTAAAAAAATAATAAATAAATAAATAAAAGAATTCTGGACTTGCAAGCAATGATTTTCAGACCAAATCTTTTAACAATAGGCTTCTCCGTAGCTAAAGCAATCCGTTATTTTTACGTCATTCTGGGTCCAGGATTCAGTCCCAATCCACTGCACAGGGCTGACACCAAAACAAGTTGTGACGGTATTGCAGGGAGTTGTCGTTAGTGAGACTCTTTGTCATTGGACGGTTTCCCTTAAGAAAACAGAAAGCAAAGCCCCGAAGGCTTTTAGGAGAAGAGCTGAAGGAGAAATCTCTGGGGAGAACGGAGGGCTCAGGGCCCCTGTGTCTTTCCGTATGTTCCTGCTCCTCCTTTCAGCCACAACCAAGTCCACTTCCTAATCCTGCTTTAGCTCAACTAGAGGATCCTTCAAAAAGAACCATGTTATAACCAAGAAGAAAACAAAAAAATGAGCAAATAAAGAATACGATTTCCTCAACAGTCAGGCTTCCAAGCGCGGGTTTCCGATTCTGCGGTAACTGGCTCGTTTATGGACTCGGTGACCCATCCCAGCCCATGTCCTTTCTTTCCATCTTATGACCTTCAGCCCTTGTCTCCTCTGTCACTCAGAGCTTGTCTCATCTCCCAGCCCGGCCTGTTCCTGGACCAGCGAGCGCAAACATTCTTTGCTAAAACCCAGAACTTTCCACTGCGTCATCTCGCTTTACACAGAAGCTTCTGGCTCTTTCGCGGTGATGCATTGTTGACAGCTCCTACCCCACTCACCTCACCCCCACCTCCGAGGCATTTAAAGGAAAGGGACAAGCATTTTTGTGTACCTACCAAGGAAAGACATGAAGTACCCAGACAGAACATTTTGGGAAGGTCGTTGAAACCTTTTGGACGGAGGAGCTGATGTCCTGGCTGAGGCTTTAACTCAAAATGCATCTCCCCACAGCAGCAACGCAGATGCCATGGGAGGGTCTCTGCAACGTGAGACGCGCAGCCCCACACTCACGTGCTCGCTGTCACACGCGCTAGACAAAGTGTATTTGATTCACTCCTGAAATCAGTCCCGTAATAAAGAACCAATCTCCAGAAAACAATATAACGAGACCAGGATGCGAACGCCATTCACGTCTCCATAGACCAGGGTTATGGCGCTTCGACTTCTACTAGGGTCAGAGGTCTCCCCAGCAGAACCGAGGAGGACACTTCTAATACGTTTCAGGGTCAAAAGCAAAAATATCAGATTTTTTTTGACACCTCTCCCAGCAGATACCCTTTGGCCCAGCCCCAGCCCCTCCCTCGGCCTCGAGGCTGCCCCCTCGGCACCCCCTGCCGACAGCGGGCAGTTCACCTGGGGCTATTAGAGAACGCACAGGATCCCGTCTCCTCGCCAGCGGCACCCTCCCCAGGCTCCGGGGGGACTAGACCTCTGAGCCCCTCATCGGCCCATGCCATCTGCTTTGTGTCCTCCCTTACTGTCCTGTCCACCAGCAGCCGATGCCAAAACACGTTGCGAAATACAGTATTCTTGTCATTTCAGTGGGGTTTTGGAAGGAAGGGACCATCACCTTTCCTTAACAAACGATTTTAAGCAAAAATTCTCATCTAAATTTTCTACGTTTTCTGGAATACATGAATTAGTGTAACAGAGACGCGGGCAGTGCCCAGAGAGCAAGGGGTTACTGCCAGGGCTGCAGCTCGGGGAGCCACCCCGATGAGGCTCCTCGTGAAGTCTGTTATTTCCTGGCATGACAGATCTTGGGAGAAACGCAGTAAAAAACGGCTTGGTCCTTGACCAAGTAAGCGTTTCTTGTATTATTCTAGGTTAAAAATGAGAAGAGACGGACCTAGCAGTCTTGGTTCACAAACTGTCGTTCGGTACAACTCTCTAAATATTCCAGTCCAAACTAAAACGCAGAGCTAGAAGGATGGATACCTCTCGAGGCCCGAGGGCCATTAATGACTGGACAAATGGAAATAGTGTAGCTTATTTATACGTTGCTTTCTTTGCTACGAAACTTCTTTGCCTTACCAACAACACAATCTGGTAATTAAAAGGTTGTTTTTTAACTTACGGTTTTGACCTATGTTGGCAACAAATAAAACTTTGGTTCCCACGTTGAATTCCACAAGAAATGCACGGCTTGTCCAGGCGGAAAACTAAACACAGGTACTGCTTCCACACAGAGGTGGGTCCCTACACGCCCCCCCCAACACACACACGCACGCGCACGCGCACACACGCGGCTCACGTCGCTTCTTGGACTCTCTCCCATTGTTTTGCCCACAGCAGTTTTGACACCTATGCTGTTCAGAAAAGCTGGATTACAGCTTTTACAATTAAGTGACAGGTCTCCCTCCCAGTTTTACAATTAAGTGACAGGTCTCCCTTCTTTGTGATCCTGAGATACCATTTCATGTTTTAATGATTGTAAGCGATTAGGAGATAAGGCTCCAGGAGTAGTAGCTATTATGACGTTCTTTAAAAACGAAGTTTATAGGGTGTAGAATTAAAACATGAAGTGGAATCTGAAGACGAGATACAAACAGGAAGTACTAAATGTGTATATGACAACAGGTACTTTCACTGTAAGCTAGAAAAGCCCACACCGTAATTCTGGAAATAAATATTCATGGATAACAAAGAGCAGCTCATCTGGATACTGAGATTTTTTACGATTTCAAGTATGTCAGTTTTTCAGTCTTTGTCGTATCTCAGACACATTGAATTCGTCCCTTTCCTCATCTCTCATCAGAGGCAATGACTTACTTTCAAATAAGTAAAGCAGGTGGTTTCTAAGGAATTTCTCTGGTGAATCTGATGTTTAACTGCTTCTATTTTTGTCGCTTCCATAGTAATGAGGAATCGCTAACAATTTACACACTGAGTAGATGTTATTCGAAATCAACAAATTCCCTTTTTACCATTCCGGTCACGGTCCATGAATACGTCGTGCTCATTCCCATCACTATCCTTTTATTCATATTGTTCTTCAAAATATAACATCTTCGTCTCTTACCATCCCCTAAATTCTATCTATGATTATGATCATTCCAAAGATGATACCTGCATAATTAATTACCTAATAAGAAAGGAAAATTAGGGCCTCACTTCAGGGATCCAAAAAGTTAGATATAGTAAAAAGTGTAAATATAGTAAAAAATCAAAATATAACACATAGAAAACACGTGTAAATATTTGAACACAGAATAAGATGTAAGTGTACGACTAATGAAATTACAACTAGTCTTCATAAAAACAAACTTTCATATATTAAAAATTACTACTGAACAACTTAAAATGACGATAAACTGAATCGTATAGGAAGATGCCGTTTTTAGCTCCTTTCTCCAAACAATTCACAGATCGCCTGAGGGCTGTTTATATCCAGGCAAACAAAAATATCGCAGCGAATAACCATATCTCCAATAAAGATTTTCTGCAGGTTTATTTTTAGGCTTTCTGCTGGTTTTTACTGCTTAATTCTATTCCCTCTTGTTAGGTATTTTAAATGCACAGCCTTCATTAATTTGTTCAAATGCTTTTATTGCACTCTAAGCACACCTAGGTGAGAGGTGCCAAGGGCATATTGGTGCGCCGAACGGACATCGGCCCCTCCCATCACACAACTCAGGAAGATAAACATTAATCACTAATCACGCGAATTGTGATTAAAGCAAAGAAACAAATGAAACGTAGAGCACTATGACTGCAGGCTCTACCTTATTTTTGTACCTTTCCGCGTCTCGCACAGTAAGCCCTCCATACTTAATGACTTATTCCCATTAAAATGCGAGGCTATCCTCATTAACTGGCTTTTTTTCAATGGCGTGCATGAAGCCAGCTTGAGGGGGATCCATACTATAGGGCACTTTGAGAGATGGTTTAGGCCAACACTTTTATTTTAATAAGATTAAACATCTTAAATCTTACCTAGGTTATGAGGTGATTTCATGATCAATATTGTCAGATTTAATGGTAGAACACTAAACATCAAAGAAATGACGCTTCATAAAAAGTACTCATAATTTACGTACCCAAAATAATGTAAAGTTATTAAAATTGTTTCCCTAACAGCACACATAGGTTATAAAAAACTAAATGTTTTTTAAAAGCACGTTTTTACACCGTGTAGCCTGGAAGTTTATTTATTACTAATTCACATATATCTTTGCATTGCCTGGAAATATTCAGTGAACCAACTTCATCGCTGTCTTCTCCAAAGTAATCTGGCGTACTGTTCTCCAGAACATTACGCTCCAGTTCTGACAAATTAGATGGCAGATAAGAACTCATTTGAGATGTCTGAGGTGACTGGCTTCTTTCTAAAGACTTGAAACCAGTTCTTGTTTTAATAGAGACGTCTTGACCCCTTGTTCTAACTTTAGAACCACGCATACTATTTTGGTCTATCTGGTTTTCTTTCTCGTCAGTCCAACGTGAAGATAAGTCACTGGTAGAGACGGTAGGTGCTTCCTCCAAACTTTCGTCTCGAGTCTTTGAAAGATGAGATCTTTTACACGAGTGCACTGGTGACCCGGCCGAGTAAGGCGGGCTAAGAACAGAACTCTTTTCGCTGCTGTTTTTCCTCATGGCTGATCTTGTTTCACTGGACTTCCTTGGATATTGACTATGTTTTGAATTTTCTGCGCCTGGACTCCTATCGCGAGCTTGCAAAATTCTGCCGGTGTCCTCAGTAGTACAGAAATCTTCAGAATAGCAAGGGCTGGTAAAGTCATCGGAGTACTTTAGTTCCGAGATGCTCTCAGAGCAACTCTTTTCACTTAATTTATTTTCACCCGCATCAGCAGTAAGAATGTCATTATCAGCGGTTTTGACGTGGCTGTCACCCATTGCTTTATCCACTACAACTCTATCAACAACTGTAACCCGTTGCAAAGCAAATGAACTTTGGACTTTCATTTCCGCTTTTCCCTCCGAATCGTTTGTATTAATAAACCTTTCTGAAACAATGGAATTTGCAGGACTCAAAATTTCTTCCAATGAACCATTACCGGTTCTATTTTCATTGCAGTCAACTGTCTTTTCGGTTGTGCATTTCAGTACAGCTTCTTCGGTTGTGCTGAGGTCATCAAAAACTGCACTGATTTGCTTTAAGCTATCATTGTTTTCAGCAAAAGATGCGCCCGACTCTAAGTACTTATCTTTAGGCAGCTGGTGTGGCTTCCGATGTCGTTCTGCAAAGCTTAACACTTTAACTTTGGATGATGGAATTCTGAATTTTGCAGCCAACATCTGTGCTTGCATTTTTCTATACTGCTCTCTCTTTTCGTGTACTACCAACATATCAGGATTTGTTTGCTTTAAACGCAGTTTAAGTGTATTTGTTAATCCATACAGCAGCTTCCCCCTGGGAACTCTTTTTTGGGGAGCACCACTGTTCTTTTCAAAATGTTTACCTTTCTTAAGATTTTCAACTTGGTTCTTTTTATACTGAAGACTCACTGACTTTTCAATTTCCCCCAGAGGAAGGCTGTCTTTCTTAGATTCAGATTTACATGTAGATTTGGCCTTAGATTCCGGGGCTTTCTCATGCTCGGTTCTGTATAACCAGGCTAAGTGAGGGTGAATGTGAGCGGGGCTTGCCACCGGCTGGTTGTTCAACAAGGACAGCTCAATCAGCAAAGCGTTCAGCAAAGGCAGCTGCCTTATTGTATCCATTCTGCTTTGCTCAGTGTGAGGCTGACATGTACTTTGATCACTCGCTCCCACTTCCTGAACATGTGGGGGATTAACGAGCCCCGGAGGACTCTCAACTGTTGCAGAATCGGTGTGTTTTAGAGAATGGGTATGTGTTGGGGGATTTACAAGTGTTTCTTCGGGAAGAGTACCACCCAGTTCCTCAGGTATATTCATCTGAGGCTTAATGGTGATTTTACCCTGCGCCGGAGGCCTCTTTTCTTGGGTCAGATGAGTGTAATACAGAGGAGGAGGGCAAAAGGTGTTAGTTTCCATGTCCAACTCTGTGACGTCCTGGTTGGGGGGGCTGGCACTTCGCACGCCGCTGGCATCTGAACAAACAGAGCTGGTGTTGCCATTCTCCAGAGGCCCCGTGTCCCCAGAGCTGGCCTTGCTGTGGAAAACTGCCCCCTTCGAACCCTTCCGTGCCTCCGCCATTTTCAAACCCACCGCGGGCGGATCGGCGCCTGGGCTTGGCTCCGAGCCCGGCCGCTGCGGCCGTGTTTCCTGCGGGGCTGGGGAACTGACCTCGCCCGCCTGCCGCACCTGCACGCCGTCCGCTCCGCCTCCTGTGGACGTGACCGGCCGCTCGAGGTGGCCCAGCACGCTGCTTCCTAGATCAGTCAGGCGGTAGCCCAGCGCGATGTCCCCAATGCGCTGCCCCGCTTGGTTATGCAGGGGGAAAGTTCCCCGGTGACCCTGGGAGCAGCCGGAGGCGGCCGACCCCAGCACCCTGCGGGCCGCGGCGGCCAGCGGGACGCTGCAGGAGCCCAGCAGCTGCGGCGCGGGGGTCGGGCGCCCGGGGGGCAGCTGCAGCAGCAAGGCGTGCAGCGGGCTCGCAAGGAGCCGGCGGCGCAGCGTGGCGGGGCGCAGGCGGAAGAGGCACGACTTGCCGCGACCGAAGCCGACCAGGCCGGGCCGGGGTTCCGGGGCGGGGGCGCCAGGGCCGCCGGGCGGGTACACCAGCAGCGTGGGGAAGTCCAGCAGGCGGAGGGCCACGGCGGGGCACAGGGCGCGCGATGGCCGCGGCGGCGAGGCCTCCTCCTCCTCCTCCTCCTCCCCCTCGCCCGCGACCACAGGCGGCGGCGGCGGCCCGGCGTCCAGGCGCACCCAGTCTACGAGCAGCTCCAGCGAGAAGAGCCGCTCGGCCGAGGCGGCCGCCATTGCTGTTGCCAGGAGACGCCGCCGCATCGCGCCGAACCGGAAATTGAAGCTTTCGTTCTCGCGAGAGACGCGGAAAGCCGGCGCTGGGCCTGTTCTCGCGATACTTGAGGAGCCACCTCTCGAGATTCGCGCTGCGGCGGCTCTGGGCGTTTTCGCTGCTGAAAGCGTTTTGCTTTCCGGGCCGGTATTGACGCAGTTGCTTATGACAATACGCAGGCTGTGAATAGCAGTCAGTCAGTCAAGGAATTATGTAAATAAGTAAACAAATTAAGTCCCGTTTTGGGTTTTGGCCACGTTGTCGTCACCGCCGAGCCCAGGCAGTTTTGGCGTCAGCTCAGATCTCTCCGAAGACCACTGAACATCAGGACTCCCTCCCCAGAGTCCGGGCCGCGGGAAGCCGCTTACCCGGCCGCGGCTCCCCCTCGGGCGGCGGGTCTCCCCAGAAGGGGGCCTGCGGCCTCCGTGTGGTGACGGGGCAGCGCTGCCCCGCGCGCGGTGCGGGGGTGGCCGCCTTTCCAGCCCAGCGACCACCACGCGGGAGGGGAACGCGAGTGCGTCCATTCACCGGGGCAAATACGTACAGGAGGGCGGCGGGGCGCAGACCTTCCAGCCTGCGCCCCGATTTTCGAGGAGACGGACTCGAGCTCAGCAGGCTGGTCCTCCGCGTTGAAACAAGGCTGATACGAGGAGCCTTGAACGTCAGGGTTAGAGTCTGGGCTTTACTCTGCATAAGTTGTTTTGAGTGAAAAACAGTGGGCTCGTATCCGTGTTTGGAGATGAAGCTGTACGGATACAAAGGATGGATTCTAAGAAGAAATGAATCTAGAATAATCTATCAGACGAGTGCAGTGGTCCAAGAGATGACTGTGGCCTGACGGTGGTCCGGGTCCGTGGGGATGAAAAAGTTGGGACAGAAGAGGCATTAGCAATAGCTGAATTGGGAATTTAGTGACTGAGAGAAGTTACGGATGAAAACTTTGCCGCTGAAAGAGAAAGAGTTGAAGAGGCATCAATTCGATTTTAAAAAGATAGTCAAGAGAATGAAAAGCCACATACTTGGAGAAAATATTTTCAAAAGATGTATCTGATAAAAACCTGTGACTTAAAGTATACAAAGAACTCTTAAAATGTAACAATAATGGAAAACAGTATGGAGGTTCCTCAAAACTAAAAATTGATCTACCATATGATCCAGCAATCCCTCTACTTGGTATTTACCCCCAAAGACTTCAAAACCCATGTCCAAAAAGATATTTGCACACCGATGTCCATAGCAGCATTATTCACAGCGGTCAGGACATGGAAGCAACCGAAGTGTCCTATGATAGATGATTGGATAAAGAAGCTGTGGTGCATATATGCAGTGGAATATTACTCAGCCATAAGAAGAGATAAAATACTGCCATTTGCGACAACATGGATGGATAATCCCTTGAGATAATCATGCTAAGGGAAATAAGCCAGACAGAAAAAGTTGAAAAATCACGTGATATCACTTATACGTGAGATATAAACCTAAAAACACCAAAGAACAGGACAAACTATAACACACTCATGGACATGGACTATAGACCAGTGGTCACCAGAGGGGAGGGGGGAAGTAGATGTGGTAAAAGGGGTCAAATACGCGGTGACAGAAAGAAATCTATGGGAGGTGAACACAGTGTAAATATATTTATGCTTTACTGTTAAAGTGTACTGCTGAAACGTATTGGATTTTGTTAACCAATGTCACCATAAAATAGATAGATAGATAGATAGATAGATAGATAGATAGATAGATAGATAGATAAATGATTTGAAGAATAAAGTAGCTTCCCTACAAAAAGAAAAAAAAAATAGGGAAATGCGTATCAAAAAAAAATGCAACAGTGAACTCAAGAATAACAAAACCAGAGTGAACTCTAATGTAAACTATGGACTTCAGGTGGTGACATGTCAATGTGACTTCATCCACTGTAACAAACACACTGCTCTGGTGGGGGGCGTTGATAACGGGGGAGCCTGCGCTGGGGGTAAATGGGAAATTTTCATACCTTTGGCTCAATGTTACTGTGAACCTGAAACTGCTCAAAAATAAATAACGAAAGCTTATTAAAAAGCATAACAAAATGGTGGAAGATTTAATAAGGAGTTAAAATGAGGAAAAGGAAAATGGAAAAAATACAGGAAATGCGATCTGCGTCTTAAAGAACAGAAATGTCAAAAGGGCAGGTTAAAGCCCTCTGCCCTTCGCTGTAGTTACAAACCCTTTGCAAACGCGCCTCTGGCAAGTCTGGGGACCTTAGCGATGAGAACCGCTTGAGAGGCAGGCTGGGGGTCCTGATGCAGCTGTCTGGCCCTGACAGTCTCCCCATTGTCTTCCAAAGGCTTGTACTTCGGGGTGCTAGACACACATGTATTCTTGGGGCGAGAAGATCTCAGAAGCTCAGCCCCCACAATCATTCATTCAGGACATGAGATAAAAGCCAAGACAGACGCCCTTCCCAAAGACCCATTAGAGGCTTCTGAAATCTAAGCCAGTGTCTTCCTCTCCCCTAACTGGGTTACCGCTGGACTTCACGCAACTTAAACGCTAGAAACAGCCAGAATTTTAACTGCACACACCTTGACACGTTGGCAAACCGACGACACGTCTTCCATCCTCAGAATGCGTGCAGTGCTTAGATGCGGATCCTAGTCTTTTTGAATTGAACAGTCTCGGGACGATTTGGGGAGGTCTTACTTAACTGTACGTTGAAAAAATCCTCTTTCTGTCTAGGCAGTAAGATTCACAACAGAAGGAAAAACAAAAAGAAACGCAGCTACAAGATTCAAAAGCACAGAAGGAAACCACATGTCCGGGCCAATCCCATTTCCATGACAGTATCGGATACCGAGGTCTCATAAGTTCTTAAAAAGTCAAAGAAATTCTAATATCACAGAATCTAGACTGTACACTTAGGCCTCCTCTTACGTACAAATACAGTACGTAAATTCCCTGTTCAACCTTTTTTTTCCAATGACATGAGATTCAGAAAAATGTGGTCACAATGGGAGATCAAGAAATTGTCTTGACAGCAGTCGGGCCTGGCTAGGCCCCGACAGGTGTGGGCTAGTCAGGGTTTACGGATCTTAAGGGGCGGCTGAGAGGCAAAAGCTGACTAAAGAAATTAAATTTGATTCTAACCAGAAAGGCTGAAAGTCTCCGGGACATTTAATCTAGAGAAAAAAATACTGAAAATACACGTAATACTTTCCATTGACAAATATTACTGGCAATGAAACCCGTCATTCTGATGACGAACTCGCCGTTTGGTTAGCGTCGGCTTCCTGCACACAGTAGCAGGTCAGTGCTTTTTGAGGGAGGCCCGAGGCCTTCGTTGGGATGATTAAAAAGCAAAAATGAACCTCAAAGAAAAGCAGAAGAAACTGCCAGTTGGGAGTCCTCGACACACGTAGGTCTGACTCGGTTCCAACCCCGAGCTGCCACTTCCTTCCAGAATCTTTCCGACCGTCAACCAGGACTGGTGACGAAGCCAAGCTTTTAATGAAGGCGCTCTTCGCCTGGTTTTGGTTGACACTGTCGCAAAGACCAACGCAGACGGAACTTGGCAAACTGGCAACACGCATTTAACACACCCATCCTGCCAAGGCCCGGTCTGGATTGCAGTTACATGCTTCATGACACAGAACGAGAGGGAGCAGCCGAGGTTGAAACGTCTTTGCCTCCCCCAGAAAGGCCACCAGGACTTACGGAGCTGGACGACGTAGGCAGGATCGAGGAAACGTGATTTAACAATTTTTTCTTGAATGACGCAACAGGTGAAAGCCTTCTGGAGTCAGCGATTCTTTCCCAGAGCTTGGACTTCAACTTCCTAGAACCAAAACAGAGACGGACTAGAAACGGCAGATGTCAAAGGCAGGCCTGCGACCGAGAAGGCCCAGCTTTCCCGCCACCTGGCTCCGTGTCAGCTGGCAATTCACACGTCCTCTCTGAACTTCAGTTCTTCTAGCTACAAAAAAAATTGAGGAGATTAGATGAGTTGATCACAAATCCTTCTTAGTGCTTTATTTGTAAATTTCTCCAAGCCTCATCTTTCAAAATAATGATGGAAAAGCCAACGGGCAAACTCTCAGACAGAAACCAGTTCCTCATCCTAAATTCTCCTTTCTCGAATCACAGCTTTCTTAACGGCTCTGATAAATGATTCAGAAACAGAGGTTCTCATGTGTGACTTCAAGGTCAGCTAAGAATTTTGCAAGCGCGTTTGCATGGAGGAGAGAGAGCTCGCCTGACGAGATGGTGGCTTGAGGTATGGCTCCCGCTTGAGCAGTTTAAAAGAAATATCTTTCCAGTTTGCTGGCAAAACAAGCAGAGGTCCTCGAGTTTGTGAAGAAGGGACAGGGAGGGGTGAAGAAAGCTGTCAGGAAGCGTAGTTTCAAACTTGAGGGTCGGTTTTGAATCCGCCTGCAGGATAATTTTCAGAACCGTGTGTGAGAACAGGCTCCCGGCCTGCAGTTGTTCAGGAAATCAGCGATGTCGCTTTTGAAGCCCCTTCCTCCCGGCACGATGAGGAGGTCGGCCCCAGGCCAGGGAGCCCAGGGACAGCAGAGTCACTGATTCTGGGGTGGACGATGCCTGGAGGGGCCTGGCTGGGACGGTTTCTATATCAGGTGCCTGAGCCGAGTTTTATACTTTACTGCACACAGATCCTGCACGTTTCTTAAGAGAACTTTTAGGCATTTTCTAGGCTGCCGTTATGAATGGCACCTGTTTAGATGTTTAAATGGTTCCTTCGTTCTCAGCTCGATTTGCCTCTGTGTCAGTGAACGCCGCTGGTGGGCAGACAGGACCACGAGGCCCGAGGAAAGCCGCAGCAAATAAAATCCTGGGCGACCACCTCTTCCTCTTACCTTCTTCCTAACGTGCTGTCTTCTTTCCTCTTAAATTTCTCTTTATCCCATTTTCAATCCTGGATGCTCTACATTTGTTTTTTTCCTCTCTTTTCATTAATCTTTAAATACCTCTTTTCATTCTACGTTTCTCCTGCACGTACGAGCGGCTCTTTCTATGTAAACATCGGTGTCTTTTCCGGCTGTGATTCATTTTTATTTATTTTTCTTTACATTTTCCCCTCCTCAGTTATGTTTCTGGAATTCTTGTTAGCTATGTTGGGATTCTTAAAATGACCTTGTGGGTCTTCTAACTCTTAATCTGACCTTTCGCAGAAAAAGCTGGAGAACTTTGGTTTAGCTCGCCAATCCATCCATCATCGTGTCCATTCCTCTATTCATTTCTTTCAGTAAATGTTTTGCTTTTGTAATTTAAGAATCCCGAGCACGCTGACTTGTTCTTTGCCGCTTTTTCGCAGCTCACATTCTCGTGTTCTGGTGCAGCGTCATCTCAAACCTCCCGGATGACAGTAATTAGAATGCCTAGAAGTTTATTTCCCCGTCGAGAATGTTCTCTGGGGTCAGCCCGTGTCTTCTTTTGTTTTGGTTGAAACGCCCCTGCCACACACACACACACACACACACACGGCTGTCTTGTGTTCTGTCCATTTACACCCATGGAGGAAGAAGGAGTTCATCAATGCTGTAGGAGGCTGATGCGGGTGTGTCGCCCCCCACGCCCGGGAGAAGCTGCTGGTGGCAGACCCACGGCCTATGGCCACGTGTGGTTCCGTGATCACCCCAGCGGATGCCAAGGCCGCTCTGCTCTCTGGCTGCTGAATGGAGCTCACATCGGCTGCTCCTTCTAGCAGGAATGCTGGTGCTGGTGTGTGTGATGGGCTGTGGCCGCCTCGACGCTCATCAGTTTAATCCCATCTGCTTCCCATCTTCCGGGAATTCCTCACGAGTTCAGGACCCCTCAGTGTCACCCCTTATTCTCCCGGTGCTGTCAGGAAGTTAGTCTTTCAAAGATCTCTCTTTCCTGTCACTTAAAAGGAGTT